>NW_026781662.1:328333-656666 GCF_030144855.1 Hypanus sabinus
AATAATCACTCTGTGTCTGACCCCGGGAGCATACGATGGGACGGCGTGGAAGGAGATTCACACTGTGACTGACACCGGGAGTGTTTGTTGGGACCGTGTAGAGGAATAATCACTCTGTGTCTGACCCCGGGAGTGTTTGATGGGACCGTGTAGAGGAATAATCACTCTGTCTGACCCCGGGAGTGTGTGACGGGACGGTTATGGAGGGAGATTCAGTCTTTGTCTGACCCCGGGAGTGTTTGATGGTACCGTGTAGAGGAATTATCACTCTGTGTCTGACCCACGGAGTGTGTGATGGGACGGCGTGGAGGGAGATTCACACTGTGTCTGACCCTGGGAGTGTTTGATGGGACCGTGTAGAGGAATAATCACTCTGTCTGACCACGGGAGTGTGTGATGGGACGGCGTGGAGAGAGATTCACTCTGTGTCTGACCCTGGGAGTGTTTGATGTGACAGTGTAGAGGAATAATCACTCTGTGTCTCACCCCGGGAGTGTGTGATCGGGCGGTGCGGATTGAGATTCACTCTGTGTCTGACCCCTCGAGTGGTTGATGGGACCCTGTCGAGGAATAATCACTCTGTGTCTGACCCTGGGAGTGTGTGATGGGACGGTGTGGAGGGAGATTCACACTGTTTCTGACCCCGGGAGTGTTTGATTGGACCGTGTAGAGGAGTAGTCACTCTGTGTTTGACCACGGGGGTGTGTGATGTGACGGTGTAGAGGATTAATCACTCTGTGTCTGACCCTGGGAGTGTGTGATGGGACGGTTATGGAGGGAGATTCAGTCTTTGTCTGACCCCGGGAGTGTTTGATGGGACCGTGTAGAAGAAAAATCACTCTGTGTCTGACGCCGGGAGTGTTTGATGGGATCGTGTAGAGGAATAATCACTCTGTGTCTGACCCCGGGAGTGTTTGATGGGACCGTGTAGAGGTAAAATCACTCTGTGTCTGACCCAGGGAATGTTTGATGGGACCGTGTAGAGGAATTATCACTCTGTGTCTGACCCCGGGAGTGTGTGATGGGACGGCGTGGAGGGAGATTCACTCTGTGTCTGACCCCTCGAGTGTTTGATGGGACCGTGTAGAGGAATAATCACTCTGTGTTTGAACACGGGAGTGTGCGATGTGACGGTGTAGAGGATTAATCACTCTGAGTCTGATAGCGGGAGGGTGTGATGGGACCGTGTAGAGGAATAATCACTGTGTGTCTGACCCTCGGAGTGCTTGATGGTACAGTGTAGAGGAATAATCAGTCTTTGTCTGACCCCGGGAGTGTATGATGGGACGGTGTGGATATAAATTCACTCTGTGTCTGACCCCGGGCGTGTGTGATGGGACCGTGTAGAGGAATAATTACTCTGTGTCTAACCCCGGGAGTGTTTGATGGGACGGCGTGCAGGGAGATTCACTCTGTGCCTGACCCAGGGAGTGTGTGATGGGCTGTGTAGAGGAAGATTCACTCTGTGCTTGACCACGGGAGCGTGTGATGGGACAGTGTGGCGGGAGTATCATTCTGTGTCAGACCCCGGGCGGGTGTGATGGGACCGTGTAGAGGAATAATTACTCTGTGTCTAACCCCGGGAGTGTTTGATGGGACCGTGTCGAGGAAAAATCACTCTGTGTCTGACCCCGGGAGTGTTTGATGGGACCGTGTAGAGGAATAATCTCTCTGTGTCTGACCCCTGGAGTGTTTGATGGTACCGTGTTGAGGAATAATCTCTGTGTGTCTGACCCCGGGAGTGTGTGATCGGACGGTGCGGATTGAGATTCACTCTGTGTCTGACCCCGGGAGTGTTTGATCGGACCGTGTAGAGGAATAATCACTCTGTGTCGGACCCCGGCAGTGTGTGATGGGACGGCGTGGAGAGAGATTCACTCTGTGTCTGACCCCGGGAGTGTTTGATGTGACGGTGTAGAGGAATAATGACTCTGTGTCTGACCTCTGGAGTGGTTGATGGGACCGTGTAGAGGAATAATCACTCTATGTCAGACCCCGGGAGCGTTTGATGGGACCGTGTAGAGGAATAATCACTCTGTGTCTGACCCCGGGAGTGTTTGATGGTACCGTGTAGAGGAATAATCTCTGTGTGTCTGACCCTGGGAGTGTGTGATGGGACGGTGTGGAGGGAGATTCACACTGTCTGACCCCGGGAGTGTTTGATGGGACCGTGTCGAGGAAAAATCACTCTGTGTCTGACCCCGGGAGTGTTTGATGGGACCGTGTAGAGGAATAATCTCTCTGTGTCTGACCCCTGGAGTGTTTGATGGTACCGTGTTGAGGAATAATCTCTGTGTGTCTGACCCCGGGAGTGTGTGATCGGACGGTGCGGATTCAGATTCACTCTGTGTCTGACCCCGGGAGTGTTTGATCGGACCGTGTAGAGGAATAATCACTCTGTGTCTGACCCCGGCAGTGTGTGATGGGACGGCGTGGAGAGAGATTCACTCTGTGTCTGACCCCGGGAGTGTTTGATGTGACGGTGTAGAGGAATAATGACTCTGTGTCTGACCTCTGGAGTGGTTGATGGGACCGTGTAGAGGAATAATCACTCTATGTCAGACCCCGGGAGCGTTTGATGGGACCGTGTAGAGGAATAATCACTCTGTGTCTGACCCCGGAAGTGTTTGATGGTACCGTGTAGAGGAATAATCTCTGTGTGTCTGACCCTGGGAGTGTGTGATGGGACGGTGTGGAGGGAGATTCACACTGTCTGACCCCGGGAGTGTTTGATGGGACCGTGTAGAGGAATAATCAGTCTGTGTCTGACCCGGGAATGTGTGTTGGGACGGTGTGGAGGGAGATTCACTCTGTGCCTGACCCAGGGAGTGTGTGATGGGCTGTGTAGAGGAAGATTCACTCTGTGCTTGACCACGGGAGCGTGTGATGGGACAGTGTGGCGGGAGTATCATTCTGTGTCAGACCCCGGGCGTGTGTGATGGGATCGTGTACAGGAATAATTACTCTGTGTCTAACCCCGGGAGTGTTTGATGGGACCGTGTCAAGGAAATATCACTCTGTGTCTGACCCCGGGAGTGTTTGATGGGACAGTGTAGAGGAATAATCACTCTGTGTCTGACCCCGGGAGTGTTTGATGGGACCGTGTAGAGGAATAATCACTCTTTGTCTGACCCCGGGAGTGTATGATGGGACGGTGTGGATATAAATTCACTCTGTGCCTGACCCCGGGAGTGTTTAATGGGACCGTGTAGAGGAATAATCTCTCTGTGTCTGACCCCGGGAGTGTGTGATGGGACGGCGTGGAGGGAGATTCACTCTGTGTCTGACCCCGGGAGTGTTTGATGGGACCGTGTAGAGGAATAATCACTGTGTGTCTGACCCACGGAGTGTTTGATGGTACAGTGTAGAGGAATAATCACTCTGTGTCTGACCCCGGGAGTGTATGATGGGACGGTGCGGATATAAATTCACTCCGTGTCTGACCCCGGGAGTGTTTGATGGGACCGTGTAGAGGAATAGTCACTCTGTGTTTGACCACGGGAGTGTGTGATGTGACGGTGTAGAGGATTAATCACTCTGTGTCTGACCCTGGGAGTGTGTGATGGGACGGTGTGGAGGGAGATTCACCCTGTGTCTGACCCCGGGAGTGTTTGATGGGACCTTGTAGAGGAATAATCACACTGTGTCTGAAAACGGGAGTGTTTGATGGGACGGTGTGGAGGGAGATTCACTCTGTGTCTGATAACGGGAGTGTTTGTTGGGACAGTGTAGAGGAATAATCACTCTGTGTCTGACCCCGGGAGTGTTTGATGTGACCGTGTAGAGGAATAATCACTCTGTGTCTGACCCCGGGAGTGTGTGATGGGACGGCGTGGAGAGAGATTCACTCTGTGTCTGACCCCGGGAGTGTTTGATGTGACGGTGTAGAGGAATAATGACTCTGTGTCTGACCTCTGGAGTGGTTGATGGGACGGTGTAGAGGAATAATCACTCTATGTCAGACCCCGGGAGCGTTTGATGGGACCGTGTAGAGGAATAATCTCTGTGTGTCTGACCCTGGGAGTGTGTGATGGGACGGTGTGGAGGGAGATTCACACTGTGTCTGAGCCCTGGAGTGTTTGATGGGACCGTGTAGAGGAATAGTCACTCTGTGTTTGACCACGGGATTGTGTGATGTGACGGTGTAGTGGATTAATCACTCTTTGTCTGACCCTGGGAGTGTGTGATGGGACGGTGTGGAGGGAGATTCACCCTGTGTCTGACCCCGGGAGTGTTTGATGGGACCTTGTAGAGGAATAATCACACTGTGTCTGAAAACGGGAGTGTGTGATGGGACGGTGTGGAGGGAGATTCACTCTGTGTCTGACCCCCGGAGTGTTTGATTGGAACGTGTAGAGGAATCATCACTCTGTGTCTGACACCCGGTACTGTTTGATGGGACCGTGCAGAGGATTAATCACTCTGTGTCTGACCCCAGGAGTGTTTGATGGGACCGTGAAGAGGAATAATCACTCTGTCTGACCCCGGGAGTGTGTGATGGGACGGTGTGGAAGGAGATTCACACTGTGACTGACACCGGGAGTGTTTGTTGGGACCGTGTAGAGGAATAATCACTCTTTGTCTGACCCCGGGAGTGTGTGATGGGACGGTTATGGAGGGAGATTCAGTCTTTGTCTGACCCCGGGAGTGTTTGATGGGACCGTGTAGAGGAATTATCACTCTGTGTCTGACGCAGGGAGTGTGTGATGGGACGGCGTGGAGGGAGATTCACACTGTGTCTGACCCCGGGAGTGTTTGATGGGACCGTGTAGAGGAATAATCACTCTGTGTCTGACCCCGGGAGTGTTTGATGGGACCGTGTAGAGGAATAATCACTCTGTGTCTGACCCCGGGAGTGTTTGATGGGACCGTGTAGAGGAATAATCACTCTGTCTGACCCCGGGAGTGTGTGATGGGACGGCGTGGACAGAGATGCACTCTGTGTCTGACCCCGGTTGTGTTTGATGTGACCGTGTAGAGGAATAATCACTCTGTGTCTGACCCCGGGTGTGTTTCATGGGATCGTGTAGAGGAATAATCACTCTGTGTCTGACCCCGGGAGTGTGTGATGGGACGGCGTGGAGAGAGATTCACTCTGTGTCTGACCCCGGGAGTGTTTGATGTGACGGTGTAGAGGAATAATGACTCTGTGTCTGACCTCTGGAGTGGTTGATGGGACCGTGTAGAGGAATAATCACTCTGTGTCTGACCCCGGGAGTGTGTGATGGGACGGCGTGGAGAGAGATTCACTCTGTGTCTGACCCCGGGAGTGTTTGATGGGATCGTGTAGAGGAATAATCACTCTGTGTCTGACCCCGGGAGTGTGTGATGGGACGGCGTGGAGAGAGATTCACTCTGTGTCTGACCCCGGGAGTGTTTGATGTGACGGTGTAGAGGAATAATGACTCTGTTTCTGACCTCTGGAGTGGTTGATGGGATCGTGTAGAGGAATAATCACTCTGTGTCTGACCCCGGGAGTGTGTGATGGGACGGCGTGGAGAGAGATTCACTCTGTGTCAGACCCCGGGAGTGTTTGATGTGACGGAGTAGAGGAATAATGACTCTGTGTCTGACCTCTGGAGTGTTTGATGGGACCGTGTAGAGGAATAATCACTCTATGTCAGACCCCGGGAGCGTTTGATGGTACCGTGTAGAGGAATAATCTCTGTGTGTCTGACCCTGGGAGTGTGTGATGGGACGGTGTGGAGGGAGATTCACACTGTGTCTGAACCCGGGAGTGTTTGATGGGACCGTGTAGAGGAATAGTCACTCTGTGTTTGACCATGGGAGTGTGTGAAGTGACGGTGTAGAGGAATAATCACTCTGTGTCTGAACCAGGGAGTGTTTGATGGGATCGTGTAGAGGAATAATCACTCTGTGTCTGACACCCGGTAGTGTTTGATGGGACCGTGTAGAGGAATAATCACTCTGTGTCTGACCCCGGGATTGTTTGTTGGGACAGTGTAGAGGAATAATCACTCTGTGTCTGACCCTGGGAGCATACGATGGGACGGCGTGGAAGGAGATTCACACTGTGACTGACACCGGGAGTGTTTGTTGGGACCGTGTAGAGGAATAATCACTCTGTGTCTGACCCCGGGAGTGTTTGATGGGACCGTGTAGAGGAATAATCACTCTGTCTGACCCCGGGAGTGTGTGACGGGACGGTTATGGAGGGAGATTCAGTCTTTGTCTGACCCCGGGAGTGTTTGATGGTACCGTGTAGAGGAATTATCACTCTGTGTCTGACCCACGGAGTGTGTGATGGGACGGCGTGGAGGGAGATTCACACTGTGTCTGACCCTGGGAGTGTTTGATGGGACCGTGTAGAGGAATAATCACTCTGTCTGACCACGGGAGTGTGTGATGGGACGGCGTGGAGAGAGATTCACTCTGTGTCTGACCCTGGGAGTGTTTGATGTGACAGTGTAGAGGAATAATCACTCTGTGTCTGACCCCGGGAGTGTGTGATCGGGCGGTGCGGATTGAGATTCACTCTGTGTCTGACCCCTCGAGTGGTTGATGGGACCCTGTCGAGGAATAACCACTCTGTGTCTGACCCTGGGAGTGTGTGATGGGACGGTGTGGAGGGAGATTCACACTGTTTCTGACCCCGGGAGTGTTTGATGGGACCGTGTAGAGGAGTAGTCACTCTGTGTTTGACCACGGGGGTGTGTGATGTGACGGTGTAGAGGATTAATCACTCTGTGTCTGACCCTGGGAGTGTGTGATGGGACGGTTATGGAGGGAGATTCAGTCTTTGTCTGACCCCGGGAGTGTTTGATGGGACCGTGTAGAAGAAAAATCACTCTGTGTCTGACGCCGGGAGTGTTTGATGGGATCGTGTAGAGGAATAATCACTCTGTGTCTGACCCCGGGAGTGTTTGATGGGACCGTGTAGAGGTAAAATCACTCTGTGTCTGACCCAGGGAATGTTTGATGGGACCGTGTAGAGGAATTATCACTCTGTGTCTGACCCTGGGAGTGTGTGATGGGACGGCGTGGAAGGAGATTCACTCTGTGTCTGACCCCTCGAGTGTTTGATGGGACCGTGTAGAGGAATAATCACTCTGTGTTTGAACACGGGAGTGTGCGATGTGACGGTGTAGAGGATTAATCACTCTGAGTCTGATAGCGGGAGGGTGTGATGGGACCGTGTAGAGGAATAATCACTGTGCGTCTGACCCACGGAGTGTTTGATGGTACAGTGTAGAGGAATAATCAGTCTTTGTCTGACCCCGGGAGTGTATGATGGGACGGTGTGGATATAAATTCACTCTGTGTCTGACCCCGGGCGTGTGTGATGGGACCGTGTAGAGGAATAATTACTCTGTGTCTAACCCCGGGAGTGTTTGATGGGACGGTGTGCAGGGAGATTCACTCTGTGCCTGACCCAGGGAGTGTGTGATGGGCTGTGTAGAGGAAGATTCACTCTGTGCGTGACCACGGGAGCGTGTGATGGGACAGTGTGGCGGGAGTATCATTCTGTGTCAGACCCCGGGCGGCTGTGATGGGACCGTGTAGAGGAATAATTACTCTGTGTCTAACCCCGGGAGTGTTTGATGGGACCGTGTCGAGGAAAAATCACTCTGTGTCTGACCCCGGGAGTGTTTGATGGGACCGTGTAGAGGAATAATCTCTCTGTGTCTGACCCCTGGAGTGTTTGATGGTACCGTGTTGAGGAATAATCTCTGTGTGTCTGACCCCGGGAGTGTGTGATCGGACGGTGCGGATTGAGATTCACTCTGTGTCTGACCCCGGGAGTGTTTGATCGGACCGTGTAGAGGAATAATCACTCTGTGTCTGACCCCGGCAGTGTGTGATGGGACGGCGTGGAGAGAGATTCACTCTGTGTCTGACCCCGGGAGTGTTTGATGTGACGGTGTAGAGGAATAATGACTCTGTGTCTGACCTCTGGAGTGGTTGATGGGACCGTGTAGAGGAATAATCACTCTATGTCAGACCCCGGGAGCGTTTGATGGGACCGTGTAGAGGAATAATCACTCTGTGTCTGACCCCGGAAGTGTTTGATGGTACCGTGTAGAGGAATAATCTCTGTGTGTCTGACCCTGGGAGTGTGTGATGGGACGGTGTGGAGGGAGATTCACACTGTCTGACCCCGGGAGTGTTTGATGGGACCGTGTAGAGGAATAATCAGTCTGTGTCTGACCCGGGAATGTGTGTTGGGACGGTGTGGAGGGAGATTCACTCTGTGCCTGACCCAGGGAGTGTGTGATGGGCTGTGTAGAGGAAGATTCACTCTGTGCTTGACCACGGGAGCGTGTGATGGGACAGTGTGGCGGGAGTATCATTCTGTGTCAGACCCCGGGCGGGTGTGATGGGATCGTGTACAGGAATAATTACTCTGTGTCTAACCCCGGGAGTGTTTGATGGGACCGTGTCAAGGAAATATCACTCTGTGTCTGACCCCGGCAGTGTTTGATGGGACAGTGTAGAGGAATAATCACTCTGTGTCTGACCCCGGGAGTGTTTGATGGGACCGTGTAGAGGAATAATCACTCTTTGTCTGACCCCGGGAGTGTATGATGGGACGGTGTGGATATAAATTCACTCTGTGCCTGACCCCGGGAGTGTTTAATGGGACCGTGTAGAGGAATAATCTCTCTGTGTCTGACCCCGGGAGTGTGTGATGGGACGGCGTGGAGGGAGATTCACTCTGTGTCTGACCCCGGGAGTGTTTGATGGGACCGTGTAGAGGAATAATCACTGTGTGTCTGACCCACGGAGTGTTTGATGGTACAGTGTAGAGGAATAATCACTCTGTGTCTGACCCCGGGAGTGTATGATGGGACGGTGCGGATATAAATTCACTCCGTGTCTGACCCCGGGAGTGTTTGATGGGACCGTGTAGAGGAATAGTCACTCTGTGTTTGACCACGGGAGTGTGTAATGTGACGTTGTAGAGGATTAATCACTCTGTGTCTGACCCTGGGAGTGTGTGATGGGACGGTGTGGAGGGAGATTCACCCTGTGTCTGACCCCGGGAGTGTGTGATGGGACGGTGTGGAAGGAGATTCACACTGTGACTGACACCGGGAGTGTTTGTTGGGACCGTGTAGAGGAATAATCACTCTTTGTCTGACCCCGGGAGTGTGTGATGGGACGGTTATGGAGGGAGATTCAGTCTTTGTCTGACCCCGGGAGTGTTTGATGGGACCGTGTAGAGGAATTATCACTCTGTGTCTGACGCAGGGAGTGTGTGATGGGACGGCGTGGAGGGAGATTCACACTGTGTCTGACCCCGGGAGTGTTTGATGGGACCGTGTAGAGGAATAATCACTCTGTGTCTGACCCCGGGAGTGTTTGATGGGACCGTGTAGAGGAATAATCACTCTGTGTCTGACCCCGGGAGTGTTTGATGGGACCGTGTAGAGGAATAATCACTCTGTCTGACCCCGGGAGTGTGTGATGGGACGGCGTGGACAGAGATGCACTCTGTGTCTGACCCCGGTTGTGTTTGATGTGACCGTGTAGAGGAATAATCACTCTGTGTCTGACCCCGGGTGTGTTTCATGGGATCGTGTAGAGGAATAATCACTCTGTGTCTGACCCCGGGAGTGTGTGATGGGACGGCGTGGAGAGAGATTCACTCTGTGTCTGACCCCGGGAGTGTTTGATGTGACGGTGTAGAGGAATAATGACTCTGTGTCTGACCTCTGGAGTGGTTGATGGGACCGTGTAGAGGAATAATCACTCTGTGTCTGACCCCGGGAGTGTGTGATGGGACGGCGTGGAGAGAGATTCACTCTGTGTCTGACCCCGGGAGTGTTTGATGGGATCGTGTAGAGGAATAATCACTCTGTGTCTGACCCCGGGAGTGTGTGATGGGACGGCGTGGAGAGAGATTCACTCTGTGTCTGACCCCGGGAGTGTTTGATGTGACGGTGTAGAGGAATAATGACTCTGTTTCTGACCTCTGGAGTGGTTGATGGGATCGTGTAGAGGAATAATCACTCTGTGTCTGACCCCGGGAGTGTGTGATGGGACGGCGTGGAGAGAGATTCACTCTGTGTCAGACCCCGGGAGTGTTTGATGTGACGGAGTAGAGGAATAATGACTCTGTGTCTGACCTCTGGAGTGTTTGATGGGACCGTGTAGAGGAATAATCACTCTATGTCAGACCCCGGGAGCGTTTGATGGTACCGTGTAGAGGAATAATCTCTGTGTGTCTGACCCTGGGAGTGTGTGATGGGACGGTGTGGAGGGAGATTCACACTGTGTCTGAACCCGGGAGTGTTTGATGGGACCGTGTAGAGGAATAGTCACTCTGTGTTTGACCATGGGAGTGTGTGAAGTGACGGTGTAGAGGAATAATCACTCTGTGTCTGAACCAGGGAGTGTTTGATGGGATCGTGTAGAGGAATAATCACTCTGTGTCTGACACCCGGTAGTGTTTGATGGGACCGTGTAGAGGAATAATCACTCTGTGTCTGACCCCGGGATTGTTTGTTGGGACAGTGTAGAGGAATAATCACTCTGTGTCTGACCCTGGGAGCATACGATGGGACGGCGTGGAAGGAGATTCACACTGTGACTGACACCGGGAGTGTTTGTTGGGACCGTGTAGAGGAATAATCACTCTGTGTCTGACCCCGGGAGTGTTTGATGGGACCGTGTAGAGGAATAATCACTCTGTCTGACCCCGGGAGTGTGTGACGGGACGGTTATGGAGGGAGATTCAGTCTTTGTCTGACCCCGGGAGTGTTTGATGGTACCGTGTAGAGGAATTATCACTCTGTGTCTGACCCACGGAGTGTGTGATGGGACGGCGTGGAGGGAGATTCACACTGTGTCTGACCCTGGGAGTGTTTGATGGGACCGTGTAGAGGAATAATCACTCTGTCTGACCACGGGAGTGTGTGATGGGACGGCGTGGAGAGAGATTCACTCTGTGTCTGACCCTGGGAGTGTTTGATGTGACAGTGTAGAGGAATAATCACTCTGTGTCTGACCCCGGGAGTGTGTGATCGGGCGGTGCGGATTGAGATTCACTCTGTGTCTGACCCCTCGAGTGGTTGATGGGACCCTGTCGAGGAATAATCACTCTGTGTCTGACCCTGGGAGTGTGTGATGGGACGGTGTGGAGGGAGATTCACACTGTTTCTGACCCCGGGAGTGTTTGATGGGACCGTGTAGAGGAGTAGTCACTCTGTGTTTGACCACGGGGGTGTGTGATGTGACGGTGTAGAGGATTAATCACTCTGTGTCTGACCCTGGGAGTGTGTGATGGGACGGTTATGGAGGGAGATTCAGTCTTTGTCTGACCCCGGGAGTGTTTGATGGGACCGTGTAGAAGAAAAATCACTCTGTGTCTGACGCCGGGAGTGTTTGATGGGATCGTGTAGAGGAATAATCACTCTGTGTCTGACCCCGGGAGTGTTTGATGGGACCGTGTAGAGGTAAAATCACTCTGTGTCTGACCCAGGGAATGTTTGATGGGACCGTGTAGAGGAATTATCACTCTGTGTCTGACCCTGGGAGTGTGTGATGGGACGGCGTGGAAGGAGATTCACTCTGTGTCTGACCCCTCGAGTGTTTGATGGGACCGTGTAGAGGAATAATCACTCTGTGTTTGAACACGGGAGTGTGCGATGTGACGGTGTAGAGGATTAATCACTCTGAGTCTGATAGCGGGAGGGTGTGATGGGACCGTGTAGAGGAATAATCACTGTGCGTCTGACCCACGGAGTGTTTGATGGTACAGTGTAGAGGAATAATCAGTCTTTGTCTGACCCCGGGAGTGTATGATGGGACGGTGTGGATATAAATTCACTCTGTGTCTGACCCCGGGCGTGTGTGATGGGACCGTGTAGAGGAATAATTACTCTGTGTCTAACCCCGGGAGTGTTTGATGGGACGGTGTGCAGGGAGATTCACTCTGTGCCTGACCCAGGGAGTGTGTGATGGGCTGTGTAGAGGAAGATTCACTCTGTGCGTGACCACGGGAGCGTGTGATGGGACAGTGTGGCGGGAGTATCATTCTGTGTCAGACCCCGGGCGGCTGTGATGGGACCGTGTAGAGGAATAATTACTCTGTGTCTAACCCCGGGAGTGTTTGATGGGACCGTGTCGAGGAAAAATCACTCTGTGTCTGACCCCGGGAGTGTTTGATGGGACCGTGTAGAGGAATAATCTCTCTGTGTCTGACCCCTGGAGTGTTTGATGGTACCGTGTTGAGGAATAATCTCTGTGTGTCTGACCCCGTGAGTGTGTGATCGGACGGTGCGGATTGAGATTCACTCTGTGTCTGACCCCGGGAGTGTTTGATCGGACCGTGTAGAGGAATAATCACTCTGTGTCTGACCCCGGCAGTGTGTGATGGGACGGCGTGGAGAGAGATTCACTCTGTGTCTGACCCCGGGAGTGTTTGATGTGACGGTGTAGAGGAATAATGACTCTGTGTCTGACCTCTGGAGTGGTTGATGGGACCGTGTAGAGGAATAATCACTCTATGTCAGACCCCGGGAGCGTTTGATGGGACCGTGTAGAGGAATAATCACTCTGTGTCTGACCCCGGAAGTGTTTGATGGTACCGTGTAGAGGAATAATCTCTGTGTGTCTGACCCTGGGAGTGTGTGATGGGACGGTGTGGAGGGAGATTCACACTGTCTGACCCCGGGAGTGTTTGATGGGACCGTGTAGAGGAATAATCAGTCTGTGTCTGACCCGGGAATGTGTGTTGGGACGGTGTGGAGGGAGATTCACTCTGTGCCTGACCCAGGGAGTGTGTGATGGGCTGTGTAGAGGAAGATTCACTCTGTGCTTGACCACGGGAGCGTGTGATGGGACAGTGTGGCGGGAGTATCATTCTGTGTCAGACCCCGGGCGGGTGTGATGGGATCGTGTACAGGAATAATTACTCTGTGTCTAACCCCGGGAGTGTTTGATGGGACCGTGTCAAGGAAATATCACTCTGTGTCTGACCCCGGCAGTGTTTGATGGGACAGTGTAGAGGAATAATCACACTGTGTCTGAAAACGGGAGTGTTTGATGGGACGGTGTGGAGGGAGATTCACTCTGTGTCTGATAACGGGAGTGTTTGTTGGGACAGTGTAGAGGAATAATCACTCTGTGTCTGACCCCTGGAGAGTGAGATGGGACTGTGTGGAAGGAGATTCACACTGTGTCAAACACCGGGAGTGTTTGTTGGGACCGTGTAGAGGAATAATCACTCTGTGTCTGACCCCGGGAGTGTTTGATGTGACCGTGTAGAGGAATAATCACTCTGTGTCTGACCCCGGGAGTGTGTGATGGGACGGCGTGGAGAGAGATTCACTCTGTGTCTGACCCCGGGAGTGTTTGATGTGACGGTGTAGAGGAATAATGACTCTGTGTCTGACCTCTGGAGTGGTTGATGGGACGGTGTAGAGGAATAATCACTCTATGTCAGACCCCGGGAGCGTTTGATGGGACCGTGTAGAGGAATAATCTCTGTGTGTCTGACCCTGGGAGTGTGTGATGGGACGGTGTGGAGGGAGATTCACACTGTGTCTGAGCCCTGGAGTGTTTGATGGGACCGTGTAGAGGAATAGTCACTCTGTGTTTGACCACGGGATTGTGTGATGTGACGGTGTAGTGGATTAATCACTCTTTGTCTGACCCTGGGAGTGTGTGATGGGACGGTGTGGAGGGAGATTCACCCTGTGTCTGACCCCGGGAGTGTTTGATGGGACCTTGTAGAGGAATAATCACACTGTGTCTGAAAACGGGAGTGTGTGATGGGACGGTGTGGAGGGAGATTCACTCTGTGTCTGACCCCCGGAGTGTTTGATTGGAACGTGTAGAGGAATCATCACTCTGTGTCTGACACCCGGTACTGTTTGATGGGACCGTGCAGAGGATTAATCACTCTGTGTCTGACCCCGGGAGTGTTTGATGGGACCGTGAAGAGGAATAATCACTCTGTCTGACCCCGGGAGTGTGTGATGGGACGGTGTGGAAGGAGATTCACACTGTGACTGACACCGGGAGTGTTTGTTGGGACCGTGTAGAGGAATAATCACTCTTTGTCTGACCCCGGGAGTGTGTGATGGGACGGTTATGGAGGGAGATTCAGTCTTTGTCTGACCCCGGGAGTGTTTGATGGGACCGTGTAGAGGAATTATCACTCTGTGTCTGACGCAGGGAGTGTGTGATGGGACGGCGTGGAGGGAGATTCACACTGTGTCTGACCCCGGGAGTGTTTGATGGGACCGTGTAGAGGAATAATCACTCTGTGTCTGACACCGGGAGTGTTTGATGGGACCGTGTAGAGGAATAATCACTCTGTCTGACCCCGGGAGTGTGTGATGGGACGGCGTGGACAGAGATGCACTCTGTGTCTGACCCCGGGAGTGTTTGATGTGACCGTGTAGAGGAATAATCACTCTGTGTCTGACCCCGGGTGTGTTTCATGGGATCGTGTAGAGGAATAATCACTCTGTGTCTGACCCCGGGAGTGTGTGATGGGACGGCGTGGAGAGAGATTCACTCTGTGTCTGACCCCGGGAGTGTTTGATGTGACGGTGTAGAGGAATAATGACTCTGTGTCTGACCTCTGGAGTGGTTGATGGGACCGTGTAGAGGAATAATCACTCTGTGTCTGACCCCGGGAGTGTGTGATGGGACGGCGTGGAGAGAGATTCACGCTGTGTCTGACCCCGGGAGTGTTTGATGGGATCGTGTAGAGGAATAATCACTCTGTGTCTGACCCCGGGAGTGTGTGATGGGACGGCGTGGAGAGAGATTCACTCTGTGTCTGACCCCGGGAGTGTTTGATGTGACGGTGTAGAGGAATAATGACTCTGTTTCTGACCTCTGGAGTGGTTGATGGGATCGTGTAGAGGAATAATCACTCTGTGTCTGACCCCGGGAGTGTGTGATGGGACGGCGTGGAGAGAGATTCACTCTGTGTCTGACCCCGGGAGTGTTTGATGTGACGGAGTAGAGGAATAATGACTCTGTGTCTGACCTCTGGAGTGTTTGATGGGACCGTGTAGAGGAATAATCACTCTATGTCAGACCCCGGGAGCGTTTGATGGTACCGTGTAGAGGAATAATCTCTGTGTGTCTGACCCTGGGAGTGTGTGATGGGACGGTGTGGAGGGAGATTCACACTGTGTCTGAACCCGGGAGTGTTTGATGGGACCGTGTAGAGGAATAGTCACTCTGTGTTTGACCATGGGAGTGTGTGAAGTGACGGTGTAGAGGATTAATCACTCTGTGTCTGACCCTGGGAGTGTGTGATGGGACGGTGTGGAGGGAGATTCACCCTGTGTCTGACCCCGGGAGTGTTTGATGGGACCTTGTAGCGGAATAATCACACTGTGTCTGAAAACGGGAGTGTGTGATGGGACGGTGTGGAGGGAGATTCACTCTGTGTCTGACCCCCGGAGTGTTTGATGGGAACGTGTAGAAGAATAATCACTCTGTGTCTGAACCAGGGAGTGTTTGATGGGACCGTGTAGAGGAATAATCACTCTGTGTCTGACCCCGGTACTGTTTGATGGGACCGTGCAGAGGATTAATCACTCTGTGTCTGACCCCGGGAGTGTTTGATGGGACCGTGAAGAGGAATAATCACTCTGTCTGACCCCGGGAGTGTGTGATGGGACGGTGTGGAAGGAGATTCACACTGTGACTGACACCGGGAGTGTTTGTTGGGACCGTGTAGAGGAATAATCACTCTGTGTCTGACACCCGGTAGTGTTTGATGGGACCGTGTAGAGGAATAATCACTCTGTGTCTGACCCCGGTACTGTTTGATGGGACCGTGCAGAGGATTAATCACTCTGTGTCTGACCCCGGGAGTGTTTGATGGGACCGTGAAGAGGAATAATCACTCTGTCTGACCCCGGGAGTGTGTGATGGGACGGTGTGGAAGGAGATTCACACTGTGACTGACACCGGGAGTGTTTGTTGGGACCGTGTAGAGGAATAATCACTCTGTGTCTGACCCCGGGAGTGTGTGATGGGACGGTTATGGAGGGAGATTCAGTCTTTGTCTGACCCCGGGAGTGTTTGATGGGACCGTGTAGAGGAATTATCACTCTGTGTCTGACGCAGGGAGTGTGTGATGGGACGGCGTGGAGGGAGATTCACACTGTGTCTGACCCCGGGAGTGTTTGATGGGACCGTGTAGAGGAATAATCACTCTGTGTCTGACCCCGGGAGTGTTTGATGGGACCGTGTGGAGGAATAATCACTCTGTCTGACCCCGGGAGTGTGTGATGGGACGGCGTGGACAGAGATGCACTCTGTGTCTGACCCCGGGAGTGTTTGATGTGACCGTGTAGAGGAATAATCACTCTGTGTCTGACCCCGGGTGTGTTTCATGGGATCGTGTAGAGGAATAATCACTCTGTGTCTGACCCCGGGAGTGTGTGATGGGACGGCGTGGAGAGAGATTCACTCTGTGTCTGACCCCGGGAGTGTTTGATGTGACGGTGTAGAGGAATAATGACTCTGTGTCTGACCTCTGGAGTGGTTGATGGGACCGTGTAGAGGAATAATCACTCTGTGTCTGACCCCGGGAGTGTGTGATGGGACGGCGTGGAGAGAGATTCACTCTGTGTCTGACCCCGGGAGTGTTTGATGGGATCGTGTAGAGGAATAATCACTCTGTGTCTGACCCCGGGAGTGTGTGATGGGACGGCGTGGAGAGAGATTCACTCTGTGTCTGACCCCGGGAGTGTTTGATGTGACGGTGTAGAGGAATAATGACTCTGTTTCTGACCTCTGGAGTGGTTGATGGGATCGTGTAGAGGAATAATCACTCTGTGTCTGACCCCGGGAGTGTGTGATGGGACGGCGTGGAGAGAGATTCACTCTGTGTCTGACCCCGGGAGTGTTTGATGTGACGGAGTAGAGGAATAATGACTCTGTGTCTGACCTCTGGAGTGTTTGATGGGACCGTGTAGAGGAATAATCACTCTATGTCAGACCCCGGGAGCGTTTGATGGTACCGTGTAGAGGAATAATCTCTGTGTGTCTGACCCTGGGAGTGTGTGATGGGACGGTGTGGAGGGAGATTCACACTGTGTCTGAACCCGGGAGTGTTTGATGGGACCGTGTAGAGGAATAGTCACTCTGTGTTTGACCATGGGAGTGTGTGAAGTGACGGTGTAGAGGATTAATCACTCTGTGTCTGACCCTGGGAGTGTGTGATGGGACGGTGTGGAGGGAGATTCACCCTGTGTCTGACCCCGGGAGTGTTTGATGGGACCTTGTAGCGGAATAATCACACTGTGTCTGAAAACGGGAGTGTGTGATGGGACGGTGTGGAGGGAGATTCACTCTGTGTCTGACCCCCGGAGTGTTTGATGGGAACGTGTAGAAGAATAATCACTCTGTGTCTGAACCAGGGAGTGTTTGATGGGATCGTGTAGAGGAATAATCACTCTGTGTCTGACACCCGGTAGTGTTTGATGGGACCGTGTAGAGGAATAATCACTCTGTGTCTGACCCCGGGATTGTTTGTTGGGACAGTGTAGAGGAATAATCACTCTGTGTCTGACCCCGGGAGCATACGATGGGACGGCGTGGAAGGAGATTCACACTGTGACTGACACCGGGAGTGTTTGTTGGGACCGTGTAGAGGAATAATCACTCTGTGTCTGACCCCGGGAGTGTTTGATGGGACCGTGTAGAGGAATAATCACTCTGTCTGACCCCGGGAGTGTGTGACGGGACGGTTATGGAGGGAGATTCAGTCTTTGTCTGACCCCGGGAGTGTTTGATGGTACCGTGTAGAGGAATAATGACTCTGTGTCTGACCTCTGGAGTGGTTGATGGGACCGTGTAGAGGAATAATCACTCTGTGTCTGACCCCGGGAGTGTGTGATGGGACGGCGTGGAGAGAGATTCACGCTGTGTCTGACCCCGGGAGTGTTTGATGGGATCGTGTAGAGGAATAATCACTCTGTGTCTGACCCCGGGAGTGTGTGATGGGACGGCGTGGAGAGAGATTCACTCTGTGTCTGACCCCGGGAGTGTTTGATGTGACGGTGTAGAGGAATAATGACTCTGTTTCTGACCTCTGGAGTGGTTGATGGGATCGTGTAGAGGAATAATCACTCTGTGTCTGACCCCGGGAGTGTGTGATGGGACGGCGTGGAGAGAGATTCACTCTGTGTCTGACCCCGGGAGTGTTTGATGTGACGGAGTAGAGGAATAATGACTCTGTGTCTGACCTCTGGAGTGTTTGATGGGACCGTGTAGAGGAATAATCACTCTATGTCAGACCCCGGGAGCGTTTGATGGTACCGTGTAGAGGAATAATCTCTGTGTGTCTGACCCTGGGAGTGTGTGATGGGACGGTGTGGAGGGAGATTCACACTGTGTCTGAACCCGGGAGTGTTTGATGGGACCGTGTAGAGGAATAGTCACTCTGTGTTTGACCATGGGAGTGTGTGAAGTGACGGTGTAGAGGATTAATCACTCTGTGTCTGACCCTGGGAGTGTGTGATGGGACGGTGTGGAGGGAGATTCACCCTGTGTCTGACCCCGGGAGTGTTTGATGGGACCTTGTAGCGGAATAATCACACTGTGTCTGAAAACGGGAGTGTGTGATGGGACGGTGTGGAGGGAGATTCACTCTGTGTCTGACCCCCGGAGTGTTTGATGGGAACGTGTAGAAGAATAATCACTCTGTGTCTGAACCAGGGAGTGTTTGATGGGACCGTGTAGAGGAATAATCACTCTGTGTCTGACCCCGGTACTGTTTGATGGGACCGTGCAGAGGATTAATCACTCTGTGTCTGACCCCGGGAGTGTTTGATGGGACCGTGAAGAGGAATAATCACTCTGTCTGACCCCGGGAGTGTGTGATGGGACGGTGTGGAAGGAGATTCACACTGTGACTGACACCGGGAGTGTTTGTTGGGACCGTGTAGAGGAATAATCACTCTGTGTCTGACACCCGGTAGTGTTTGATGGGACCGTGTAGAGGAATAATCACTCTGTGTCTGACCCCGGTACTGTTTGATGGGACCGTGCAGAGGATTAATCACTCTGTGTCTGACCCCGGGAGTGTTTGATGGGACCGTGAAGAGGAATAATCACTCTGTCTGACCCCGGGAGTGTGTGATGGGACGGTGTGGAAGGAGATTCACACTGTGACTGACACCGGGAGTGTTTGTTGGGACCGTGTAGAGGAATAATCACTCTGTGTCTGACCCCGGGAGTGTGTGATGGGACGGTTATGGAGGGAGATTCAGTCTTTGTCTGACCCCGGGAGTGTTTGATGGGACCGTGTAGAGGAATTATCACTCTGTGTCTGACGCAGGGAGTGTGTGATGGGACGGCGTGGAGGGAGATTCACACTGTGTCTGACCCCGGGAGTGTTTGATGGGACCGTGTAGAGGAATAATCACTCTGTGTCTGACCCCGGGAGTGTTTGATGGGACCGTGTGGAGGAATAATCACTCTGTCTGACCCCGGGAGTGTGTGATGGGACGGCGTGGACAGAGATGCACTCTGTGTCTGACCCCGGGAGTGTTTGATGTGACCGTGTAGAGGAATAATCACTCTGTGTCTGACCCCGGGTGTGTTTCATGGGATCGTGTAGAGGAATAATCACTCTGTGTCTGACCCCGGGAGTGTGTGATGGGACGGCGTGGAGAGAGATTCACTCTGTGTCTGACCCCGGGAGTGTTTGATGTGACGGTGTAGAGGAATAATGACTCTGTGTCTGACCTCTGGAGTGGTTGATGGGACCGTGTAGAGGAATAATCACTCTGTGTCTGACCCCGGGAGTGTGTGATGGGACGGCGTGGAGAGAGATTCACTCTGTGTCTGACCCCGGGAGTGTTTGATGGGATCGTGTAGAGGAATAATCACTCTGTGTCTGACCCCGGGAGTGTGTGATGGGACGGCGTGGAGAGAGATTCACTCTGTGTCTGACCCCGGGAGTGTTTGATGTGACGGTGTAGAGGAATAATGACTCTGTTTCTGACCTCTGGAGTGGTTGATGGGATCGTGTAGAGGAATAATCACTCTGTGTCTGACCCCGGGAGTGTGTGATGGGACGGCGTGGAGAGAGATTCACTCTGTGTCTGACCCCGGGAGTGTTTGATGTGACGGAGTAGAGGAATAATGACTCTGTGTCTGACCTCTGGAGTGTTTGATGGGACCGTGTAGAGGAATAATCACTCTATGTCAGACCCCGGGAGCGTTTGATGGTACCGTGTAGAGGAATAATCTCTGTGTGTCTGACCCTGGGAGTGTGTGATGGGACGGTGTGGAGGGAGATTCACACTGTGTCTGAACCCGGGAGTGTTTGATGGGACCGTGTAGAGGAATAGTCACTCTGTGTTTGACCATGGGAGTGTGTGAAGTGACGGTGTAGAGGATTAATCACTCTGTGTCTGACCCTGGGAGTGTGTGATGGGACGGTGTGGAGGGAGATTCACCCTGTGTCTGACCCCGGGAGTGTTTGATGGGACCTTGTAGCGGAATAATCACACTGTGTCTGAAAACGGGAGTGTGTGATGGGACGGTGTGGAGGGAGATTCACTCTGTGTCTGACCCCCGGAGTGTTTGATGGGAACGTGTAGAAGAATAATCACTCTGTGTCTGAACCAGGGAGTGTTTGATGGGATCGTGTAGAGGAATAATCACTCTGTGTCTGACACCCGGTAGTGTTTGATGGGACCGTGTAGAGGAATAATCACTCTGTGTCTGACCCCGGGATTGTTTGTTGGGACAGTGTAGAGGAATAATCACTCTGTGTCTGACCCCGGGAGCATACGATGGGACGGCGTGGAAGGAGATTCACACTGTGACTGACACCGGGAGTGTTTGTTGGGACCGTGTAGAGGAATAATCACTCTGTGTCTGACCCCGGGAGTGTTTGATGGGACCGTGTAGAGGAATAATCACTCTGTCTGACCCCGGGAGTGTGTGACGGGACGGTTATGGAGGGAGATTCAGTCTTTGTCTGACCCCGGGAGTGTTTGATGGTACCGTGTAGAGGAATTATCACTCTGTGTCTGACCCACGGAGTGTGTGATGGGACGGCGTGGAGGGAGATTCACACTGTGTCTGACCCTGGGAGTGTTTGATGGGACCGTGTAGAGGAATAATCACTCTGTCTGACCCTGGGAGTGTGTGATGGGACGGTGTGGAGGGAGAATCACAATGTTTCTGACCCCGGGAGTGTTTGATGGGACCGTGTAGAGGAGTAGTCACTCTGTGTTTGACCACGGGGGTGTGTGATGTGACGGTGTAGAGGATTAATCACTCTGTGTCTGACCCTGGGAGTGTGTGATGGGACGGTTATGGAGGGAGATTCAGTCTTTGTCTGACCCCGGGAGTGTTTGATGGGACCGTGTAGAAGAAAAATCAGTCTGTGTCTGACGCTGGGAGTGTTTGATGGGATCGTGTAGAGGAATAATCACTCTGTGTCTGACCCCGGGAGTGTTTGATGGGACCGTGTAGAGGTAAAATCACTCTGTGTCTGACCCAGAGAATGTTTGATGGGACCGTGTAGAGGAATTATCACTCTGTGTCTGACCACGGGAGTGTGTGATGGGACGGCGTGGAGGGAGATTCACACTGTGTCTGACCCCAGGAGTGTTTGATGGGACCGTGTAGAGGAATAATCACTCTGTGTTTGAACACGGGAGTGTGCGATGTGAAGGTGTAGAGGATTAATCACTCTGAGTCTGATAGCGGGAGGGTGTGATGGGACCGTGTAGAGGAATAATCACTGTGTGTCTGACCCACGGAGTGTTTGATGGTACAGTGTAGAGGAATAATCAGTCTTTGTCTGACCCCGGGAGTGTATGATGGGACGGTGTGGATATAAATTCTCTCTGTGTCTGACCCCGGGAGTGTGTGATGGGACCGTGTAGAGGAATAATCTCTCTGTGTCTGACCCCGGGAGTGTGTGATGGGACGGCGTGGAGGGACATTCACTCTGTGTCTGACCCCGGGCGTGTGTGATGGGACCGTGTAGAGGAATAATTACTCTGTGTCTAACCCCGGGAGTGTTTGATGGGACCGTGTCGAGGAAAAATCACTCTGTGTCTGACCCCGGGAGTGTTTGATGGGACCGTGGAGAGGAATAATCTCTCTGTGTCTGACCCCTGGAGTGTTTGATGGTACCGTTTTGAGGAATAATCTCTGTGTGTCTGACCCCGGGAGTGTGTGATCGGACGGTGCGGATTGAGATTCACTCTGTGTCTAACCCCGGGAGTGTTTGATGGGACCGTGTAGAGGAATAATCACTCTGTGTCTGACCCCGGCAGTGTGTGATGGGACGGCGTGGAGAGAGATTCACTCTGTGTCTGACCCCGGGAGTGTTTGATGTGACGGTGTAGAGGAATAATGACTCTGTGTCTGACCTCTGGAGTGGTTGATGGGACCGTGTAGAGGAATAATCACTCTATGTCAGACCCCGGGAGCGTTTGATGGGACCGTGTAGAGGAATAATCACTCTGTGTCTGACCCCGGGAGTGTTTGATGGTACCGTGCAGAGGAATAATCTCTGTGTGTCTGACCCTGGGAGTGTGTGATGGGACGGTGTGGAGGGAGATTCACACTGTGTCTGACCCCGGGAGTGTTTGATGGGACCGTGTAGAGGAATAATCAGTCTGTGTCTGACCCGGGAGTGTGTGTTGGGACGGTGTGGAGGGAGATTCACTCTCTGCCTGACCCAGGGAGTGTGTGATGGGCTGTGTAGAGGAAGATTCACTCTGTGCTTGACCACGGGAGCGTGTGATGGGACAGTGTGGCGGGAGTATCATTCTGTGTCAGACCCCGGGCGGGTGTGATGGGATCGTGTACAGGAATAATTACTCTGTGTCTGACACCGGGAGTGTTTGATGGTACCGTGTAGAGGAATAATCTAAGTGTGTCTGACCCTGGGAGTGTGTGATGGGACGGTGTGGAGGGAGATTCACACTGTGTCTGACCCCGGGAGTGTTTGATGGGACCGTGTAGAGGAATAGTCACTCTGTGTTTGACCACGGGAGTGTGTGATGTGACGGTGTAGAGGATTAATCACTCTGTGTCTGACCCTGGGAGTGTGTGATGGGACGGTGTGGAGGGAGATTCACCCTGTGTCTGACCCCGGGAGTGTTTGATGGGACCTTGTAGTGGAATAATCACACTGTGTCTGAAAACGGGAGTGTGTGATGGGACGGTGTGGAGGGAGATTCACTCTGTGCCTGACCCCCGGAGTGTTTGATGGGAACGTGTAGAAGAATAATCACTCTGTGTCTGAACCAGGGAGTGTTTGATGGGATCGTTTAGAGGAATAATCACTCTGTGTCTGACACCCGGTAGTGTTTGATGGGACCGTGTAGAGGAATAATCACTCTGTGTCTGACCCCGGGATTGTTTGTTGGGACAGTGTAGAGGAATAATCACTCTGTGTCTGACCCCGGGAGCATAGGATGGGACGGCGTGGAAGGAGATTCACACTGTGACTGACACCGGGAGTGTTTGTTGGGACCGTGTAGAGGAATAATCACTCTGTGTCTGACCCCGGGAGTGTTTGATGGGACCGTGTAGAGGAATAATCACTCTGTCTGACCCCGGGAGTGTGTGATGGGACGGCGTGGAGGGAGATTCAGTCCTTGTCTGACGCCGGGAGTGTTTGATGGTACCGTGTAGAGGAATTATCACTCTGTGTCTGACCCAGGGAGTGTGTGATGGGACGGCGTGGAGGGAGATTCACACTGTGTCTGACCCTGGGAGTGCTGATGGGACCGTGTAGAGGAATAATCACTCTGTCTGACCCCGGGAGTGTGTGATGGGACGGCGTGGAGAGAGATTCACTCTGTGTCTGACCCCGGGAGTGTTTGATGTGACCGTGTAGAGGAATAATCACTCTGTGTCTGACCCCGGGAGTGTGTGATCGGGCGGTGCGGATTGAGATTCACTCTGTGTCTGACCCCTGGAGTGGTTGATGGGACCGTGTAGAGGAATAATCACTCTGTGTCTGACCCTGGGAGTGTGTGATGGGACGGTGTGGAGGGAGATTCACACTGTTTCTGACCCCGGGAGTGTTTGATGGGACCGTGTAGAGGAGTAGTCACTCTGTGTTTGACCACGGGGGTGTGTGATGTGACGGTGTAGAGGATTAATCACTCTGTGTCTGACCCTGGGAGTGTGTGATGGGACGGTTATGGAGGGAGATTCAGTCTTTGTCTGACCCCGGGAGTGTTTGATGGGACCGTGTAGAAGAAAAATCACTCTGTGTCTGACGCCGGGAGTGTTTGATGGGATCGTGTAGAGGAATAATCACTCTGTGTCTGACCCCGGGAGTGTTTGATGGGACCGTGTAGATGTAAAATCACTCTGTGTCTGACCCAGGGAATGTTTGATGGGACCGTGTAGAGGAATTATCACTCTGTGTCTGACCCCGGGAGAGTGTGATGGGACGGCGTGGAGGGAGATTCACACTGTGTCTGACCCCGGGAGTGTGTGATGGGACCGTGTAGAGGAATAATCTCTCTGTGTCTGACCCCGGGAGTGTGTGATGGGACGGCGTGGAGGGACATTCACTCTGTGTCTGACCCCGGGCGTGTGTGATGGGACCGTGTAGAGGAATAATTACTCTGTGTCTAACCCCGGGAGTGTTTGATGGGACCGTGTCGAGGAAAAATCTCTCTGTGTCTGACCACGGGAGTGTTTGATGGGACCGTGTAGAGGAATACTCTCTCTGTGTCTGACCCCTGGAGTGTTTGATGGTAACGTGTTGAGTAATAATCTCTGTGTGTCTGACCCCGGGAGTGTGTGATCGGACGGTGCGGATTGAGATTCACTCTGTGTCTGACCCCGGGAGTGCTTGATCGGACCGTGTAGAGGAATAATCACTCTGTGTCTGACCCCGGCAGTGTGTGATGGGACGGCGTGGAGAGAGATTCACTCTGTGTCTGACCCCGGGAGAGTTTGATGTGACGGTGTAGAGGAATAATGACTCTGTGTCTGACCTCTGGAGTGGTTGATGGGACCGTGTAGAGGAATAATCACTCTATGTCAGACCCCGGGAGTGTGTGATGGGACGGTGTGGAGGGAGATTCACACTGTGTCTGACCCCGGGAGTGTTTGATGGGACCGTGTAGAGGAATAATCAGTCTGTGTCTGACCCGGGAATGTGTGTTGGGACGGTGTGGAGGGAGATTCACTCTGTGCCTTACCCAGGGAGTGTGTGATGGGCTGTGTAGAGGAAGATTCACTCTGTGCTTGACCACGGGAGCGTGTAATGGGACAGTGTGGCGGGAGTATCATTCTGTGTCAGACCCCGGGCGGGTGTGATGGGATCGTGTACAGGAATAATTACTCTGTGTCTAACCCCGGGAGTGTTTGATGGGACCGTGTCAAGGAAATATCACTCTGTGTCTGACCCCGGGAGGGTTTGATGGGACAGTGTAGAGGAATAATCACTCTGTGTCTGACCCCGGGAGTGTTTGATGGGACCGTGTAGAGGAATAATCACTCTGAGTTTGACCACGGGAGTGTGCGATGTGACGGTGTAGAGGATTAATCTCTTTGAGTCTGATAGCGGGAGGGTGTGATGGGACCGTGTAGATGAATAATCACTGTGTGTCTGACCCACGGAGTGTTTGATGGTACAGAGTAGAGGAATAATCACTCTTTGTCTGACCCCGGGAGTGTATGATGGGACGGTGTGGATATAAATTCACTCTGTGCCTGACCCCGGGAGTGTTTAATGGGACCGTGTAGAGGAATAATCTCTCTGTGGCTGACCCCGGGAGTGTGTGATGGGACGGCGTGGAGGGAGATTCACTCTGTGTCTGACCCCGGGAGTGTTTGATGGGACCGTGTAGAGGAATAATCACTGTGTGTCTGACCCACGGAGTGTTTGATGGTACAGTGTAGAGGAATAATCACTCTGTGTCTGACCCCGGGAGTGTATGATGGGACGGTGCGGATATAAATTCACTCCGTGTCTGACGCCGGGAGTGTTTGATGGGACCGTGTAGAGGAATAGTCACTCTGTGTTTGACCACGGGATTGTGTGATGTGACGGTGTAGAGGATTAATCACTCTGTGTCTGACCCTGGGAGTGTGTGATGGGACGGTGTGGAGGGAGATTCACCCTGTGTCTGACCCCGGGAGTGTTTGATGGGACCTTGTAGAGGAATAATCACACTGTGTCTGAAAACGGGAGTGTTTGATGGGACGGTGTGGAGGGAGATTCACTCTGTGTCTGATAACGGGAGTGTTTGTTGGGACAGTGTAGAGGAAAAATCACTCTGTGTCTGACCCCTGGAGAGTGAGATGGGACTGTGTGGAAGGAGATTCACACTGTGTCAGACACCGGGAGTGTTTGTTGGGACCGTGTAGAGGAATAATCACTCTGTGTCTGACCCCGGGAGTGTGTGATGGGACGGCGTGGAGAGAGATTCACTCTGTGTCTGACCCCGGGAGTGTTTGATGTGGCGGTGTAGAGGAATAATGACTCTGTGTCTGACCTCTGGAGTGGTTGATGGGACGGTGTAGAGGAATAATCACTCTATGTCAGACCCCGGGAGCGTTTGATGGGACCGTGTAGAGGAATAATCTCTGTGTGTCTGACCCTGGGAGTGTGTGATGGGACGGTGTGGAGGGAGATTCACACTGTGTCTGACCCCGGGAGTGTTTGATGGGACCGTGTAGAGGAATAGTCACTCTGTGTTTGACCACGGGAGTGTGTGATGTGACGGTGTAGAGGATTAATCACTCTGTGTCTGACCCTGGGAGTGTGTGATGGGACGGTGTGGAGGGAGATTCACCCTGTGTCTGACCCCGGGAGTGTTTGATGGGACCTTGTAGAGGAATAATCACACTGTGTCTGAACCAGGGAGTGTTTGATGGGATCGTTTAGAGGAATAATCACTCTGTGTCTGACACCCGGTAGTGTTTGATGGGACCGTGTAGAGGAATAATCACTCTGTGTCTGACCCCGGGATTGTTTGTTGGGACAGTGTAGAGGAATAATCACTCTGTGTCTGACCCCGGGAGCATAGGATGGGACGGCGTGGAAGGAGATTCACACTGTGACTGACACCGGGAGTGTTTGTTGGGACCGTGTAGAGGAATAATCACTCTGTGTCTGACCCCGGAAGTGTTTGATGGGACCGTGTAGAGGAATAATCACTCTGTCTGACCCCGGGAGTGTGTGATGGGACGGCGTGGAGGGAGATTCAGTCCTTGTCTGACCCCGGGAGTGTTTGATGGTACCGTGTAGAGGAATTATCACTCTGTGTCTGACCCAGGGAGTGTGTGATGGGACGGCGTGGAGGGAGATTCACACTGTGTCTGACCCTGGGAGTGCTGATGGGACCGTGTAGAGGAATAATCACTCTGTGTCTGACCCCGGGACTGTGTGATCGGGCGGTGCGGATTGAGATTCACTCTGTGTCTGACCCCTGGAGTGGTTGATGGGACCGTGTAGAGGAATAATCACTCTGTGTCTGACCCTGGGAGTGTGTGATGGGACGGTGTGGAGGGAGATTCACACTGTTTCTGACCCCGGGAGTGTTTGATGGGACCGTGTAGAGGAGTAGTCACTCTGTGTTTGACCACGGGGGTGTGTGATGTGACGGTGTAGAGGATTAATCACTCTGTGTCTGACCCTGGGAGTGTGTGATGGGACGGTTATGGAGGGAGATTCAGTCTTTGTCTGACCCCGGGAGTGTTTGATGGGACCGTGTAGAAGAAAAATCACTCTGTGTCTGACGCCGGGAGTGTTTGATGGGATCGTGTAGAGGAATAATCACTCTGTGTCTGACCCCGGGAGTGTTTGATGGGACCGTGTAGAGGTAAAATCACTCTGTGTCTGACCCAGGGAATGTTTGATGGGACCGTGTAGAGGAATTATCACTCTGTGTCTGACCCCGGGAGAGTGTGATGGGACGGCGTGGAGGGAGATTCACACTGTGTCTGACCCCGGGAGTGTGTGATGGGACCGTGTAGAGGAATAATCTCTCTGTGTCTGACCCCGGGAGTGTGTGATGGGACGGCGTGGAGGGACATTCACTCTGTGTCTGACCCCGGGCGTGTGTGATGGGACCGTGTAGAGGAATAATTACTCTGTGTCTAACCCCGGGAGTGTTTGATGGGACCGTGTCGAGGAAAAATCACTCTGTGTCTGACCACGGGAGTGTTTGATGGGACCGTGTAGAGGAATACTCTCTCTGTGTCTGACCCCTGGAGTGTTTGATGGTACCGTGTTGAGTAATAATCTCTGTGTGTCTGACCCCGGGAGTGTGTGATCGGACGGTGCGGATTGAGATTCACTCTGTGTCTGACCCCGGGAGTGTTTGATCGGACCGTGTAGAGGAATAATCACTCTGTGTCTGACCCCGGCAGTGTGTGATGGGACGGCGTGGAGAGAGATTCACTCTGTGTCTGACCCCGGGAGAGTTTGATGTGACGGTGTAGAGGAATAATGACTCTGTGTCTGACCTCTGGAGTGGTTGATGGGACCGTGTAGAGGAATAATCACTCTATGTCAGACCCCGGGAGCGTTTGATGGGACCGTGTAGAGGAATAATCACTCTGTGTCTGACCCCGGGAGTGTTTGATGGTACCGTGTAGAGGAATAATCTCTGTGTGTCTGACCCCGGGAGTGTGTGATGGGACGGTGTGGAGGGAGATTCACACTGTGTCTGACCCCGGGAGTGTTTGATGGGACCGTGTAGAGGAATAATCAGTCTGTGTCTGACCCGGGAATGTGTGTTGGGACGGTGTGGAGGGAGATTCACTCTGTGCCTTACCCAGGGAGTGTGTGATGGGCTGTGTAGAGGAAGATTCACTCTGTGCTTGACCACGGGAGCGTGTGATGGGACAGTGTGGCGGGAGTATCATTCTGTGTCAGACCCCGGGCGGGTGTGATGGGATCGTGTACAGGAATAATTACTCTGTGTCTAACCCCGGGAGTGTTTGATGGGACCGTGTCAAGGAAATATCACTCTGTGTCTGACCCCGGGAGTGTTTGATGGGACAGTGTAGAGGAATAATCACTCTGTGTCTGACCCCGGGAGTGTTTGATGGGACCGTGTAGAGGAATAATCACTCTGAGTTTGACCACGGGAGTGTGCGATGTGACGGTGTAGAGGATTAATCTCTTTGAGTCTGATAGCGGGAGGGTGTGATGGGACCGTGTAGATGAATAATCACTGTGTGTCTGACCCACGGAGTGTTTGATGGTACAGAGTAGAGGAATAATCACTCTTTGTCTGACCCCGGGAGTGTATGATGGGACGGTGTGGATATAAATTCACTCTGTGCCTGACCCCGGGAGTGTTTAATGGGACCGTGTAGAGGAATAATCTCTCTGTGGCTGACCCCGGGAGTGTGTGATGGGACGGCGTGGAGGGAGATTCACTCTGTGTCTGACCCCGGGAGTGTTTGATGGGACCGTGTAGAGGAATAATCACTGTGTGTCTGACCCACGGAGTGTTTGATGGTACAGTGTAGAGGAATAATCACTCTGTGTCTGACCCCGGGAGTGTATGATGGGACGGTGCGGATATAAATTCACTCCGTGTCTGACGCCGGGAGTGTTTGATGGGACCGTGTAGAGGAATAGTCACTCTGTGTTTGACCACGGGATTGTGTGATGTGACGGTGTAGAGGATTAATCACTCTGTGTCTGACCCTGGGAGTGTGTGATGGGACGGTGTGGAGGGAGATTCACCCTGTGTCTGACCCCGGGAGTGTTTGATGGGACCTTGTAGAGGAATAATCACACTGTGTCTGAAAACGGGAGTGTTTGATGGGACGGTGTGGAGGGAGATTCCCTCTGTGTCTGATAACGGGAGTGTTTGTTGGGACAGTGTAGAGGAAAAATCACTCTGTGTCTGACCCCGGGAGTGTGTGATGGGACGGCGTGGAGAGAGATTCACTCTGTGTCTGACCCCGGGAGTGTTTGATGTGACGGTGTAGAGGAATAATGACTCTGTGTCTGACCTCTGGAGTGGTTGATGGGACGGTGTAGAGGAATAATCACTCTATGTCAGACCCCGGGAGCGTTTGATGGGACCGTGTAGAGGAATAATCTCTGTGTGTCTGACCCTGGGAGTGTGTGATGGGACGGTGTGGAGGGAGATTCACACTGTGTCTGACCCCGGGAGTGTTTGATGGGACCATGTAGAGGAATAATCACACTGTGTCTGAAAACGGGAGTGTGTGATGGGACGGTGTGGAGGGAGATTCACTCTGTGTCTGACCCCCGGAGTGTTTGAATGGAACGTGTAGAGGAATCATCACTCTGTGTCTGACACCCGGTAGTGTTTGATGGGACCGTGCAGAGGATTAATCACTCTGTGTCTGACCCCGGGAGTGTTTGATGGGACCGTGTAGAGGAATAATCACTCTGTCTGACCACTGGAGTGTGTGATGGGACGGCGTGGAGAGAGATTCACTCTGTGTCTGACCCCGGGAGTCTTTGATGGGACCGTGTAGAGGAATAGTCACTCTGAGTCTGACCCCGGGAGAGTGTGATGGGACGGTGTGGAAGGAGATTCACACTGTGACTGACACCGGGAGTGTTTGTTGTGACCGTGTAGTGGAATAATCACTCTGTGTCTGACCCCGGGAGTGTTTGATGGGACCGTGTAGAGGAATAATAACTCTGTCTGACCCCGGGAGTGTGTGATGGGACGGCGTGGAGAGAGATTCACTCTGTGTCTGACCCCGGGAGTGTTTGATGGGACCGTGTTGAGGAATAGTCACTCTGTGTTTGACCACGGGGGTGTGTGATGTGACGGTGTAGAAGATTAATCACTCTGTGTCTGACCCTGGGATTGTGTGATGGGACGGTTATGGAGGGAGATTCAGTCTTTGTCTGACCCCGGGAGTGTTTGATGGGACCGTGTAGAGGAATTATCACTCTGTGTCTGACGCAGGGAGTGTGTGATGGGACGGCGTGGAGGGAGATTCACACTGTGTCTGAACCCGGGAGTGTTTGATGTGACCGTGTAGAGGAATAACCACTCTGTCTGACCCCGGGAGTGTGTGATGGGACGGCGTGGAGAGAGATTCACTCTGTGTCTGACCCCGGGAGTGTTTGATGTGACCGTGTAGAGGAATAATCACTCTGTGTCTGACCCCGGGAGCGTTTCATGGGATCGTGTAGAGGAATAATCACTCTGTGTCTGACCCCGGGAGTGTGTGATGGGACGGCGTGGAGAGAGATTCACTCTGTGTCTGACCCCGGGAGTGTTTGATGTGACGGTGTAGAGGAATAATGACTCTGTGTCTGACCTCTGGAGTGGTTGATGGGACCGTGTAGAGGAATAATCACTCTATGTCAGACCCCGGGAGCGTTTGATGGGACCGTGTAGAGGAATAATCACTCTGTGTCTGACCCCGGGAGTGTGTGATGGGACGGCGTGGAGAGAGATTCACTCTGTCTGACCCCGGGAGTGTTTGATTTGACGGTGTAGAGGAATAATGACTCTGTGTCTGACCTCTGGAGTGGTTGATGGTACCGTGTAGAGGAATAATCTCTGTGTGTCTGACCCTGGGAGTGTGTGATGGGACGGTGTGGAGGGAGATTCACACTGTGTCCGACCCCGGGAGTGTTTGATGGGACCGTGTAGAGGAATAGTCACTCTGTGTTTGACCACGGGAGTGTGTGATGTGACGGTGTAGAGGATTAATCACTCTGTGTCTGCCCCTGGGAGTGTGTGATGGGACGGTGTGGAGGGAGATTCACCCTGTGTCTGACCTCGGGAGTGTTTGATGGGACCTTGTAGAGGAATAATCACACTGTGTCTGAAAACTTGAATGTGTGATGGGACGGTGTGGAGGGAGATTCACTCTGTGTCTGACCCCCGGAGTGTTTGATGGGAACGTGTAGAACAATAATCACTCTGTGTCTGAACCAGGGAGTGTTTGATGGGATCGTGTAGAGGAATAATCACTCTGTGTCTGACACCCGGTAGTGTTTGATGGGACCGTGTAGAGGAATAATCACTCTGTGTCTGACCCCGGGATTGTATGTTGGGACAGTGTAGAGGAATAATCACTCTGTGTCTGACCCCGGGAGCATACGATGGGACGGTGTGGAAGGAGATTCACACTGTGACTGACACCGGGAGTGTTTGTTGGGACCGTGTAGAGGAATAATCACTCTGTGTCTGACCCCGGGAGTGTTTGATGGGACCGTGTAGAGGAATAATCACTCTGTCTGACCCCGGGAGTGTGTGATGGGACGGCGTGGAGACAGATTCACTCTGTGTCTGAACCCGGGAGTGTTTGATGGGACCGTGTAGAGGAATAGTCACTCTGTGTTTGTCCAAGGGGGTGTGTGATGTGACGGTGTAGAGGATTAATCACTCTGTGTCTGACCCTGGGAGTGTGTGATGGGACGGTTATGGAGGGAGATTCAGTCTTTGTCTGACCCCGGGAGTGTTTGATGGGACCGTGTAGAGGAATTATCACTCTGTGTCTGACCCATGGAGTGTGTGATGTGACGGCGTGGAGGGAGCTTCACACAGTGTCTGACCCCGGGAGTGTTTGATGGGACCGTGTAGCGGAATAATCACTCTGTCTGACCCCGGGAGTGTGTGATGGGACGGCGTGGAGAGAGATTCACTCTGTGTCTGACCCCGGGAGTGTTTGATGTGACGGTGTAGAGGAATAATCACTCTGTGTCTGACCCCGGGAGTGTGTGTTCGGGCGGTGCGGATTGAGATTCACTCTGTGTCTGACCCCTGGTGTGGTTGATGGGACCGTGTAGAAGAATAATCACTCTGTGTCTGACCCTGGGAGTGTGTGATGGGACGGTGTGGAGGGAGATTCACACTGTTTCAGACCCCGGGAGTGTTTGATGGGACAGTGTAGAGGAGTAGTCACTCTGTGTCTGAACCAGGGAGTGTTTGATGGGATCGTGTAGAGGAATAATCACTCTGTGTCTGACACCCGGTAGTGTTTGATGGGACCGTGTAGAGGAATAATCACTCTGTGTCTGACCCCGGGAGTGTTTGATGGGACGGTTATGGAGGGAGATTCAGTCTTTGTCTGACCCCGGGAGTGTTTGATGGGACCGTGTAGAGGAATTATCACTCTGTGTCTGACCCAGGGAGTGTGTGATGGGACGGCGTGGAGGGAGATTCACACTGTGTCTGACCCTGGGAGTGTTTGATGGGACCGTGTAGAGGAATAATCACTCTGTCTGACCCCGGGAGTGTGTGTTGGGACGGCGTGGAGAGAGATTCACTCTGTGTCTGACCCCGGGAGTGTTTGATGTGACCGTGTAGAGGAATAATCTCTGTGTGTCTGACCCTGGGAGTGTGTGATGGGACGGTGTGGAGGGAGATTCACACTGTGTCTGACCCCGGGAGTGTTTGATGGGACCTTGTAGAGGAATAATCACACTGTGTCTGAAAACGGGAGTGTGTGATGGGACGGTGTGGAGGGAGATTCACTCTGTGTCTGACCCCGGGAGTGTTTGATGGGACCGCGTTGAGGAATAGTCACTCTGTGTTTGACCACGGGGGTGTGTGATGTGACGGTGTAGAAGATTAATCACTCTGTGTCTGACCCTGGGATTGTGTGATGGGACGGTTATGGAGGGAGATTCAGTCTTTGTCTGACCCCGGGAGTGTTTGATGGGACCGTGTAGAGGAATTATCACTCTGTGTCTGACGCAGGGAGTGTGTGATGGGACGGCGTGGAGGGAGATTCACACTGTGTCTGAACCCGGGAGTGTTTGATGTGACCGTGTAGAGGAATAACCACTCTGTCTGACCCCGGGAGTGTGTGATGGGACGGCGTGGAGAGAGATTCACTCTGTGTCTGACCCCGGGAGTGTTTGATGTGACCGTGTAGAGGAATAATCACTCTGTGTCTGACCCCGGGAGCGTTTCATGGGATCGTGTAGAGGAATAATCACTCTGTGTCTGACCCCGGGAGTGTGTGATGGGACGGCGTGGAGAGAGATTCACTCTGTGTCTGACCCCGGGAGTGTTTGATGTGACGGTGTAGAGAAATAATGACTCTGTGTCTGACCTCTGGAGTGGTTGATGGGACCGTGTAGAGGAAAAATCACTCTATGTCAGACCCCGGGAGCGTTTGATGGGACCGTGTAGAGGAATAATCACTCTGTGTCTGACCCCGGGAGTGTGTGATGGGACGGCGTGGAGAGAGATTCACTCTGTCTGACCCCGGGAGTGTTTGATGTGACGGTGTAGAGGAATAATGACTCTGTGTCTGACCTCTGGAGTGGTTGATGGTACCGTGTAGAGGAATAATCTCTGTGTGTCTGACCCTGGGAGTGTGTGATGGGACGGTGTGGAGGGAGATTCACACTGTGTCCGACCCCGGGAATGTTTGATGGGACCGTGTAGAGGAATAGTCACTCTGTGTTTGACCACGGGAGTGTGTGATGTGACGGTGTAGAGGATTAATCACTCTGTGTCTGCCCCTGGGAGTGTGTGATGGGACGGTGTGGAGGGAGATTCACCCTGTGTCTGACCTCGGGAGTGTTTGATGGGACCTTGTAGAGGAATAATCACACTGTGTCTGAAAACATGAATGTGTGATGGGACGGTGTGGAGGGAGATTCACTCTGTGTCTGACCCCCGGAGTGTTTGATGGGAACGTGTAGAACAATAATCACTCTGTGTCTGAACCAGGGAGTGTTTGATGGGATCGTGTAGAGGAATAATCACTCTGTGTCTGACACCCGGTAGTGTTTGATGGGACCGTGTAGAGGAATAATCACTCTGTGTCTGACCCCGGGATTGTATGTTGGGACAGTGTAGAGGAATAATCACTCTGTGTCTGACCCCGGGAGCATACGATGGGACGGTGTGGAAGGAGATTCACACTGTGACTGACACCGGGAGTGTTTGTTGGGACCGTGTAGAGGAATAATCACTCTGTGTCTGACCCCGGGAGTGTTTGATGGGTCCGTGTAGAGGAATAATCACTCTGTCTGACCCCGGGAGTGTGTGATGGGACGGCGTGGAGACAGATTCACTCTGTGTCTGACCCCGGGAGTGTTTGATGGGACCGTGTAGAGGAATAGTCACTCTGTGTTTGTCCAAGGGGGTGTGTGATGTGACGGTGTAGAGGATTAATCACTCTGTGTCTGACCCTGGGAGTGTGTGATGGGACGGTTATGGAGGGAGATTCAGTCTTTGTCTGACCCCGGGAGTGTTTGATGGGACCGTGTAGAGGAATTATCACTCTGTCTGACCCCGGGAGTGTGTGATGGGACGGCGTGGAGAGAGATTCACTCTGTGTCTGACCCCGGGAGTGTTTGATGTGACGGCGTGGAGGGAGCTTCACACAGTGTCTGACCCCGGGAGTGTTTGATGGGACCGTGTAGCGGAATAATCACTCTGTCTGACCCCGGGAGTGTGTGATGGGACGGCGTGGAGAGAGATTCACTCTGTGTCTGACCCCGGGAGTGTTTGATGTGATTGTGTAGAGGAATAATCACTCTGTCTGACCCCGGGAGTGTGTGATGGGACGGCGTGGAGAGAGATTCACTCTGTGTCTGACCCCTGGTGTGGTTGATGGGACCGTGTAGAAGAATAATCACTCTGTGTCTGACCCTGGGAGTGTGTGATGGGACGGTGTGGAGGGAGATTCACACTGTTTCAGACCCCGGGAGTGTTTGATGGGACAGTGTAGAGGAGTACTCACTCTGTGTCTGAACCAGGGAGTGTTTGATGGGATCGTGTAGAGGAATAATCACTCTGTGTCTGACACCCGGTAGTGTTTGATGGGACCGTGTAGAGGAATAATCACTCTGTGTCTGACCCCGGGAGTGTTTGATGGGACGGTTATGGAGGGAGATTCAGTCTTTGTCTGACCCCGGGAGTGTTTGATGGGACCGTGTAGAGGAATTATCACTCTGTGTCTGACCCAGGGAGTGTGTGATGGGACGGCGTGGAGGGAGATTCACACTGTGTCTGACCCTGGGAGTGTTTGATGGGACCGTGTAGAGGAATAATCACTCTGTCTGACCCCGGGAGTGTGTGATGTGACGGCGTGGAGGGAGCTTCACACAGTGTCTGACCCCGGGAGTGTTTGATGGGACCGTGTAGCGGAATAATCACTCTGTCTGACCCCGGGAGTGTGTGATGGGACGGCGTGGAGAGAGATTCACTCTGTGTCTGACCCCGGGAGTGTTTGATGTGATTGTGTAGAGGAATAATCACTCTGTCTGACCCCGGGAGTGTGTGATGGGACGGCGTGGAGAGAGATTCACTCTGTGTCTGACCCCTGGTGTGGTTGATGGGACCGTGTAGAAGAATAATCACTCTGTGTCTGACCCTGGGAGTGTGTGATGGGACGGTGTGGAGGGAGATTCACACTGTTTCAGACCCCGGGAGTGTTTGATGGGACAGTGTAGAGGAGTAGTCACTCTGTGTCTGAACCAGGGAGTGTTTGATGGGATCGTGTAGAGGAATAATCACTCTGTGTCTGACACCCGGTAGTGTTTGATGGGACCGTGTAGAGGAATAATCACTCTGTGTCTGACCCCGGGAGTGTTTGATGGGACGGTTATGGAGGGAGATTCAGTCTTTGTCTGACCCCGGGAGTGTTTGATGGGACCGTGTAGAGGAATTATCACTCTGTGTCTGACCCAGGGAGTGTGTGATGGGACGGCGTGGAGGGAGATTCACACTGTGTCTGACCCTGGGAGTGTTTGATGGGACCGTGTAGAGGAATAATCACTCTGTCTGACCCCGGGAGTGTGTGTTGGGACGGCGTGGAGAGAGATTCACTCTGTGTCTGACCCCGGGAGTGTTTGATGTGACCGTGTAGAGGAATAATCTCTGTGTGTCTGACCCTGGGAGTGTGTGATGGGACGGTGTGGAGGGAGATTCACACTGTGTCTGACCCCGGGAGTGTTTGATGGGACCTTGTAGAGGAATAATCACACTGTGTCTGAAAACGGGAGTGTGTGATGGGACGGTGTGGAGGGAGATTCACTCTGTGTCTGACCCCGGGAGTGTTTGATGGGACCGTGTTGAGGAATAGTCATTCTGTGTTTGACCACGGGGGTGTGTGATGTGACGGTGTAGAAGATTAATCACTCTGTGTCTGACCCTGGGATTGTGTGATGGGACGGTTATGGAGGGAGATTCAGTCTTTGTCTGACCCCGGGAGTGTTTGATGGGACCGTGTAGAGGAATTATCACTCTGTGTCTGACGCAGGGAGTGTGTGATGGGACGGCGTGGAGGGAGATTCACACTGTGTCTGAACCCGGGAGTGTTTGATGTGACCGTGTAGAGGAATAACCACTCTGTCTGACCCCGGGAGTGTGTGATGGGACGGCGTGGAGAGAGATTCACTCTGTGTCTGACCCCGGGAGTGTTTGATGTGACCGTGTAGAGGAATAATCACTCTGTGTCTGACCCCGGGAGCGTTTCATGGGATCGTGTAGAGGAATAATCACTCTGTGTCTGACCCCGGGAGTGTGTGATGGGACGGCGTGGAGAGAGATTCACTCTGTGTCTGACCCCGGGAGTGTTTGATGTGACGGTGTAGAGAAATAATGACTCTGTGTCTGACCTCTGGAGTGGTTGATGGGACCGTGTAGAGGAATAATCACTCTATGTCAGACCCCGGGAGCGTTTGATGGGACCGTGTAGAGGAATAATCACTCTGTGTCTGACCCCGGGAGTGTTTGATGTGACGGTGTAGAGGAATAATCACTCTGTCTGACCCCGGGAGTGTGTGATGGGACGGCGTGGAGAGAGATTCACTCTGTGTCTGACCCCTGGTGTGGTTGATGGGACCGTGTAGAAGAATAATCACTCTGTGTCTGACCCTGGGAGTGTGTGATGGGACGGTGTGGAGGGAGATTCACACTGTTTCAGACCCCGGGAGTGTTTGATGGGACAGTGTAGAGGAGTAGTCACTCTGTGTCTGAACCAGGGAGTGTTTGATGGGATCGTGTAGAGGAATAATCACTCTGTGTCTGACACCCGGTAGTGTTTGATGGGACCGTGTAGAGGAATAATCACTCTGTGTCTGACGCCGGGAGTGTTTGATGGGACGGTTATGGAGGGAGATTCAGTCTTTGTCTGACCCCGGGAGTGTTTGATGGGACCGTGTAGAGGAATTATCACTCTGTGTCTGACCCAGGGAGTGTGTGATGGGACGGCGTGGAGGGAGATTCACACTGTGTCTGACCCTGGGAGTGTTTGATGGGACCGTGTAGAGGAATAATCACTCTGTCTGACCCCGGGAGTGTGTGTTGGGACGGCGTGGAGAGAGATTCACTCTGTGTCTGACCCCGGGAGTGTTTGATGTGACCGTGTAGAGGAATAATCTCTGTGTGTCTGACCCTGGGAGTGTGTGATGGGACGGTGTGGAGGGAGATTCACACTGTGTCTGACCCCGGGAGTGTTTGATGGGACCTTGTAGAGGAATAATCACACTGTGTCTGAAAACGGGAGTGTGTGATGGGACGGTGTGGAGGGAGATTCACTCTGTGTCTGACCCCGGGAGTGTTTGATGGGACCGTGTTGAGGAATAGTCACTCTGTGTTTGACCACGGGGGTGTGTGATGTGACGGTGTAGAAGATTAATCACTCTGTGTCTGACCCTGGGATTGTGTGATGGGACGGTTATGGAGGGAGATTCAGTCTTTGTCTGACCCCGGGAGTGTTTGATGGGACCGTGTAGAGGAATTATCACTCTGTGTCTGACGCAGGGAGTGTGTGATGGGACGGCGTGGAGGGAGATTCACACTGTGTCTGAACCCGGGAGTGTTTGATGTGACCGTGTAGAGGAATAACCACTCTGTCTGACCCCGGGAGTGTGTGATGGGACGGCGTGGAGAGAGATTCACTCTGTGTCTGACCCCGGGAGTGTTTGATGTGACCGTGTAGAGGAATAATCACTCTGTGTCTGACCCCGGGAGCGTTTCATGGGATCGTGTAGAGGAATAATCACTCTGTGTCTAACCCCGGGAGTGTGTGATGGGACGGCGTGGAGAGAGATTCACTCTGTGTCTGACCCCGGGAGTGTTTGATGTGACGGTGTAGAGAAATAATGACTCTGTGTCTGACCTCTGGAGTGGTTGATGGGACCGTGTAGAGGAATAATCACTCTATGTCAGACCCCGGGAGCGTTTGATGGGACCGTGTAGAGGAATAATCACTCTGTGTCTGACCCCGGGAGTGTTTGATGTGACGGTGTAGAGGAATAATCACTCTGTCTGACCCCGGGAGTGTGTGATGGGACGGCGTGGAGAGAGATTCACTCTGTGTCTGACCCCTGGTGTGGTTGATGGGACCGTGTAGAAGAATAATCACTCTGTGTCTGACCCTGGGAGTGTGTGATGGGACGGTGTGGAGGGAGATTCACACTGTTTCAGACCCCGGGAGTGTTTGATGGGACAGTGTAGAGGAGTAGTCACTCTGTGTCTGAACCAGGGAGTGTTTGATGGGATCGTGTAGAGGAATAATCACTCTGTGTCTGACACCCGGTAGTGTTTGATGGGACCGTGTAGAGGAATAATCACTCTGTGTCTGACCCCGGGAGTGTTTGATGGGACGGTTATGGAGGGAGATTCAGTCTTTGTCTGACCCCGGGAGTGTTTGATGGGACCGTGTAGAGGAATTATCACTCTGTGTCTGACCCAGGGAGTGTGTGATGGGACGGCGTGGAGGGAGATTCACACTGTGTCTGACCCTGGGAGTGTTTGATGGGACCGTGTAGAGGAATAATCACTCTGTCTGACCCCGGGAGTGTGTGTTGGGACGGCGTGGAGAGAGATTCACTCTGTGTCTGACCCCGGGAGTGTTTGATGTGACCGTGTAGATGAATAATCACTCTGTGTCTGACCCCGGGAGTGTGTGATGGGACGGCGTGGAGAGAGATACACTCTGTGTCTGACCCCGGGAGTGTTTGATGTGACGGTGTAGAGGAATAATGACTCTGTGTCTGACCTCTGGAGTGGTTGATGGGACCGTGTAGAGGAATAATCACTCTATGTCAGACCCCGGGAGCGTTTGATGGGACCGTGTAGAGGAATAATCACTCTGTCTGACCCCGGGAGTGTGTGATGGGACGGCGTGGAGAGAGATTCACTCTGTGTCTGACCCCGGGAGTGTTTGATGTGACGGTGTAGAGGAATAATGACTCTGTGTCTGACCTCTGGAGTGGTTGATGGTACCGTGTAGAGGAATAATCTCTGTGTGTCTGACCCTGGGAGTGTGTGATGGGACGGTGTGGAGGGAGATTCACACTGTGTCTGACCCCGGGAGTGTTTGATGGGACCGTGTAGAGGAATAGTCACTCTGTGTTTGACCACGGGAGTGTGTGATGTGACGGTGTAGAGGATTAATCACTCTGTGTCTGCCCCTGGGAGTGTGTGATGGGACGGTGTGGAGGGAGATTCACCCTGTGTCTGACCTCGGGAGTGTTTGATGGGACCTTGTAGAGGAATAATCACACTGTGTCTGAAAACGGGAGTGTGTGATGGGACGGTGTGGAGGGAGATTCACTCTGTGTCTGACCCCGGGGGTGTTTGATGTGACGGTGTAGAGGAATAATGACTCTGTGTCTGACCTCTGGAGTGGTTGATGGGACCGTGTAGAGGAATAATCTCTGTGTGTCTGACCCCGGGAGTGTGTGATCGGACGGTGCGGATTGAGATTCACTCTGTGTCTGACCCCGGGAGTGTTTGATGGGACCGTGTAGAGGAATAGTCACTGTGTTTGACCACGGGGGTGTGTGATGTGACGGTGTAGAGGATTAATAACTCTGTGTCTGACCCTGGGAGTGTGTGATGGGACGGTTATGGAGGGAGATTCAGTCTTTGTCTGACCAGGGAGTGTTTGATGGGACCGTGTAGAGGAATTATCACTCTGTGTCTGACCCAGGGAGTGTGTGATGGGACGGCGTGGAGGGAGCTTCACACTGTGTCTGACCCTGGGAGTGTGTGATGGGACGGTTATTGAGGGACATTCAGTCTTTGTCTGACCCCGGGCGTGTGTGATGGGACCGTGTAGAGGAATAATTACTCTGTGTCTAACCCCGGGAGTGTTTGATGGGACCGTGTCGAGGAAAAATCACTCTGTGTCTGACCCCGGGAGTGTTTGATGGGACCGTGTAGAGGAATAATCTCTCTGTGTCTGACCCCTGGAGTGTTTGATGGTACCGTGTTGAGGAATAATCTCTGTGTGTCTGACCCCGGGAGTGTGTGATCGGACGGTGCGGATTGAGATTCACTCTGTGTCTGACCCCGGGAGTGTTTGATCGGACCGTGTAGAGGAATAATCACTCTGTGTCTGACCCCGGGAGTGTGTGATGGGACGGCGTGGAGAGAGATTCACTCTGTGTCTGACCCCGGGAGTGTTTGATGTGACGGTGTAGAGGAATAATGACTCTGTGTCTGACCTCTGGAGTGGTTGATGGGACCGTGTAGAGGAATAATCACTCTATGTCAGACCCCGGGATCGTTTGATGGGACCGTGTAGAGGAATAATCACTCTGTGTCTGACCCCGGGAGTGTTTGATGGTACCGTGTAGAGGAATAATCTCTGTGTGTCTGACCCTGGGAGTGTGTGATGGGACGTTGTGGAGGGAGATTCACACTGTGTCTGACCCCGGGAGTGTTTGATGGGACCGTGTAGAGGAATAATCAGTCTGTGTCTGACCCGGGAGTGTGTGTTGGGACGGTGTGGAGGGAGATTCACTCTGTGCCTGACGCAGGGAGTGTGTGATGGGCTGTGTAGAGGAGGATTCACTCTGTGCTTGACCACGGGAGCGTGTGATGGGACAGTGTGGCGGGAGTATCATTCTGTGTCAGACCCCGGGCGGGTGTGATGGGATCGTGTACATGAATAATTACTCTGTGTCTAACCCCGGCAGTGTTTGATGGGACCGTGTCAAGAAATATCACTCTGTGTCTGACCCCGGGAGTGTTTGATGGGACAGTGTAGAGGAATAATCACTCTGTGTCTGACCCCGGGAGTGTTTGATGGGACCGTGTAGAGGAATAATCACTCTGAGTTTGACCACGGGAGTGTGCGATGTGACGGTGTAGAAGATTAATCACTTTGAGTCTGATAGCGGGAGGGTGTGATGGGACCGTGTAGAGGAATAATCACTCTGTGCCTGACCCCGGGAGTGTTTATTGGGACCGTGTAGAGGAATAATCTCTCTGTGTCTGACCCCGGGAGTGTGTGATGGACGGCGTGGAGGGAGATTCACTCTGTGTCTGACCCCGGGAGCGTTTGATGGGACCGTGTAGAGGAATAATCACTGTGTGTCTGACCCACGGAGAGTTTGATGGTACAGTGTAGAGGAATAATCACTCTGTGTCTGACCCCGGGAGTGTATGATGGGACGGTGTGGATATAAATTCACTCTGTGTCTGACCCCGGGAGTGTTTGATGGGACCGTGTGGAGGAATAATCACTCTGTGTCTGACCCCGGGAGTGTTTTATGGGACCGTGTAGAGGAATAATCACTCTGTGTCTGACCACGGGAGTGTGTGATGGGACGGTGTGGAGGGAGATTCACTCTGTGTCTGACCCCGGGAGAATATGATGGGACGGTGTGGATATAAATTCACTCTGTGTGTGACCCCGGGAGTGTTTGATGGGACCGTGTAGAGGAATAACCACTCTGTGTCTGACCCCGGGAATGTTTGATGGGATCGTGTAGAGGAATAATCACTCTGTGTCTGACCCACGGAGTGTTTGATGGTACAGTGTAGAGAAATAACCACTCTGTGTCTGACCCCGGGAGCATACGATGGGACGGTGTGGATATAAATTCACTCTGTGTCTGACCCCGGGAGTGTTTGATGGGACCGTGTAGAGGAATAATCACTCTGTGTCTGACCCCGCAAGTGTTTGATGGGACCGTGTAGAGGAATAACCTCTCTGTGTCTGACCCCGGGAGTGTTGGATGGGACCGTGTAGAGGAATAATCACAGTGTGTCTGACCCGGGAGTGTTGGATGGGACCGTGTAGAGGAAAAATCACTCTGTGTCTGACCCCGGGAGTGTTTGATGGGACCGTGTAGAGGAATAATCACTCTGTGTCTGACCCCGGGAGTGTTTGATGGGATCGTGTAGAGGAATAATCACTCTGTGTCTGACCCACGGAGTGTTTTATGGTACAGTGTAGAGGAATAATCAGTCTGTGTCTGACCCCGGGAGTGTTTGATGGGACCGTGTAGAGGAATAATCACTCTGAGTCTGACCCCGGGAGTGTTTGATGGGACCGTGTAGAGGAATAATCACTCTGTGTCTGACCCCGCAAGTGTTTGATGGGACCGTGTAGAGGAATAACCTCTCTGTGTCTGATCCCGGGAGTGTTGGATGGGACCGTGTAGAGGAATAATCACTGTGTGTCTGACCCCGTGAGTGTTTGATGGGACCGTGTAGATGAAAAATCACTCTGTGTCTGACCCCGGGAGTGTTTGATGGGACCGTGTAGAGGAATAATCTCTCTGTGTCTGTCTCCAGGAGAGTGAGATGGGACGGTGTGGAAGGAGATTCACATTGTGTCAGACACCGGGAGTGTTTGTTGGGACCGTGTAGAGGAATAATCACTCTGTGTCTGACCCCGGGAGTGTGTGATGGGACGGCGTGGAGAGAGATTCACTCTGTGTCTGACCCCGGGAGTGTTTGATGTGACGGTGTAGAGGAATAATGACTCTGTGTCTGACCTCTGGAGTGGTTGATGGGACCGTGCAGAGGAATAATCACTCTATGTCAGACCCCGGGAGCGTTTGATGGGACCGTGTAGAGGAATAATCACTCTGTGTCTGACCCCGGGAGTGTGTGATGGGACGGCGTGGAGAGAGATTCACTCTGTGTCTGACCCCGGGAGTGTTTGATGTGACGGTGTAGAGGAATAATGACTCTGTGTCTGACCTCTGGAGTGGTTGATGGTACCGTGTAGAGGAATAATCTCTGTGTGTCTGACCCTGGGAGTGTGTGATGGGACGGTGTGGAGGGAGATTCACACTGTGTCTGACCCCGGGAGTGTTTGATGGGACCGTGTAGAGGAATAGTCACTCTGTGTTTGACCACGGGAGTGTGTGATGTGACGGTGTAGAGGATTAATCACTCTGTGTCTGCCCCTGGGAGTGTGTGATGGGACGGTGTGGAGGGAGATTCACCCTGTGTCTGACCTCGGGAGTGTTTGATGGGACCTTGTAGAGGAATAATCACTCTGTGTCTGACCCCGGGAGCATACGATGGGACGGTGTGGAAGGAGATTCACACTGTGACTGACACCGGGAGTGTTTGTTGGGACCGTGTAGAGGAATAATCACTCTGTGTCTGACCCCGGGAGTGTTTGATGGGACCGTGTAGAGGAATAATCACTCTGACTGACCCCGGGAGTGTGTGATGGGACGGCGTGGAGAGAGATTCACTCTGTGTCTGACCCCGGGAGTGTTTGATGGGACCCTGTAGAGGAATAGTCACTCTGTGTTTGACCACGGGGGTGCATGATGTGACGGCGTGGAGGGAGCTTCACACAGTGTCTGACCCCGGGAGTGTTTGATGGGACCGTGTAGAGGAATAATCACTCTGTCTGACCCCGGGAGTGTGTGATGGGACGGCGTGGAGAGAGATTCACTCTGTGTCTGACCCCGGGAGTGTTTGATGTGACGGTGTAGAGGAATAATCACTCTCTGTCTGACCCCGGGAGTGTGTGTTCGGGCGGTGCGGATTGAGATTCACTCTGTGTCTGACCCCTGGTGTGGTTGATGGGACCGTGTAGAAGAATAATCACTCTGTGTCTGACCCTGGGAGTGTGTGATGGGACGGTGTGGAGGGAGATTCACACTGTTTCTGACCCCGGGAGTGTTTGCTGGGACCGTGTAGAGGAGTAGTCACTCTGTGTCTGAACCAGGGAGTGTTTGATGGGATCGTGTAGAGGAATAATCACTCTGTGTCTGACCCCGGGAGTGTTTGATGTGACCGTGTAGATGAATAATCACTCTGTGTCTGACCCCGGGAGTGTGTGATGGGACGGCGTGGAGAGAGATTCACTCTGTGTCTGACCCCGGGAGTGTTTGATGTGACGGTGTAGAGGAATAATGACACTGTGTCTGACCTCTGGAGTGGTTGATGGGACCGTGTAGAGGAATAATCACTCTATGTCAGACCCCGGGAGCGTTTGATGGGACCGTGTAGAGGAATAATCACTCTGTGTCTGACCCCGGGAGTGTGTGATGGGACGGCGTGGAGAGAGATTCACTCTGTGTCTGACCCCGGGAGTGTTTGATGTGACGGTGTAGAGGAATAATGACTCTGTGTCTGACCTCTGGAGTGGTTTATGGTACCGTGTAGAGGAATAATCTCTGTGTGTCTGACACTGGGAGTGTGTGATGGGACGGTGTGGAGGGAGATTCACACTGTGTCTGACCCCGGGAGTGTTTGATGGGACCGTGTAGAGGAATAGTCACTCTGTGTTTGACCACGGGAGTGTGTGATGTGACGGTGTAGAGGATTAATCACTCTGTGTCTGCCCCTGGGAGTGTGTGATGGGACGGTGTGGAGGGAGATTCATCCTGTGTCTGACCTCGGGAGTGTTTGATGGGACCTTGTAGAGGAATAATCACTCTGTGTCTGACCCCGGGATTGTTTGTTGGGACAGTGTAGAGGAATAATCACTCTGTGTCTGACCCCGGGAGCATACGATGGGACCGTGTAGAGGAATAATCACTCTGTGTCTGACCCCGGGAGTGTTTGATGGGACCGTGTAGAGGAATAATCACTCTGTCTGACCCCGGGAGTGTGTGATGGGACGGCGTGGAGAGAGATTCACTCTGTGTCTGACCCCGGGAGTGTTTGATGGGACCCTGTAGAGGAATAGTCACTCTGTGTTTGACCATGGGGGTGCATGATGTGACGGCGTGGAGGGAGCTTCACACAGTGTCTGACCCCGGGAGTGTTTGATGGGACCGTGTAGAGGAATAATCACTCTGTCTGACCCCGGGAGTGTGTGATGGGACGGCGTGGAGAGAGATTCACTCTGTGTCTGACCCCGGGAGTGTTTGATGTGACGGTGTAGAGGAATAATCACTCTCTGTCTGACCCCGGAAGTGTGTGTTCGGGCGGTGCGGATTGAGATTCACTCTGTGTCTGACCCCTGGTGTGGTTGATGGGACCGTGTAGAAGAATAATCACTCTGTGTCTGACCCTGGGAGTGTGTGATGGGACGGTGTGGAGGGAGATTCACACTGACCCCGGGAGTGTTTGCTGGGACCGTGTAGAGGAGTAGTCACTCTGTGTCTTAACCAGGGAGTGTTTGATGGGATCGTGTAGAGGAATAATCACTCTGTGTCTGACTCCCGGTAGTGTTTGATGGGACCGTGTAGAGGAATAATCACTCTGTGTCTGACCCCGGGATTGTTTGTTGGGACAGTGTAGAGGAATAATCACTCTGTGTCTGACCCCGGGAGCATACGATGGGACGGCGTGGAAGGAGATTCACACTGTGACTGACACCGGGAGTGTTTGTCGGGACCGTGTAGAGGAATAATCACTCTGTGTCTGACCCCGGGAGTGTTTGATGGGACGGTTATGGAGGGAGATTCAGTCTTTGTCTGACCCCGGGAGTGTTTGATGGGACCGTGTAGAGGAATTATCACTCTGTGTCTGACCCAGGGAGTGTGTGATGGGACGGCGTGGAGGGAGATTCACACTGTGTCTGACCCTGGGAGTGTTTGATGGGACCGTGTAGAGGAATAATCACTCTGTCTGACCCCGGGAGTGTGTGATGGGACGGCGTGGAGAGAGATTCACTCTGTGTCTGACCCCGGGAGTGTTTGATGTGACCGTGTAGAGGAATAATCACTCTGTGTCTGACCCCGGGAATGTGTGATGGGACGGCGTGGAGAGAGATTCACTCTGTGTCTGACCCCGGGAGTATTTGATGTGACGGTGTAGAGGAATAATGACTCTGTGTCTGACCTCTGGAGTGGTTGATGGGACCGTGTAGAGGAATAATCACTCTATGTCAGACCCCGGGAGCGTTTGATGGGACCGTGTAGAGGAATAATCAGTCTGTGTCTGACCCCGGGAGTGTTTGATGGGACCGTGTAGATGAATAATCACTCTGTCTGACCCCTGGAGTGTGTGATGGGACGGTTATGGAGGGAGATTCAGTCTTTGTCTGACCCCGGGAGTGTTTGATGGTACCGTGTAGAGGAATTATCACTCTGTGTCTGACCCAGGGAGTGTGTGATGGGACGGCGTGGAGGGAGATTCACACTGTGTCTGACCCTGGGAGTGTTTGATGGGACCGTGTAGAGGAATAATCACTCTGTCTGACCCCGGGAGTGTGTGATGGGACGGCGTGGAGAGAGATTCACTCTGTGTCTGACCCCGGGAGTGTGTGATGGGACTGCGTGGAGAGAGATTCACTCTGTGTCTGACATCGGGAGTGTTTGATGTGACCGTGTAGAGGAATAATCACTCTGTGTCTGACCCCGGGAGTGTGTGATGGGACGGCGTGGAGAGAGATTCACTCTGTGTCTGACCCCGGGAGTGTTTGATGTGACGGTGTAGAGGAATAATCCCTCTGTGTCTGACCCCGGGAGCGTGTGATCGGGCGGTGCGGATTGAGATTCACTCTGTGTCTGACCCCGGGAGTGTTTCATGGGATCGTGTAGAGGAATAATCACTCTGTGTCTGACCCCGGGAGTGTGTGATGGGACGGCGTGGAGAGAGATTCACTCTGTGTCTGACCCCGGAAGTGTTTGATGTGACGGTGTAGTGGAATAATGACTCTGTGTCTGACCTCTGGAGTGGTTGATGGGACCGTGTAGAGGAATAATCTCTGTGTGTCTGTCCCCGGGAGTGTGTGATCGGACGGTGCGGATTGAGATTCACTCTGTGTCTGACCCCGGGAGTGTTTGATGGGACCGTGTCGAGGAATACTCATTCTGTGTTTGACCACGGAGGTGTGTGATGTGACGGTGTAGAGGATTAATCACTCTGTGTCTGACCCTGGGAGTGTGTGATGGGACGGTTATGGAGGGAGATTCAGTCTTTGTCTGACCCCGGGAGTGTTTGATGGGACCGTGTAGAGGAATTATCACTCTGTGTCTGACCCAGGGAGTGTGTGATGGGACGGCGTGGAGGGAGCTTCACACTGTGTCTGACCCTGGGAGTGTGTGATGGGACGGTTATGGAGGGACATTCAGTCTTTGTCTGACCCCGGGCGTGTGTGATGGGACCGTGTAGAATAATAATTACTCTGTGTCTAACCCCGGGAGTGTTTGATGGGACCGTGTCGAGGAAAAATCACTCTGTGTCTGACCCCGGGAGTGTTTGATGGGACCGTGTAGAGGAATAATCTCTCTGTGTCTGACCCCTGGAGTGTTTGATGGTACCGTGTTGAGGAATAATCTCTGTGTGTCTGACCCCGGGAGTGTGTGATCGGACGGTGCGGATTGAGATTCACTCTGTGTCTGACCCCGGGAGTGTTTGATCGGACCGTGTAGAGGAATAATCACTCTGTGTCTGACACCGGGAGTGTGTGATGGGACGGCGTGGAGAGAGATTCACTCTGTGTCTGACCCCGGGAGTGTTTGATGTGACGGTGTAGAGGAATAATGACTCTGTGTCTGACCTCTGGAGTGGTTGATGGGACCGTGTAGAGGAATAATCACTCTATGTCTGACCCCGGGAGTGATGATGTGACGGTGTAGAGGAATAATGACTCTGTGTCTGACCTCTGGAGTGGTTGATGGGACCGTGTAGAGGAATAATCTCTGTGTGTCTGACCCCGGGAGTGTGTGATCGGACGGTGCGGATTGAGATTCACTCTGTGTCTGACCCCGGGAGTGTTTGATGGGACCGTGTAGAGGAATAGTCACTGTGTTTGACCACGGGGGTGTGTGATGTGACGGTGTAGAGGAATAATCACTCTGTGTATGACCCTGGGAGTGTGTGATGGGACGGTTATGGAGGGAGATTCAGTCTTTGTCTGACCAGGGAGTGTTTGATGGGACCGTGTAGAGGAATTATCACTCTGTGTCTGACCCAGGGAGTGTGTGATGGGACGGCGTGGAGGGAGCTTCACACTGTGTCTGACCCTGGGAGTGTGTGATGGGACGGTTATTGAGGGACATTCAGTCTTTGTCTGACCCCGGGCGTGTGTGATGGGACCGTGTAGAGGAATAATTACTCTGTGTCTAACCCCGGGAGTGTTTGATGGGACCGTGTCGAGGAAAAATCACTCTGTGTCTGACCCCGGGAGTGTTGGATGGGACCGTGTAGAGGAATAATCTCTCTGTGTCTGACCCCGGGAGTGTTTGATGGTACCGTGTAGAGGAATAATCTCTGTGTGTCTGACCCTGGGAGTGTGTGATGGGACGTTGTGGAGGGAGATTCACACTGTGTCTGACCCCGGGAGTGTTTGATGGGACCGTGTAGAGGAATAATCAGTCTGTGTCTGACCCGGGAGTGTGTGTTGGGACGGTGTGGAGGGAGATTCACTCTGTGCCTGACGCAGGGAGTGTGTGATGGGCTGTGTAGAGGAGGATTCACTCTGTGCTTGACCACGGGAGCGTGTGATGGGACAGTGTGGCGGGAGTATCATTCTGTGTCAGACCCCGGGCGGGTGTGATGGGATCGTGTACATGAATAATTACTCTGTGTCTAACCCCGGCAGTGTTTGATGGGACCGTGTCAAGAAATATCACTCTGTGTCTGACCCCGGGAGTGTTTGATGGGACAGTGTAGAGGAATAATCACTCTGTGTCTGACCCCGGGAGTGTTTGATGGGACCGTGTAGAGGAATAATCACTCTGAGTTTGACCACGGGAGTGTGCGATGTGACGGTGTAGAAGATTAATCACTTTGAGTCTGATAGCGGGAGGGTGTGATGGGACCGTGTAGAGGAATAATCACTCTGTGCCTGACCCCGGGAGTGTTTATTGGGACCGTGTAGAGGAATAATCTCTCTGTGTCTGACCCCGGGAGTGTGTGATGGACGGCGTGGAGGGAGATTCACTCTGTGTCTGACCCCGGGAGCGTTTGATGGGACCGTGTAGAGGAATAATCACTGTGTGTCTGACCCACGGAGAGTTTGATGGTACAGTGTAGAGGAATAATCACTCTGTGTCTGACCCCGGGAGTGTATGATGGGACGGTGTGGATATAAATTCACTCTGTGTCTGACCCCGGGAGTGTTTGATGGGACCGTGTGGAGGAATAATCACTCTGTGTCTGACCCCGGGAGTGTTTTATGGGACCGTGTAGAGGAATAATCACTCTGTGTCTGACCACGGGAGTGTGTGATGGGACGGTGTGGAGGGAGATTCACTCTGTGTCTGACCCCGGGAGAATATGATGGGACGGTGTGGATATAAATTCACTCTGTGTGTGACCCCGGGAGTGTTTGATGGGACCGTGTAGAGGAATAACCACTCTGTGTCTGACCCCGGGAATGTTTGATGGGATCGTGTAGAGGAATAATCACTCTGTGTCTGACCCACGGAGTGTTTGATGGTACAGTGTAGAGAAATAACCACTCTGTGTCTGACCCCGGGAGCATACGATGGGACGGTGTGGTTATAAATTCACTCTGTGTCTGACCCCGGGAGTGTTTGATGGGACCGTGTAGAGGAATAATCACTCTGTGTCTGACCCCGCAAGTGTTTGATGGGACCGTGTAGAGGAATAACCTCTCTGTGTCTGACCCCGGGAGTGTTGGATGGGACCGTGTAGAGGAATAATCACAGTGTGTCTGACCCGGGAGTGTTGGATGGGACCGTGTAGAGGAAAAATCACTCTGTGTCTGACCCCGGGAGTGTTTGATGGGACCGTGTAGAGGAATAATCACTCTGTGTCTGACCCCGGGAGTGTTTGATGGGATCGTGTAGAGGAATAATCACTCTGTGTCTGACCCACGGAGTGTTTTATGGTACAGTGTAGAGGAATAATCAGTCTGTGTCTGACCCAGGGAGTGTTTGATGGGACCGTGTAGAGGAATAATCACTCTGAGTCTGACCCCGGGAGTGTTTGATGGGACCGTGTAGAGGAATAATCACTCTGTGTCTGACCCCGCAAGTGTTTGATGGGACCGTGTAGAGGAATAACCTCTCTGTGTCTGATCCCCTGAGTTTTGGATGGGACCGTGTAGAGGAATAATCACTGTGTGTCTGACCCCGTGAGTGTTTGATGGGACCGTGTAGATGAAAAATCACTCTGTGTCTGACCCCGGGAGTGTTTGATGGGACCGTGTAGAGGAATAATCTCTCTGTGTCTGTCCCCAGGAGAGTGAGATGGGACGGTGTGGAAGGAGATTCACATTGTGTCAGACACCGGGAGTGTTTGTTGGGACCGTGTAGAGGAATAATCTCTCTGTGTCTGACCCCGGGAGTGTTTGATGGGACCGTGTAGAGGAATAATGACTCTGTGTCTGACCCCGGGAGTGTGTGATGGGACGGCGTGGAGAGAGATTCACTCTGTTTCTGACCTCGGGAGTGTTGGATGGGACCGTGTAGAGGAATAATCACTCTGTGTCTGACCCACGGAGTGGTTGATGGCACAGTGTAGAGGAATAATCACTCTGTGTCTGACCCCGGGAGTGTATGATGGGACGGTGTGGATATAAATTCACTCTGTGTCTGACCCCGGGAGTGTTTGATGGGACCGTGTAGAGGAATAATCACTCTGTGTCTGACCCCGGGAGTGTTTGATGGGACCGTGTAGTGTAATAATCACTCTGTGTCTGACCACGGGAGTGTGTGATGGGACGGTGTGGAGGGAGGTTCACTCTTTGTCTGACCCCGGGAGTGTTTGATGAGACCGTGTAGAAGAATAATCACTCTGTGTCTGACCCACGGAGTGTTTGATGGTACAGTGTAGAGGAATAATCACTCTGTGTCTGACCCAGGGAGTGTATGATGGGACGGTGTGGATATAAATTCACTCTGTTTCTGACCCCGCAAGTGTTTGATGGGACCGTGTAGAGGAATAATCTCTCTGTGTCTGACACCGGGAGTGTGTGATGGGACGGCGTGGTGGGAGATTCACTCTGTGTCTGACCCGGGAGTGTTTGATGGGACCGTGTAGAGGAAAAATCACTCTGTGTCTGTCCCCGGGAGTGTTTGATGGGACCGTGTAGAGGAATAATCACACTGTGTCTGACCCCGGGAGTGTTTGATGGGATCGTGTAGAGGAATAATCACTCTGTGTCTGACCCACGGAGTGTTTGATGGTACAGTGTAGAGGAATAATCACTCTGTGTCTGACCCCGGGAGCGTATGATGGGACGGTGTGGATATAAATTCACTCTGTGTCTGACCCCGGGAGTGTTTATTGGGACCGTGTAGAAGAATAATTACTCTGTGTCTGACCCCGGGTGTGTTTGATGGGACCTTGTAGAGGAATAATCACTGTGTGTCTGCCCCACCGAGTGTTTGATGGTACAGTGTAGAGGAATAATCACTCTGTGTCTGACCACGGGTGCGTATGATGGGACGGTGTTGATATAAATTCACTCTGTGTCTGACCCCGGGATTGTTTGATGGGACCGTGTAGAGGAATAATCACTCTGAGTCTGACCCCGGGAGTGTTTGATGGTACAGTGTAGAGGAATAACCTCTCTGTGTCTGACCCCGGGAGTGTGTGATGGGAGGGCGTGGAGGGAGATTCACTCTGTGTCTGACCCCGGGAGTGTTTGTTGGGACCTTGTAGAGGAATAATCACTGTGTGTCTGACCACGGGAGTGTGTGATGGGACGGTGTGGAGGGAGATTCACTCTTTGTGTGACCCCGGGAGAGTATGATGGGACGGTGTGGATATAAATTCACTCTGTGTCTGACCCACGGAGTGTTTGATGGGACGGCGTGGAGGGAGATTCACTCTGTGTCTGACCCCGGGAGTGTTTGATGGGACCGTGTAGAGGAAAAATCACTCTGTGTCTGACCCCGGGAGTGTTTGATGGAATCGTGTAGAGGAATAATCACTCTGTGTCTGACCCCGGGATTGTTTGATGGGACCGTGTAGAGGAAGAATCACTCTGAGTCTGACCCCGGGAGTGTTTGATGGGACCGTGTAGAGGAATAATCACTGTGTGTCTGACCCACGGAGTGTTTGTTGGGACCGTGCAGAGGAATAATCAGTCTGTGTCTGACCCGGGAGTGTGTTTTGGGACGGTGTGGAGGGAGATTCACTCTGTGTCTGACCCAGTGAGTGTGTGATGGGCTGTGTAGAGGAAGATTCACTCTATGTTTGACCCCGGGAGCGTGTGATGGGACAGTGTGGCGGGAGTATCATTCTGTGTCAGACGCCGGGCGTGTGTGATGGGACCGTGTAGAGGAATAATCACTCTGAGTCTGATCCCGGGACTGTTTGATGGGACCGTGTCCAGGAAAAATCACTCTGTGTCTGACGCCGGGAGTGTTTGATGGGACCGTATAGAGGAATAATCACTCTCTGTCTGACCCCGGGAGTGTTTGTTGGGACAGTGTAGAGGAATAATCTCTCTGTGTCTGTCCCCAGGAGAGTGAGATGGGACGGTGTGGAAGGAGATTCACACTGTGTCAGACACCGGGAGTGTTTGTTGGGACCGTGTAGAGGAATAATCACTCTGTGTCTGACCCCGGGAGTGTTTGATGGGACCGTGTAGAGGAATTATCACTCTGTGTCTGACGCAGGGAGTGTGTGATGGGACGGCGTGGAGGGAGATTCACACTGTGTCTGACCCCGGGAGTGTTTGATGGGACCGTGTAGAGGAATAATCACTCTGTGTCTGACCCCGGGAGTGTTTGATGGGACCGTGTAGAGGAATAATCACTCTGTCTGACCCCGGGAGTGTGTGATGGGACGGCGTGGACAGAGATGCACTCTGTGTCTGACCCCAGGAGTGTTTGATGTGACCGTGTAGAGGAATAATCACTCTGTGTCTGACCCCGGGTGTGTTTCATGGGATCGTGTAGAGGATTAATCACTCTGTGTCTGACCCCGGGAGTGTGTGATGGGACGGCGTGGAGAGAGATTCACTCTGTGTCTGACCCCGGGAGTGTTTGATGTGACGGTGTAGAGGAATAATGACTCTGTGTCTGACCTCTGGAGTGGTTGATGGGACCGTGTAGAGGAATAATCACTCTGTGTCTGACCCCGGGAGTGTTTGATGGGACGGCGTGGAGAGAGATTCACTCTGTGTCTGACCCCGGGAGTGTTTGATGAGACCGTGTAGAGGAATAATGACTCTGTGTCTGACCCCGGGAGTGTGTGATGGGACGGCGTGGAGAGAGATTCACTCTGTGTCTGACCCCGGGAGTGTTTGATGTGACGGTGTAGATGAATAATGACTCTGTGTCTGACCTCTGGAGTGGTTGATGGGACCGTGTAGAAGAATAATCACTCTGTGTCTGACCCCGGGAGTGTTTGATGGTACCGTGTAGAGGAATAATCTCTGTGTGTCTGACCCTGGGAGTGTGTGATGGGACGGTGTGGAGGGAGATTCACACTGTGTCTGACCCCGGGAGTGTTTGATGGGACCGTGTAGAGGAATAATCACTGTGTGTCTGACCCACGGAGTGTTTGATGGTACAGTGTAGAGGAATAATCACTCTGTGTCTGACCCCGGGAGTGTATGATGGGACGGTGTGGATTTTAATTCACTCTGTGTCTGACCCCGCAAGTGTTTGATGGGACCGTGTAGAGGAATAATCACTCTGAGTCTGACCCCGGGAGTGTTTGATGGTACAGTGTAGAGGAATAATCACTCTGTGTCTGACCCCGGGAGTGTTTGTTGGGTCAGTGTAGAGGAATAATCACTCTGTGTCTGACCCCGGGAGTGTTTCATGGGTTCCTGTAGAGGAATAATCACTCTCAGTCTGACCCACGGAGTGATTGATGGTACAGTGTAGAGGAATAATCACTCTGTGTCTGACCCCGGGAGTGTATGATGGGACGGTGTGGATATAAATTCACTCTGTGTCTGACCCCGGGAGTGTTTGATGGGACCGTGTGGAGGAATAATCACTCTGTGTCTGACCCCGGGAGTGTTTTATGGGACCGTGTAGAGGAATAATCACTCTGTGTCTGACCACGGGAGTGTGTGATGGTACGGTGTGGAGGGAGATTCACTCTGTGTCTGACCCCGGGAGAATATGATGGGACGGTGTGGATATAAATTCACTCTGTGTCTGACCCCGGGAGTGTTTGATGGGACCGTGTAGAGGAATAACCACTCTGTGTCTGCCCCCGGGAATGTTTGATGGGATCGTGTAGAGGAATAATCACTCTGTGTCTGACCCACGGAGTGTTTGATGGTACAGTGTAGAGGAATAACCACTCTGTGTCTGACCCCGGGTGCATACGATGGGACGGTGTGGATATAAATTCACTCTGTGTCTGACCCCGGGAGTGTTTGATGGGACAGTGTAGAGGAATAATCACTCTGTGTCTGACCCCGCAAATGTTTGATGGGACCGTGTAGAGGAATAACCTCTCTGTGTCTGACCCCGGGAGTGTTGGATGGGACCGTGTAGAGGAATAATCACTGTGTGTCTGACCCCGGGAGTGTTGGATGGGACCGTGTAGAGGAAAAATCACTCTGTGTCTGACCCCGGGAGTGTTTGATGGGACCGTGTAGAGGAATAATCACTCTGTGTCTGACCCCGGGAGTGTTTGATGGGATCGTGTAGAGGAATAATCACTCTGTGTCTGACCCACGGAGTGTTTGATGGTACAGTGTAGAGGAATAATCACTCTGTGTCTGACCCCGGGAGTGTTTGATGGGACCGTGTAGAGGAATAATCACTCTGAGTCTGACCCCGGGAGTGTTTGATGGGACCGTGTAGAGGAATAATCACTCTGTGTCTGACCCCGCAAGTGTTTGATGGGACCGTGTAGAGGAATAATCACTGTGTGTCTGACCCCGGGAGTGTTTGATGGGACCGTGTAGAGGAATAATCTCTCTGTGTCTGTCCCCAGGAGAGTGAGATGGGACGGTGTGGAAGGAGATTCACACTGTGTCAGACACCGGGTGTGTTTGTTGGGACCGTGTAGAGGAATAATCACTCTGTGTCTGACCCCGGGAGTGTTTGATGGGACCGTGTAGAGGAATAATGACTCTGTGTCTGACCCCGGGAGTGTGTGATGGGACGGCGTGGAGAGAGATTCACTCTGTTTCTGACCTCGGGAGTGTTTGATGGGACCGTGTAGAGGAATAATCACTCAGTGTCTGACCCACGGAGAGGTTGATGGCACAGTGTAGAGGAATAATCACTCTGTGTATGTCCCCGGGAGTGTATGATGGGACGGTGTGGATATAATTTCACTCTGTGTCTGACCCCGGGAGTGTTTGATGGGACCGTGTAGAGGAATAATCACTCTGTGTCTGACCCCGGGAGTGTTTGATGGGACCGTGTAGTGTAATAATCACTCTGTGTCTGAACACGGGAGTGTGTGATGGGACGGTGTGGAGGGAGATTCACTCTTTGTGTGACCCCGGGAGAGTATGATGGTACGGTGTGGATATAAATTCACTCTGTGTCTGACCCACGGAGTGTTTGATGGGACGGTGTTGATATAAATTCACTCTGTGTCTGACCCCGGGATTGTTTGATGGGACCGTGTAGAGGAATAATCACTCTGAGTCTGACCCCGGGAGTGTTTGATGGTACAGTGTAGAGGAATAATCACTATGTGTCTGACCCCGAGAGTGTATGATGGGACGGTGTGGATATAAATTCACTCTGTTTCTGACCCCGCAAGTGTTTGATGGGACCGTGTAGAGGAATAACCTCTCTGTGTCTGACCCCGGGAGTGTGTGATGGGAGGGCGTGGAGGGAGATTCACTCTGTGTCTGACCCCGGGAGTGTTTGTTGGGACCGTGTAGAGGAATAATCACTGTGTGTATGACCACGGGAGTGTGTGATGGGACGGTGTGGAGGGAGATTCACTCTTTGTGTGACCCCGGGAGAGTATGATGGGACGGGGTGGATATAAATTCACTTTGTGTCTGACCCACGGAGTGTTTGATGGGACGGCGTGGAGGGAGATTCACTCTGTGTCTGACCCCGGGAGTGGTTGATGGGACCGTGTAGAGGAAAAATCACTCTGTGTCTGACCCCGGGAGTGTTTGATGGAATCGTGTAGAGGAATAATCACTCTGTGTCTGACCCCGGGATTGTTTGATGGGACCGTGTAGAGGAAGAATCACTCTGAGTCTGACCCCGGGAGTGTTTGATGGGACCGTGTAGAGGAATAATCACAGTGTGTCTGACCCACCGAGTGTTTGATGGTACAGTGTAGAGGAATAATCACTCTGTGTCTGACCCCGAGAGTGTATGATGGGACGGTGTGGATATAAATTCACTCTGTTTCTGACCCCGCAAGTGTTTGATGGGACCGTGTAGAGGAATAATCTCTCTGTGTCTGACACCGGGAGTGGATGATGGGACGGCGTGGAGGGAGATTCACTCTGTGTCTGACCCGGGAGTGTTTGATGGGACCGTGTAGAGGAAAAATCACTCTGTGTCTGTCCCCGGGAGTGTTTGATGGGACCGTGTAGAGGAATAATCACTCTGTGTCTGACCCCGGGAGTGTTTGATGGGATCGTGTAGAGGAATAATCACTCTGTGTCTGACCCACGGAGTGTTTGATGGTACAGTGTAGAGGAATAATCACTCTGTGTCTGACCCCGGGAGCGTATGATGGGACGGTGTGGATATAAATTCACTCTGTGTCTGACCCCGGGAGTGTTTATTGGGACAGTGTAGAGGAATAATTACTCTGAGTCTGACCCCGGGAGTGTTTGATGGGACCTTGTAGAGGAATAATCACTGTGTGTCTGCCCCACCGAGTGTTTGATGGTACAGTGTAGAGGAATAATCACTCTGTGTCTGACCACGGGTGCGTAAGATGGGACGGTGTGGATATAAATTCACTCTGTGTCTGACCCCGGGATTGTTTGATGGGACCGTGTAGAGGAATAATCACTCTGAGTCTGACCCCGGGAGTGTTTGATGGTACAGTGTAGAGGAATAATCACTCTGTGTCTGACCCCGAGAGTGTATGATGGGACGGTGTGGATATAAATTCACTCTGTGTCTGACCCCGCAAGTGTTTGATGGGACCGTGTAGAGGAATAACCTCTCTGTGTCTGACCCCGGGAGTGTGTGATGGGAGGGCGGGGAGGGAGATTCACTCTGTGTCTGACCCCGGGACTGTTTGTTGGGACCGTGTAGAGGAATAATCACTGTGTGTCTGACCACGGGAGTGTGTGATGGGACGGTGTGGTGGGAGATTCACTCTTTGTGTGACCCCGGGAGAGTATGATGGGACGGTGTGGATATAAATTCACTCTGTGTCTGACCCACGGAGTGTTTGATGGGACGGCGTGGAGGGAGATTCACTCTGTGTCTGATCCCGGGAGTGTTTGATGGGACCGTGTAGAGGAAAAAATCACTCTGTGTCTGACCCCTGGGGTGTTTGATGGAATCGTGTAGAGGAATAATCACTCTGTGTCTGACCCCGGGATTGTTTGATGGGACCGTGTAGAGGAAGAATCACTCTGAGTCTGACCACGGGAGTGTTTGATGGGACCGTGTAGAGGAATAATCACTGTGTGTCTGACCCACGGAGTGTTTGATGGTACAGTGTAGAGGAATAATCACTCTGTGTCTGACCCACGGAGTGTTTGATGGTACAGTGTAGAGGAATAATCACTCTGTGTCTGACCCCGGGAGCGTATGATGGGACGGTGTGGATATAAATTCACTCTGTGTCTGACCCCGGGAGTGTTTATTGGGACCGTGTAGAAGAATAATTACTCTGAGTCTGACCCCGGGTGTGTTTGATGGGACCTTGTAGAGGAATAATCACTGTGTGTCTGCCCCACCGAGTGTTTGATGGTACAGTGTAGAGGAATAATCACTCTGTGTCTGACCACGGGTGCGTAAGATGGGACGGTGTGGATATAAATTCACTCTGTGTCTGACCCCGGGATTGTTTGATGGGACCGTGTAGAGGAATAATCACTCTGAGTCTGACCCCGGGAGTGTTTGATGGTACAGTGTAGAGGAATAATCACTCTGTGTCTGACCCCGAGAGTGTATGATGGGACGGTGTGGATATAAATTCACTCTGTGTCTGACCCCGCAAGTGTTTGATGGGACCGTGTAGAGGAATAACCTCTCTGTGTCTGACCCCGGGAGTGTGTGATGGGAGGGCGGGGAGGGAGATTCACTCTGTGTCTGACCCCGGGACTGTTTGTTGGGACCGTGTAGAGGAATAATCACTGTGTGTCTGACCACGGGAGTGTGTGATTGGACGGTGTGGTGGGAGATTCACTCTTTGTGTGACCCCGGGAGAGTATGATGGGACGGTGTGGATATAAATTCACTCTGTGTCTGACCCACGGAGTGTTTGATGGGACGGCGTGGAGGGAGATTCACTCTGTGTCTGATCCCGGGAGTGTTTGATGGGACCGTGTAGCGGAAAAAATCACTCTGTGTCTGACCCCGGGAGTGTTTGATGGAATCGTGTAGAGGAATAATCACTCTGTGTCTGACCCCGGGATTGTTTGATGGGACCGTGTAGAGGAAGAATCACTCTGAGTCTGACCACGGGAGTGTTTGATGGGACCGTGTAGAGGAATAATCACTGTGTGTCTGACCCACGGAGTGTTTGATGGTACAGTGTAGAGGAATCATCACTCTGTGTCTGACCCACGGAGTGTTTGATGGTACAGTGTAGAGGAATAATCACTCTGTGTCTGACCACGGGTGCGTAAGATGGGACGGTGTGGATATAAATTCACTCTGTGTCTGACCCCGGGATTGTTTGATGGGACCGTGTAGAGGAATAATCACTCTGAGTCTGACCCCGGGAGTGTTTGATGGTACAGTGTAGAGGAATAATCACTCTGTGTCTGACCCCGAGAGTGTATGATGGGGCGGTGTGGATATAAATTCACTCTGTGTCTGACCCCGCAAGTGTTTGATGGGACCGTGTAGAGGAATAACCTCTCTGTGTCTGACCCCGGGAGTGTGTGATGGGAGGGCGGGGAGGGAGATTCACTCTGTGTCTGAACCCGGGACTGTTTGTTGGGACCGTGTAGAGGAATAATCACTGTGTGTCTGACCACGGGAGTGTGTGATGGGACGGTGTGGTGGGAGATTCACTCTTTGTGTGATCCCGGGAGAGTATGATGGGACGGTGTGGATATAAATTCACTCTGTGTCTGACCCACGGAGTGTTTGATGGGACGGCGTGGAGGGAGATTCACTCTGTGTCTGATCCCGGGAGTGTTTGATGGGACCGTGTAGAGGAAAAAATCACTCTGTGTCTGACCCCGGGAGTGTTTGATGGAATCGTGTAGAGGAATAATCACTCTGTGTCTGACCCCGGGATTGTTTGATGGGACCGTGTAGAGGAATAATCACTCTGTGTCTGACCCCGGGAGTGTTTGATGGGATCGTGTAGAGGAATAATCACTCTGTGTCTGACCCACGGAGTGTTTGATGGTACAGTGTAGAGGAATAATCACTCTGTGTCTGACCCCGGGAGCGTATGATGGGACGGTGTGGATATAAATTCACTCTGTGTCTGACCCCGGGAGTGTTTATTGGGACCGTGTAGAGGAATGATTACTCTGAGTCTGACCCCGGGAGTGTTTGATGGGACCTTGTAGAGGAATAATCACTGTGTGTCTGCCCCACCGAGTGTTTGCTGGTACAGTGTAGAGGAATAATCACTCTGTGTCTGACCACGGGTGCGTAAGATGGGACGGTGTGGATATAAATTCACTCTGTGTCTGACCCCGGGATTGTTTGATGGGACAGTGTAGAGGAATAATCACTCTGAGTCTGACCCCGGGAGTGTTTGATGGTACTGTGTAGAGGAATAATCACTCTGTGTCTGACCCCGAGAGTGTATGATGGGACGGTGTGGATATAAATTCACTCTGTGTCTGACCCCGCAAGTGTTTGATGGGACCGTGTAGAGGAATAACCTCTCTGTCTCTGACCCCGGGAGTGTGTGATGGGAGGGCGTGGAGGGAGATTCACTCTGTGTCTGACCCCGGTATTGTTTGTTGGGACCGTGTAGAGGAATAATCACTGTGTGTCTGACCACGGGAGTGTGTGATGGGACGGTGTGGAGGGAGATTCACTCTTTGTGTGACCCCGGGAGTGTTTGATGGGACCGTGTAGAGGAATAATCACACTGTGTCTGACCACGGGAGTGTGTGATGGGACGGTGTGGAGGGAGATTCACTCTGTGTCTGACCCCGGGAGAGTATGATGGGACGGTGTGGATATAAATTCACTCTGTGTCTGACCCCGGAGATTTTGATGGGACCGTGTAGAGGAAAAATCACTCTGTGTCTGACCCCGGGAGTGTTTGATGGAATCGTGTAGAGGAATAATCACTCTGTGTCTGACCCCGGGATTGTTTGATGGGACCGTGTAGAGGAATAATCACTGTGTGTCTGACCCACGGAGTGTTTGATGGTACAGTGTAGAGGAATAATCACTCTGTGTCTGACCCCGGGATTGTTTGATGGGACCGTGTAGAGGAATAATCACTCTGAGTCTGACCCCGGGAGTGTTTGATGGTACTGTGTAGAGGAATAATCACTCTGTGTCTGACCCCGAGAGTGTATGATGGGACGGTGTGGAGGGAGATTCACTCTTTGTGTGACCCACGGAGTGTTTGATGGTACAGTGTAGAGGAATAATCACTCTGTGTCTGACCCCGAGAGTGTATGATGGGACGGTGTGGATATAAATTCACTCTGTTTCTGACCCCGCAAGTGTTTGATGGGACCGTGTAGAGGAATAATCACTCTGTGTCTGTCCCCGGGAGTGTTTGATGGGACCGTGTAGAGGAATAATCACTCTGTGTCTGACCCCGGGAGTGTTTGATGGGATCGTGTAGAGGAATAATCACTCTGTGTCTGACCCACGGAGTGTTTGATGGTACAGTGTAGAGGAATAATCACTCTGTGTCTGACCCCGGGAGCGTATGATGGGACGGTGTGGATATAAATTCACTCTGTGTCTGACCCCGGGAGTGTTTATTGGGACCGTGTAGAGGAATAATTACTCTGAGTCTGACCCCGGGAGTGTTTGATGGGACCTTGTAGAGGAATAAACACTGTGTGTCTGCCCCACCGAGTGTTTGATGGTACAGTGTAGAGGAATAATCACTCTGTGTCTGACCACGGGTGCGTAAGATGGGACGGTGTGGATATAAATTCACTCTGTGTCTGACCCCGGGATTGTTTGATGGGACCGTGTAGAGGAATAATCACTCTGAGTCTGACCCCGGGAGTGTTTGATGGTACAGTGTAGAGGAATAATCACTCTGTGTCTGACCCCGAGAGTGTATGATGGGACGGTGTGGATATAAATTCACTCTGTGTCTGACCCCGCAAGTGTTTGATGGGACCGTGTAGAGGAATAACCTCTCTGTGTCTGACCCCGGGAGTGTGTGATGGGAGGGCGTGGAGGGAGATTCACTCTGTGTCTGACCCCGGGAGTGTTTGTTGGGACCGTGTAGAGGAATAATCACTGTGTGTCTGACCACGGGAGTGTGTGATGGGACGGTGTGGAGGGAGATTCACTCTTTGTGTGACCCCGGGAGTGTTTGATGGGACCGTGTAGAGGAATAATCACACTGTGTCTGACCACGGGAGTGTGTGATGGGACGGTGTGGTGGGAGATTCACTCAGTGTCTGACCCCGGGAGAGTATGATGGGACGGTGTGGATATAAATTCACTCTGTGTCTGACCCACGGAGTGTTTGATGGGACGGCGTGGAGGGAGATTCACTCTGTGTCTGACCCCGGAGTGTTTGATGGGACCGTGTAGAGGAAAAATCACTCTGTGTCTGACCCCGGGAGTGTTTGATGGAATCGTGTAGAGGAATAATCACTCTGTGTCTGACCCCGGGATTGTTTGATGGGACCGTGTAGAGGAATAATCACTGTGTGTCTGACCCACGGAGTGTTTGATGGTACAGTGTAGAGGAATAATCACTCTGTGTCTGACCCCGAGAGTGTATGATGGGACGGTGTGGATATAAATTCACTCTGTGTCTGACCCCGCAAGTGTTTGATGGGACCGTGTAGAGGAATAACCTCTCTGTGTCTGACCCCGGGAGTGTGTGATGGGAGGGCGTGGAGGGAGATTCACTCTGTGTTGACCCCGGGAGTGTTTGTTGGGACCGTGTAGAGGAATAATCACTGTGTGTCTGACCACGGGAGTGTGTGATGGGACGGTGTGGAGGGAGATTCACTCTTTGTGTGACCCCGGGAGTGTTTGATGGGACCGTGTAGAGGAATAACCACACTGTGTCTGACCACGGGAGTGTGTGATGGGACGGTGTGGTGGGAGATTCACTCTGTGTCTGACCCCGGGAGAGTATGATGGGACGGTGTGGATATAAATTCACTCTGTGTCTGACCCACGGAGTGTTTGATGGGACCGGCGTGGAGGGAGATTCACTCTGTGTCTGACCCCGGAGTGTTTGATGGGACCGTGTAGAGGAAAAATCACTCTGTGTCTGACCCCGGGAGTGTTTGATGGAATCGTGTAGAGGAATAATCACTCTGTGTCTGACCCCGGGATTGTTTGATGGGACCGTGTAGAGGAATAATCACTGTGTGTCTGACCCACGGAGTGTTTGATGGTACAGTGTAGAGGAATAATCAGTCTGTGTCTGACCCCGGAAGTGTATGCTGAGACGGTGTGGATATAAATTCACTCTGTTTCTGACCCCGCAAGTGTTTGATGGGACCGTGTAGAGGAAAAATCACTCTGTGTCTGTCCCCGGGAGTGTTTGATGGGACCGTGTAGAGGAAAAATCACTCTGTGTCTGTCCCCGGGAGTGTTTGATGGGACCGTGTAGAGGAATAATCACTCTGTGTCTGTCCCCGGGATTGTTTGATGGGACGGTGTGGATATAAATTCACTCTGTTTCTGACCCCGCAAGTGTTTGATGGGACCGTGTAGAGGAAAAATCACTCTGTGTCTGTCCCCGGGAGTGTTTTTTGGGACCGTGTAGAGGAATAATCACTGTGTGTCTGACCCACGGAGTGTTTGATGGTACAGTGTAGAGGAATAATCACTCTGTGTCTGACCCCGGGAGTGTAAGATGAGACGGTGTGGATATAAATTCACTCTGTTTCTGACCCCGCAAGTGTTTGATGGGACCGTGTAGAGGAAAAATCACTCTGTGTCTGTCCCCGGGAGTGTTTTTTGGGACCGTGTAGAGGAATAATCACTCTGTGTCTGATTCCGGGAGTGTTTGATGTGATCGTGTAGAGGAATAATCACTCTGTGTCTGACCCACGGAGTGTTTGATGGTACAGTGTAGAGGAATAATCACTCTGTGTCTGACCCCGGGAGCGTATGATGGGACGGTGTGGATATAAATTCACTCTGTGTCTGACCCCGGGAGTGTTTATTGGGACAGTGTAGAGGAATAATTACTCTGAGTCTGACCCCGGGAGTGTTTGATGGGACCTTGTAGAGGAATAATCACTGTGTGTCTGCCCCACCGAGTGTTTGATGGTACAGTGTAGAGGAATAATCACTCTGTGTCTGACCCCGAGAGTGTATGACGGGACGGTGTGGATATAAATTCACTCTGTGTCTGACCCCGCAAGTGTTTGATGGGACCGTGTAGAGGAATAACCTCTCTGTGTCTGACCCCGGGAGAGTGTGATGGGAGGGCGTGGAGGGAGATTCACTCTGTGTCTGACCCCGGGAGTGTTTGTTGGGACAGTGTAGAGGAATAATCACTCTGTGTCTGACCCCGGGAGTGTTTGATGGGACCGTGTAGAGGAATAATCACTCTGTGTCTGACCACGGGAGTGTGTGATGGGACGGTGTGGAGGGAGATTCACTCTTTGTCTGACCCCGGGAGAGTTTGATTGGACCGTGTAGAGGAATTATCACACTGTGACTGACCACGGGAGTGTGTGATGGGACGGTGTGGATATAAATTCACTCTGTGTCTGACCCACGGAGTGTTTGATGGGACGGCGTGGAGGGAGATTCACTCTGTGTCTGACCCCGGGAGTGTTTGATGGAATCGTGTAGAGGAATAATCACTCTGTGTCTGACCCCGGGATTGTTTGATGGGACCGTGTAGAGGAAGAATCACTCTGACTCTGACCCCGGGAGTGTTTGATGAGACCGTGCAGAGGAATAATCACTGTGTGTCTGACCCACGGAGTGTTTGATGGTACAGTGTAGAGGAATAATCACTCTGTGTCTGACCCCGAGAGTGTATGATGGGACGGTGTGGATATAAATTCACTCTGTTTCTGACCCCGCAAGTGTTTGATGGGACCGTGTAGAGGAATAATCTCTCTGTGTCTGACACCGGGAGTGTGTGATGGGACGGCGTGGAGGGAGATTCACTCTGTGTATGACCCGGGAGTGTTTGATGGGACCGTGTAGAGGAAAAATCACTCTGTGTCTGTCCCCGGGAGTGTTTGATGGGACCGTGTAGAGGAATAATCACTGTGTGTCTGACCCACGGAGTGTTTGATGGTACAGTGTAGAGGAATAATCACTCAGTGTCTGACCCCGCAAGTGTTTGATGGGACCGTGTAGAGGAATAACCTCTCTGTGTCTGACCCCGGGAGTGTGTGATGGGAGGGCGTGGAGGGAGATTCACTCTGTGTCTGACCCCGGGAGTGTTTGTTGGGACCGTGTAGAGGAATAATCACTGTGTGTCTGACCACGGGAGTGTGTGATGGGACGGTGTGGAGGGAGATTCACTCTTTGTGTGACCCCGGGAGTGTTTGATGGGACCGTGTAGAGGAATAATCACACTGTGTCTGACCACGGGAGTGTGTGATGGGACGGTGTGGTGGGAGATTCACTCTGTGTCTGACCCCGGGAGAGTATGATGGGACGGTGTGGATATAAATTCACTCTGTGTCTGACCCCGGAGTGTTTGATGGGACCGTGTAGAGGAAAAATCACTCTGTGTCTGACCCCGGGAGTGTTTGATGGAATCGTGTAGAGGAATAATCACTCTGTGTCTGACCCCGGGATTGTTTGATGGGACCGTGTAGAGGAATAATCACTGTGTGTCTGACCCACGGAGTGTTTGATGGTACAGTGTAGAGGAAAAATCACTCTGTGTCTGTCCCCGGGAGTGTTTGATGGGACCGTGTAGAGGAATAATCACTGTGTGTCTGACCCACGGAGTGTTTGATGGTACAGTGTAGAGGAATAATCACTGTGTGTCTGACCACGGGAGTGTGTGATGGGACGGTTTGGAGGGAGATTCACTCTTTGTGTGACCCCGGGAGTGTTTGATGGGACCGTGTAGAGGAATAATCACACTGTGTCTGACCACGGGAGTGTGTGATGGGACGGTGTGGTGGGAGATTCACTCTGTGTCTGACCACGGGAGAGTATGATGGGACGGTGTGGATATAAATTCACTCTGTGTCTGACCCACGGAGTGTTTGATGGGACGGCGTGGAGGGAGATTCACTCTGTGTCTGACCCCGGAGTGTTTGATGGGACCGTGTAGAGGAAAAATCACTCTGTGTCTGACCCCGGGAGTGTTTGATGGAATCGTGTAGAGGAATAATCACTCTGACTGACCCCGGGATTGTTTGATGGGACCGTGTAGAGGAATAATCACTGTGTGTCTGACCCACGGAGTGTTTGATGGTACAGTGTAGAGGAATAATCACTCTGTGTCTGACCCCGGGAGTGTATGATGAGACGGTGTGGATATAAATTCACTCTGTTTCTGACCCCGCAAGTGTTTGATGGGACCGTGTAGAGGAAAAATCACTCTGTGTCTGTCCCCGGGAGTGTTTGATGGGACCGTGTAGAGGAATAATCACTCTGTGTCTGACCCCGGGAGTGTTTGATGGGATCGTGTAGAGGAATAATCACTCTGTGTCTGACCCACGGAGTGTTTGATGGTACAGTGTAGAGGAATAATCACTCTGTGTCTGACCCCGGGAGCGTATGATGGGACGGTGTGGATATAAATTCACTCTGTGTCTGACCCCGGGAGTGTTTATTGGGACAGTGTAGAGGAATAATTACTCTGAGTCTGACCCCGGGAGAGTTTGATGGGACCTTGTAGAGGAATAATCACCGTGTGTCTGCCCCACCGAGTGTTTGATGGTACAGTGTAGAGGAATAATCACTCTGTGTCTGACCCCGAGAGTGTATGACGGGACGGTGTGGATATAAATTCACTCTGTGTCTGACCCCGCAAGTGTTTGATGGGACCGTGTAGAGGAATAACCTCTCTGTGTCTGACCCCGGGAGAGTGGGATGGGAGGGCGTGGAGGGAGATTCACTCTGTGTCTGACCCCGGGAGTGTTTGTTGGGACAGTGTAGAGGAATAATCACTCTGTGTCTGACCCCGGGAGTGTTTGATGGGACCGTGTAGAGGAATAATCACTCTGTGTCTGACCACGGGAGTGTGTGATGGGACGGTGTGGAGGGAGATTCACTCTTTGTCTGACCCCGGGAGAGTTTGATGGGACCGTGTAGAGGAATTATCACACTGTGTCTGACCACGGGAGTGTGTGATGGGACGGTGTGGATATAAATTCACTCTGTGTCTGACCCACGGAGTGTTTGATGGGACGGCGTGGAGGGAGATTCACTCTGTGTCTGACCCCGGGAGTGTTTGATGGAATCGTGTAGAGGAATAATCACTCTGTGTCTGACCCCGGGATTGTTTGATGGGACCGTGTAGAGGAAGAATCACTCTGACTCTGACCCCGGGAGTGTTTGATGGGACCGTGCAGAGGAATAATCACTGTGTGTCTGACCCACGGAGTGTTTGATGGTACAGTGTAGAGGAATAATCACTCTGTGTCTGACCCCGAGAGTGTATGATGGGACGGTGTGGATATAAATTCACTCTGTTTCTGACCCCGCAAGTGTTTGATGGGACCGTGTAGAGGAATAATCTCTCTGTGTCTGACACCGGGAGTGTGTGATGGGACGGCGTGGAGGGAGATTCACTCTGTGTCTGACCCGGGAGTGTTTGATGGGACCGTGTAGAGGAAAAATCACTCTGTGTCTGTCCCCGGGAGTGTTTGATGGGACCGTGTAGAGGAATAATCACTCTGTGTCTGACCCCGGGAGTGTTTGATGGGATCGTGTAGAGGAATAATCACTCTGTGTCTGACCCACGGAGTGTTTGATGGTACAGTGCAGAGGAATAATCACTCTGTGTCTGACCCCGGGAGCTTATGATGGGACTGTGTGGATATAAATTCACTCTGTGTCTGACCCCGGGAGTGTTTATTGGGACCGTGTAGAGGAATAATTACTCTGAGTCTGACCCCGGGAGTGTTTGATGGGACCTTGTAGAGGAATAATCACTGTGTTTCTGCCCCACCGAGTGTTTGATGGTACAGTGTAGAGCAATAATCACTCTGTGTCTGACCACGGGTGCGTAAGATGGGACGGTGTGGATATAAATTCACTCTGTGTCTGACCCCGGGATTGTTTGATGGGACCGTGTAGAGGAATAATCACTCTGAGTCTGACCCCGGGAGTGTTTGATGGTACAGTGTAGAGGAATAATCACTCTGTGTCTGACCCCGAGAGTGTATGATGGGACGGTGTGGATATAAATTCACTCTGTGTCTGACCCCTCAAGTGTTTGATGGGACCGTGTAGAGGAATAACCTCTCTGTGTCTGACCCCGGGAGTGTGTGATGGGAGGGCGTGGAGGGAGATTCACTCTGTGTCTGACCCCGGGAGTGTTTGTTGGGACCGTGTAGAGGAATAATCACTGTGTGTCTGACCACGGGAGTGTGGGATGGGACGGTGTGGAGGGAGATTCACACTTTGTGTGACCCCGGGAGTGTTTGATGGGACCGTGTAGAGGAATAATCACACTGTGTCTGACCACGGGAGTGTGTGATGGGACGGTGTGGTGGGAGATTCACTCAGTGTCTGACCCCGGGAGAGTATGATGGGACGGTGTGGATATAAATTCACTCTGTGTCTGACCCACGGAGTGTTTGATGGGACGGCGTGGTGGGAGATTCACTCTGTGTCTGACCCCGGAGTGTTTGAGGGACCGTGTAGAGGAAAAATCACTCCGTGTCTGACCCCGGGAGTGTTTGATGGAATCGTGTAGAGGAATAATCACTCTGTGTCTGACCCCGGGATTGTTTGATGGGACAGTGTAGAGGAATAATCACTGTGTGTCTGACCCACGGAGTGTTTGATGGTACAGTGTAGAGGAATAATCACTCTGTGTCTGACCCCGAGAGTGTATGATGGGACGGTGTGGATATAAATTCACTCTGTGTCTGCCCCCGCAAGTGTTTGATGGGACCGTGTAGAGGAATAACCTCTCTTTGTCTGACCCCGGGAGTGTGTGATGGGAGGGCGTGGAGGGAGATTCACTCTGTGTCTGACCCCGGGAGTGTTTGTTGGGACCGTGTAGAGGAATAATCACTGTGTGTCTGACCACGGGAGTGTGTGATGGGACGGTGTGGAGGGAGATTCACTCTTTGTGTGACCCCGGGAGTGTTTGATGGGACCGTGTAGAGGAATAATCACACTGTGTCTGACCACGGGAGTGTGTGATGGGACGGTGTGGTGGGAGATTCACTCTGTGTCTGACCCCGGGAGAGTATGATGGGACGGTGTGGATATAAATTCACTCTGTGTCTGACCCACGGAGTGTTTGATGGGACGGCGTGGAGGGAGATTCACTCTGTGTCTGACCCCGGAGTGTTTGATGGGACCGTGTAGAGGAAAAATCACTCTGTGTCTGACCCCGGGAGTGTTTGATGGAATCGTGTAGAGGAATAATCACTCTGTGTCTGACCCCGGGATTGTTTGATGCTACCGTGTAGAGGAATAATCACTGTGTGTCTGACCCACGGAGTGTTTGATGGTACAGTGTAGAGGAATAATCACTCTGTGTCTGACCCAGGGAGTGTATGATGAGACGGTGTGGATATAAATTCACTCTGTTTCTGACCCCGCAAGTGTTTGATGGGACCGTGTAGAGGAAAAATCACTCTGTGTCTGTCCCCGGGAGTGTTTGATGGGACCGTGTAGAGGAAAAATCACTCTGTGTCTGTCCCCGGGAGTGTTTGATGGGACCGTGTAGAGGAATAATCACTGTGTGTCTGACCCACGGAGTGTTTGATGGTACAGTGTAGAGGAATAATCACTGTGTGTCTGACCACGGGAGTGTGTGATGGGACGGTGTGGAGGGAGATTCACTCTTTGTGTGACCCCGGGAGTGTTTGATGGGACCGTGTAGAGGAATAATCACACTGTGTCTGACCACGGGAGTGTGTGATGGGACGGTGTGGTGGGAGATTCACTCTGTGTCTGACCACGGGGGAGTATGATGGGACGGTGTGGATATAAATTCACTCTGTGTCTGACCCACGGATTGTTTGATGGGACGGCGTGGAGGGAGATTCACTCTGTGTCTGACCCCGGAGTGTTTGATGGGACCGTGTAGAGGAAAAATCACTCTGTGTCTGACCCCGGGAGTGTTTGATGGAATCGTGTAGAGGAATAATCACTCTGTCTGACCCCGGGATTGTTTGATGGGACCGTGTAGAGGAATAATCACTGTGTGCCTGACCACGGGTGCGTAAGATGGGACGGTGTGGATATAAATTCACTCTGTGTCTGACCCCGGGATTGTTTGATGGGACCGTGTAGAGGAATAATCACTCTGAGTCTGACCCCGGGAGTGTTTGATGGTACAGTGTAGAGGAATAATCACTCTGTGTCTGACCCCGAGAGTGTATGATGGGACGGTGTGGATATAAATTCACTCTGTGTCTGACCCCGGGATTGTTTGATGGGACCGTGTAGAGGAATAATCACTCTGAGTCTGACCCCGGGAGTGTTTGATGGTACAGTGTAGAGGAATAATCACTCTGTGTCTGACCCCGAGAGTGTATGATGGGACGGTGTGGATATAAATTCACTCTGTGTCTGACCCCTCAAGTGTTTGATGGGACCGTGTAGAGGAATAACCTCTCTGTGTCTGACCCCGGGAGTGTGTGATGGGAGGGCGTGGAGGGAGATTCACTCTGTGTCTGACCCCGGGAGTGTTTGTTGGGACCGTGTAGAGGAATAATCACTGTGTGTCTGACCACGGGAGTGTGTGATGGGACGGTGTGGAGGGAGATTCACTCTTTGTGTGACCCCGGGAGTGTTTGATGGGACCGTGTAGAGGAATAATCACACTGTGTCTGACCACGGGAGTGTGTGATGGGACGGTGTGGTGGGAGATTCACTCAGTGTCTGACCCCGGGAGAGTATGATGGGACGGTGTGGATATAAATTCACTCTGTGTCTGACCCACGGAGTGTTTGATGGGACGGCGTGGAGGGAGATTCACTCTGTGTCTGACCCCGGAGTGTTTGATGGGACCGTGTAGAGGAAAAATCACTCCGTGTCTGACCCCGGGAGTGTTTGATGGAATCGTGTAGAGGAATAATCACTCTGTGTCTGACCCCGGGATTGTTTGATGGGACCGTGTAGAGTAATAATCACTGTGTGTCTGACCCACGGAGTGTTTGATGATACAGTGTAGAGGAATAATCACTCTGTGTCTGACCCCGAGAGTGTATGATGGGACGGTGTGGATATAAATTCACTCTGTGTCTGCCCCCGCAAGTGTTTGATGGGACCGTGTAGAGGAATAACCTCTCTGTGTCTGACCCCGGGAGTGTGTGATGGGAGGGCGTGGAGGGAGATTCACTCTGTGTCTGACCCCGGGAGTGTTTGTTGGGACCGTGTAGAGGAATAATCACTGTGTGTCTGACCACGGGAGTGTGTGATGGGACGGTGTGGAGGGAGATTCACTCTTTGTGTGACCCCGGGAGTGTTTGATGGGACCGTGTAGAGGAATAATCACACTGTGTCTGACCACGGGAGTGTGTGATGGGACGGTGTGGTGGGAGATTCACTCTGTGTCTGACCCCGGGAGAGTATGATGGGACGGTGTGGATATAAATTCACTCTGTGTCTGACCCACGGAGTGTTTGATGGGACGGCGTGGAGGGAGATTCACTCTGTGTCTGACCCCGGAGTGTTTGATGGGACCGTGTAGAGGAAAAATCACTCTGTGTCTGACCCCGGGAGTGTTTGATGGAATCGTGTAGAGGAATAATCACTCTGTGTCTGACCCCGGGATTGTTTGATGGGACCGTGTAGAGGAATAATCACTGTGTGTCTGACCCACGGAGTGTTTGATGGTACAGTGTAGAGGAATAATCACTCTGTGTCTGACCCCGGGAGTGTATGATGAGACGGTGTGGATATAAATTCACTCTGTTTCTGACACCGCAAGTGTTTGATGGGACCGTGTAGAGGAAAAATCACTCTGTGTCTGTCCCCGGGAGTGTTTGATGGGACCGTGTAGAGGAAAAATCACTCTGTGTCTGTCCCCGGGAGTGTTTGATGGGACCGTGTAGAGGAATAATCACTGTGTGTCTGACCCACGGAGTGTTTGATGGTACAGTGTAGAGGAATAATCACTGTGTGTCTGACCACGGGAGTGTGTGATGGGACGGTGTGGAGGGAGATTCACTCTTTGTGTGACCCCGGGAGTGTTTGATGGGACCGTGTAGAGGAATAATCACTCTTAGTCTGACCCCGGGAGTGTTTGATGGTACAGTGTAGAGGAATAATCACTCTGTGTCTGACCCCGAGAGTGTATGATGGGACGGTGTGGATATAAATTCACTCTGTGTCTGACCCCGCAAGTGTTTGATGGGACCGTGTAGAGGAATAACCTCTCTGTGTCTGACCCCGGGAGTGTGTGATGGGAGGGCGTGGAGGGAGATTCACTCTGTGTCTGACCCCGGGAGTGTTCGTTGGGACCGTGTAGAGGAATAATCACTGTGTGTCTGACCACGGGAGTGTGTGATGGGACGGTGTGGAGGGAGATTCACTCTTTGTGTGACCCCGGGAGTGTTTGATGGGACCGTGTAGAGGAATAATCACACTGTGTCTGACCACGGGAGTGTGTGATGGGACGGTGTGGTGGGAGATTCACTCTGTGTCTGACCCCGGGAGAGTATGATGGGACGGTGTGGATATAAATTCACTCTGTGTCTGACCCACGGAGTGTTTGATGGAACGGCGTGGAGGGAGATTCACTCTGTGTCTGACCCCGGAGTGTTTGATGGGACCGTGTAGAGGAAAAATCACTCTGTGTCTGACCCCGGGAGTGTTTGATGGAATCGTGTAGAGGAATAATCACTCTGTGTCTGACCCCGGGATTGTTTGATGGGACCGTGTAGAGGAATAATCACTGTGTGTCTGACCCACGGAGTGTTTGATGGTACAGTGTAGAGGAATAATCACTCTGTGTCTGACCCCGGGAGTGTATGATGAGACGGTGTGGATATAAATTCACTCTGTTTCTGACCCCGCAAGTGTTTGATGGGACCGTGTAGAGGAAAAATCACTCTGTGTCTGTCCCCGGGAGTGTTTGATGGGACCGTGTAGAGGAAAAATCACTCTGTGTCTGTCCCCGGGAGTGTTTGATGGGACCGTGTAGAGGAATAATCACTGTGTGTCTGACCCACGGAGTGTTTGATGGTACAGTGTAGAGGAATAATCACTGTGTGTCTGACCACGGGAGTGTGTGATGGGACGGTGTGGAGGGAGATTCACTCTTTGTGTGACCCCGGGAGTGTTTGATGGGACCGTGTAGAGGAATAATCACTCTGAGTCTGACCCCGGGAGTGTTTGATGGTACAGTGTAGAGGAATAATCACTCTGTGTCTGACCCCGAGAGTGTATGATGGGACGGTGTGGATATAAATTCACTCTGTGTCTGACCCCGCAAGTGTTTGATGGGACCGTGTAGAGGAATAACCTCTCTGTGTCTGACCCCGGGAGTGTGTGATGGGAGGGCGTGGAGGGAGATTCACTCTGTGTCTGACCCCGGGAGTGTTTGTTGGGACCGTGTAGAGGAATAATCACTGTGTGTCTGACCACGGGAGTGTGTGATGGGACGGTGTGGAGGGAGATTCACTCTTTGTCTGACCCCGGGATTGTTTGATGGGACCGTGTAGAGGAATAATCACTGTGTGTCTGACCCACGGAGTGTTTGATGGTACAGTGTAGAGGAATAATCACTCTGTGTCTGACCCCGGGAGTGTATGATGAGACGGTGTGGATATAAATTCACTCTGTTTCTGACCCCGCAAGTGTTTGATGGGACCGTGTAGAGGAAAAATCACTCTGTGTCTGTCCCCGGGAGTGTTTGATGGGACCGTGTAGAGGAAAAATCACTCTGTGTCTGTCCCCGGGAGTGTTTGATGGGACCGTGTAGAGGAATAATCACTGTGTGTCTGACCCACGGAGTGTTTGATGGTACAGTGTAGAGGAATAATCACTGTGTGTCTGACCACGGGAGTGTGTGATGGGACGGTGTGGAGGGAGATTCACTCTTTGTGTGACCCCGGGAGTGTTTGATGGGACCGTGTAGAGGAATAATCACTCTGAGTCTGACCCCGGGAGTGTTTGATGGTACAGTGTAGAGGAATAATCACTCTGTGTCTGACCCCGAGAGTGTATGATGGGACGGTGTGGATATAAATTCACTCTGTGTCTGACCCCGCAAGTGTTTGATGGGACCGTGTAGAGGAATAACCTCTCTGTGTCTGACCCCGGGAGTGTGTGATGGGAGGGCGTGGAGGGAGATTCACTCTGTGTCTGACCCCGGGAGTGTTTGTTGGGACCGTGTAGAGGAATAATCACTGTGTGTCTGACCACGGGAGTGTGTGATGGGACGGTGTGGAGGGAGATTCACTCTTTGTGTGACCCCGGGAGTGTTTGATGGGACCGTGTAGAGGAATAATCACACTGTGTCTGACCACGGGAGTGTGTGATGGGACGGTGTGGTGGGAGATTCACTCAGTGTCTGACCCCGGGAGAGTATGATGGGATGGTGTGGATATAAATTCACTCTGTGTCTGACCCACGGAGTGTTTGATGGGACGGCGTGGAGGGAGATTCACTCTGTGTCTGACCCCGGAGTGTTTGATGGGACCGTGTAGAGGAAAAATCACTCTGTGTCTGACCCCGGGAGTGTTTGATGGAATCGTGTAGAGGAATAATCACTCTGTGTCTGACTCCGGGATTGTTTGATGGGACGGTGTAGAGGAATAATCACTCTGTGTCTGACCCCGAGAGTGTATGATGGGACGGTGTGGATATAAATTCACTCTGTGTCTGACCCCGCAAGTGTTTGATGGGACCGTGTAGAGGAATAACCTCTCTGTGTCTGACCCCGGGAGTGTGTGATGGGAGGGCGTGGAGGGAGATTCACTCTGTGTCTGACCCCGGGAGTGTTTGTTGGGACCGTGTAGAGGAATAATCACTGTGTGTCTGACCACGGGAGTGTGTGATGGGACGGTGTGGAGGGAGATTCACTCTTTGTGTGACCCCGGGAGTGTTTGATGGGACCGTGTAGAGGAATAATCACACTGTGTCTGTCCCCGGGAGAGTATGATGGGACGGTGTGGATATAAATTCACTCTGTGTCTGACCCACGGAGTGTTTGATGGGACGGCGTGGAGGGAGATTCACTCTGTGTCTGACCCCGGAGTGTTTGATGGGACCGTGTAGAGGAAAAATCACTCTGTGTCTGACCCCGGGAGTGTTTGATGGAATCGTGTAGAGGAATAATCACTCTGTGTCTGACCCCGGGATTGTTTGATGGGACCGTGTAGAGGAATAATCACTGTGTGTCTGACCCACGGTGTGTTTGATGGTACAGTGTAGAGGAATAATCACTCTGTGTCTGACCCCGGGAGTGTATGATGAGACGGTGTGGATATAAATTCACTCTGTTTCTGACCCCGCAAGTGTTTGATGGGACCGTGTAGAGGAAAAATCACTCGGTGTCTGTCCCCGGGAGTGTTTGATGGGACCGTGTAGAGGAAAAATCACTCTGTGTCTGTCCCCGGGAGTGTTTGATGGGACCGTGTAGAGGAATAATCACTGTGTGTCTGACCCACGGAGTGTTTGATGGTACAGTGTAGAGGAATAATCACTGTGTGTCTGACCACGGGAGTGTGTGATGGGACGGTGTGGAGGGAGATTCACTCTTTGTGTGACCCCGGGAGTGTTTGATGGGACCGTGTAGAGGAATAATCACACTGTGTCTGACCACGGGAGTGTGTGATGGGACGGTGTGGTGGGAGATTCACTCTGTGTCTGACCCCGGGAGAGTATGATGGGACGGTGTGGATATAAATTCACTCTGTGTCAGACCCACGGAGTATTTGATGGGACGGCGTGGAGGGAGATTCACTCTGTGTCTGACCCCGGAGTGTTTGATGGGACCGTGTAGAGGAAAAATCACTCTGTGTCTGACCCCGGGAGTGTTTGATGGAATCGTGTAGAGGAATAATCACTCTGTGTCTGACCCCGGGAGTGTATGATGAGACGGTGTGGATATAAATTCACTCTGTTTCTAACCCCGCAAGTGTTTGATGGGACCGTGTAGAGGAAAAATCACTCTGTGTCTGTCCCCGGGAGTGTTTGATGGGACCGTGTAGAGGAATAATCACTCTGTGTCTGACCCCGGGAGTGTTTGATGGGATCGTGTAGAGGAATAATCACTCTGTGTCTGACCCACGGAGTGTTTGATGGTACAGTGTAGAGGAATAATCACTCTGTGTCTGACCCCGGGAGAGTGTGATGGGAGGGCGTGGAGGGAGATTCACACTGTGTCTGACCCCGGGAGTGTTTGTTGGGACAGTGTAGAGGAATAATCACTCTGTGTCTGACCCCGGGAGTGTTTGATGGGACCGTGTAGAGGAATAATCACTCTGTGTCTGACCACGCGAGTGTGTGATGGGACGGTGTGGAGGGAGATTCACTCTTTGTCTGACCCCGGGAGAGTTTGATGGGACGGTGTAGAGGAATTATCACACTGTGTCTGACCACGGGAGTGTGTGATGGGACGGTGTGGAGGGAGATTTACTCTGTGTCTGACCCCGGGAGAGTATGATGGGACGGTGTGGATATAAATTCACTCTGTGTCTGACCCACGGAGTGTTTGATGGGACGGCTTGGAGGGAGATTCACTCTGTGTCTGACCCACGGAGTGTTTGATGGTACAGTGTAGAGGAATAATCACTGTGTGTCTGACCACGGGAGTGTGTGATGGGACGGTGTGGAGGGAGATTCACTCTTTGTGTGACCCCGGGAGTGTTTGATGGGACCGTGTAGAGGAATAATCACACTGTGTCTGACCACGGGAGTGTGTGATGGGACGGTGTGGTGGGAGATTCACTCTGTGTCTGACCCCGGGAGAGTATGATGGGACGGTGTGGATATAAATTCACTCTGTGTCAGACCCACGGAGTATTTGATGGGACGGCGTGGAGGGAGATTCACTCTGTGTCTGACCCCGGAGTGTTTGATGGGACCGTGTAGAGGAAAAATCACTCTGTGTCTGACCCCGGGAGTGTTTGATGGAATCGTGTAGAGGAATAATCACTCTGTGTCTGACCCCGGGAGTGTATGATGAGACGGTGTGGATATAAATTCACTCTGTTTCTAACCCCGCAAGTGTTTGATGGGACCGTGTAGAGGAAAAATCACTCTGTGTCTGTCCCCGGGAGTGTTTGATGGGACCGTGTAGAGGAATAATCACTCTGTGTCTGACCCCGGGAGTGTTTGATGGGATCGTGTAGAGGAATAATCACTCTGTGTCTGACCCACGGAGTGTTTGATGGTACAGTGTAGAGGAATAATCACTCTGTGTCTGACCCCGGGAGAGTGTGATGGGAGGGCGTGGAGGGAGATTCACACTGTGTCTGACCCCGGGAGTGTTTGTTGGGACAGTGTAGAGGAATAATCACTCTGTGTCTGACCCCGGGAGTGTTTGATGGGACCGTGTAGAGGAATAATCACTCTGTGTCTGACCACGCGAGTGTGTGATGGGACGGTGTGGAGGGAGATTCACTCTTTGTCTGACCCCGGGAGAGTTTGATGGGACGGTGTAGAGGAATTATCACACTGTGTCTGACCACGGGAGTGTGTGATGGGACGGTGTGGAGGGAGATTTACTCTGTGTCTGACCCCGGGAGAGTATGATGGGACGGTGTGGATATAAATTCACTCTGTGTCTGACCCACGGAGTGTTTGATGGGACGGCTTGGAGGGAGATTCACTCTGTGTCTGACCCCGGGAGTGTTTGATGGGACCGTGTAGAGGAAAAATCACTCTGTGTCTGACCCCGGGAGTGCTTGATGGGATCGTGTAGAGGAATAATCACTCTGTGTCTGACCGCGGCATTGTTTGATGGGACCGTGTAGAGGAATAACCTCTCTGTGTCTGACCCCGGGAGTTTGTGATGGGACGGCGTGGAGGGAGATTCTCTCAGTGTCTGACCCCGGGAGTGTTTGTTGGGACAGTGTAGAGGAATAATCACTCTGTGTCTGACCCCGGGAGTGTTTGCTGGGACCGTGTAGAGGAATAATCACTCTGTGTCTGACCCCGGGAGTGTTTGATGGGACCGTGTTGAGGAATAATCACTCTGTGTCTGACCCCGGGAGTGTTTGATGGGATCGTGTAGAGGAATAATCTCTCTGTGTCAAACCCCGGGAGTGTGTGATGGGACCGTGTAGAGGAATAATCACTGTGTGTCTGCCCCACCGAGTGTTTGATGGTACAGTGTAGAGGAATAATCACTCTGTGTCTGACCACGGGTGCGTATGATGGGACGGTGAGGATATAAATTCACTCTGTGTCTGACCCCGGGATTGTTTGATGGGACAGTGTAGAGGAATAATCACTCTGAGTCTGACCCCGGGAGTGTTTGATGGTACAGTGTAGAGGAATAATCACTCTGTGTCTGACCTCGAGAGTGTATGATGGGACGGTGTGGATATAAATTCACTCTGTGTCTGACCCCGCAAGTGTTTGATGGGACCGTGTAGAGGAATAACCTCTCTGTGTCTGACCCCGGGAGTGTGTGATGGGAGGGCGTGGAGGGAGATTCACTCTGTGTCTGACCCCGGGAGTGTTTGTTGGGACAGTGTAGAGGAATAATCACTCTGTGTCTGACCCCGGGAGTGTTTGATGGGACCGTGTAGAGGAATAATCACTGTGTGTCTGACCACGGAAGTGTGTGATGGGACGGTGTGGAGGGAGATTCACTCTTTGTGTGACCCCGGGAGTGTTTGATGGGACCCTGTAGAGGAATAATCACACTGTGTCTGAGCACGGGAGTGTGTGATGGGACGGTGTGGAGGGAGATTCACTCTGTGTCTGACCCCGGGAGAGAATGATGGGACGGTGTGGATATAAATTCACTCTGTGTCTGACCCACGGAGTGTTTGATGGGACGGCGTGGAGGGAGATTCACTCTGTGTCTGATCCCCGGAGTGTTTGATGGGATCGTGTAGAGGAATAATCACTCTGAGTCTGACCACGGGAGTGTTTGATGGGACCGTGTAGAGGAATAATCACTGTGTGTCTGACCCACGGAGTGTTTGATGGTACAGAGTAGAGGAATAATCTCTCTGTGTCTGACACCGGGAGTGTGTGATGGGACGGCGTGGAGGGAGATTCACTCTGTGTCTGACCCGGGAGTGTTTGATGGGACCGTTTAGAGGAAAAATCACTCTGTGTCTGTCCCCGGTAGTGTTTGATGGGACCGTGTAGAGGAATAATCACTCTGTGTCTGACCCACGGAGTGTTTGATGGTACAGTGTAGAGGAATAATCACTCTGTGTCTGACCACGGGTGCGTATGTTGGGACGGTGTGGATATAAATTCTCTCTGTGTCTGACCCCTCGATTGTTTGATGCGATCGTGTAGAGGAATAATCACTCTGAGTCTGACCCCGGGAGTGTTTGATGGTACAGTGTAGAGGAATAATCACTCTGTGTCTGAACCCGAGAGTGTATGATGGGACGGTGTGGATATAAATTCACTGTGTCTGACCCCGCAAGTGTTTGATGGGACCGTGTAGAGGAATAACCTCTCTGTGTCTGACCCCGGGAGTGTGTGATGGGAGGGCGTGGAGGGAGATTCACTCTGTGTCTGACCCCGGGAGTGTTTGTTGGGACAGTGTAGAGGAATAATCACTCTGTGTCTGACCCCGGGAGTGTTTGATGGGACCGTGTAGAGAAATAATCACTCTGTGTCTGACCACGGGAGTGTGTGATGGGACGGTGTGGAGGGAGATTCACTCTGTGTCTGACCCCGGGATTGTTTGATGGGACCGTGTAGAGGAATAATCACTGTGTGTCTGACCCACGGAGTGGTTGATGGTACAGTGTAGAGGAATAATCACACTGTGTCTGACCACGGGAGTGTTTGATGGGACCGTGTAGAGGAATAATCTCTCTGTGTCTGACACCGGGAGTGTGTGATGGGACGGCGTGGAGGGAGATTCACTCTGTGTCTGACCCGGGAGTGTTTGATGGGACCGTGTAGAGGAAAAATCACTCTGTGTCCTTCCCCGGGAGTGTTTGATGGGACCGTGTAGAGGAATAATCACTCTGTGTCTGACCCCGGGAGAGTTTGATGGGACCTTGTTGAGGAATAATCACTGTGTGTCTGCCCCACCGAGTGTTTGATGGTACAGTGTAGAGTAATAATCACTCTGTGTCTGACCCCGGGAGTGTATGATGGGACGGTGTGGATATAAATTCACTCTGTTTCTGACCCCGCAAGTGTTTGATGGGACCGTGTAGAGGAATAATCTCTCTGTGTCTGACACCGGGAGTGTGTGATGGGACGGCGTGGAGGGAGATTCACTCTGTGTCTGACCCGGGAGTGTTTGATGGGACCGTGTAGAGGAATAATCACTCTGAGTCTGACCCCGGGAGTGTTTGATGGTACAGTGTAGAGGAATAATCACTCTGTGTCTGACCCCGAGAGTGTATGATGGGACGGTGTGGATATAAATTCACTCTGTGTCTTACCCCGCAAGTGTTTGATGGGACCGTGTAGAGGAATAACCTCTCTGTGTCTGACCCCGGGAGTGTGTGATGGGAGGGCCTGGAGGGAGATTCACTCTGTGTCTGACCCCGGGAGTGTTTGTTGGGACAGTGTAGAGGAATAATCACTCTGCGTCTGACCCCGGGAGTGTTTGATGGGACCGTGTAGAGGAATAATCACTCTGTGTCTGACCACGGGAGTGTGTGATGGGACGGTGTGGAGGCAGATTCACTCTTTGTCTGACTCCGGGAGTGTTTGATGGGACCGTGTAGAGGAATAATCACACTGTGTCTGACCACGGGAGTGTGTGATGGGACGGTGTGGAGGGAGATTCACTCTGTGTTTGACCCCGGGAGAGAATGATGGGACGGTGTGGATATAAATTCACTCTGTGTCTGACCCACGGAGTGTTTGATGGGACGGCGTGGAGGGAGATTCACTCTGTGTCTGACACCGGGAGTGTTTGATGGGACCGTGTAGAGGGAAAATCACTCTGTGTCTGACCTCGGGAGTGTTTGATGGGATCGTGTAGAGGAATAATCACTCTGAGTCTGACCACGGGAGTGTTTGATGGGACCGTGTAGAGGAATAATCACTATGTGTCTGACCCACGGAGTGTTTGATGGTACAGTGTAGAGGAATAATCACACTGTGTCTGACCACGGGAGTGTTTGATGGGACCGTGTAGAGGAATAATCTCTCTGTGTCTGACACCGGGAGTGTGTGATGGGACGGCGTGGAGGGAGATTCACTCTGTGTCTGACCCGGGAGTGTTTGATGGGACCGTGTAGAGGAAAAATCACTCTGTGTCCTTCCCCGGGAGTGTTTGATGGGACCGTGTAGAGGAATAATCACTCTGTGTCTGACCCCGGGAGAGTTTGATGGGACCTTGTTGAGGAATAATCACTGTGTGTCTGCCCCACCGAGTGTTTGATGGTACAGTGTAGAGTAATAATCACTCTGTGTCTGACCCCGGGAGTGTATGATGGGACGGTGTGGATATAAATTCACTCTGTTTCTGACCCCGCAAGTGTTTGATGGGACCGTGTAGAGGAATAATCTCTCTGTGTCTGACACCGGGAGTGTGTGATGGGACGGCGTGGAGGGAGATTCACTCTGTGTCTGACCCGGGAGTGTTTGATGGGACCGTGTAGAGGAATAATCACTCTGAGTCTGACCCCGGGAGTGTTTGATGGTACAGTGTAGAGGAATAATCACTCTGTGTCTGACCCCGAGAGTGTATGATGGGACGGTGTGGATATAAATTCACTCTGTGTCTGACCCCGCAAGTGTTTGATGGGACCGTGTAGAGGAATAACCTCTCTGTGTCTGACCCCGGGAGTGTGTGATGGGAGGGCCTGGAGGGAGATTCACTCTGTGTCTGACCCCGGGAGTGTTTGTTGGGACAGTGTAGAGGAATAATCACTCTGCGTCTGACCCCGGGAGTGTTTGATGGGACCGTGTAGAGGAATAATCACTCTGTGTCTGACCACGGGAGTGTGTGATGGGACGGTGTGGAGGCAGATTCACTCTTTGTCTGACTCCGGGAGTGTTTGATGGGACCGTGTAGAGGAATAATCACACTGTGTCTGACCACGGGAGTGTGTGATGGGACGGTGTGGAGGGAGATTCACTCTGTGTTTGACCCCGGGAGAGAATGATGGGACGGTGTGGATATAAATTCACTCTGTGTCTGACCCACGGAGTGTTTGATGGGACGGCGTGGAGGGAGATTCACTCTGTGTCTGACCCCGGGAGTGTTTGATGGGACCGTGTAGAGGGAAAATCACTCTGTGTCTGACCTCGGGAGTGTTTGATGGGATCGTGTAGAGGAATAATCACTCTGAGTCTGACCACGGGAGTGTTTGATGGGACCGTGTAGAGGAATAATCACTATGTGTCTGACCCACGGAGTGTTTGATGGTACAGTGTAGAGGAATAATCTCTCTGTGTCTGACACCGGGAGTGTGTGATGGGACGGCGTGGAGGGAGATTCACTCTGTGTCTGACCCGGGAGTGTTTGATGGGACCGTGTAGAGGAAAAATCACTCTGTGTCTGTCCCCGGTAGTGTTTGATGGGACCGTGTAGAGGAATAATCACTCTGTGTCTGACCCACGGAGTGTTTGATGGTACAGTGTAGAGTAATAATCACTCTGTGTCTGACCACGGGTGCGTATGATGGGACGGTGTGGATATAAATTCACTCTGTGTCTGACCCCGCGATTGTTTGATGCGATCGTGTAGAGGAATAATCACTCTGAGTCTGACCCCGGGAGTGTTTGATGGTACAGTGTAGAGGAATAATCACTCTGTGTCTGACCCCGAGAGTGTATGATGGGACGGTGAGGATATAAATTCACTGTGTCTGACCCCGCAAGTGTTTGATGGGACCGTGTAGAGGAATAACCTCTCTGTGTCTGACCCCGGGAGTGTGTGATGGGAGGGCGTGGAGGGAGATTCATTCTGTGTCTGACCCCGGGAGAGTATGATGGGACGGTGTGGATATAAATTCACTCTGTGTCTGACCCACGGAGTGTTTGATGGGACGGCGTGGAGGGAGATTCACTCTGTGTCTGACCCCGGAGTGTTTGATGGGACCGTGTAGAGGAAAAATCACTCTGTGTCTGACCCCGGGAGTGTTTGCTGGAATCGTGTAGAGGAATAATCACTGTGTGTCTGACCACGGGAGTGTGTGATGGGACGGTTGGAGGGAGATTCACTCTTTGTGTGACCCCGGGAGTGTTTGATGGGACCGTGTAGAGGAATAATCACAATGTGTCTGACCACGGGAGTGTGTGATGGGACGGTGTGGTGGGAGATTCACTCAGTGTCTGACCCCGGGAGAGTATGATGGGACGGTGTGGATATAAATTCACTCTGTGTCTGACCCACGGAGTGTTTGATGGGACGGCGTGGAGGGAGATTCACTCTGTGTCTGACCCCGGAGTGTTTGATGGGACCGTGTAGAGGAAAAATCACTCTGTGTCTGACCCCGGGAGTGTTTGATGGAATCGTGTAGAGGAATAATCACTCTGTGTCCGACCCCGGGATTGTTTGATGGGACCGTGTAGAGGAATAATCACTGTGTGTCTGACCCACGGAGTGTTTGATGGTACAGTGTAGAGGAATAATCACTCTGTGTCTGACCCCGAGAGTGTATGATGGGACGATATAAATTCACTCTGTGTCTGACCCCGCAAGTGTTTGATGGGACCGTGTAGAGGAATAACCTCTCTGTGTCTGACCCCGGGAGTGTGTGATGGGAGGTCGTGGAGGGAGATTCACTCTGTGTCTGACCCCGGGAGTGTTTGTTGGGACCGTGTAGAGGAATAATCACTGTGTGTCTGACCACGGGAGTGTGTGATGGGACGGTGTGGAGGGAGATTCACTCTTTGTGTGACCCCGGGAGAGTATGATGGGACGGTGTGGATATAAATTCACTCTGTGTCTGACCCACGGAGTGTTTGATGGGACGGTGTGGAGGCAGATTCACTCTTTGTCTGACTCCGGGAGTGTTTGATGGGACCGTGTAGAGGAATAATCACACTGTGTCTGACCACGGGAGTGTGTGATGGGACGGTGTGGAGGGAGATTCACTCTGTGTCTGACCCCGGGAGAGAATGATGGGACGGTGTGGATATAAATTCACTCTGTGCCTGACCCACGGAGTGTTTGATGGGACGGCGTGGAGGGAGATTCACTCTGTGTCTGACCCCGGGAGTGTTTGATGGGACCGTGTAGAGGGAAAATCACTCTGTGTCTGACCTCGGGAGTGTTTGATGGGATCGTGTAGAGGAATAATCACTCTGAGTCTGACCACGGGAGTGTTTGATGGGACCGTGTAGAGGAATAATCACTATGTGTCTGACCCACGGAGTGTTTGATGGTACAGTGTAGAGGAATAATCTCTCTGTGTCTGACACCGGGAGTGTGTGATGGGACGGCGTGGAGGGAGATTCACTCTGTGTCTGACCCGGGAGTGTTTGATGGGACCGTGTAGAGGAAAAATCACTCTGTGTCTGTCCCCGGTAGTGTTTGATGGGACCGTGTAGAGGAATAATCACTCTGTGTCTGACCCACGGAGTGTTTGATGGTACAGTGTAGAGGAATAATCACTCTGTGTCTGACCACGGGTGCGTATGATGGGACGGTGTGGATATAAATTCACTCTGTGTCTGACCCCGCGATTGTTTGATGCGATCGTGTAGAGGAATAATCACTCTGAGTCTGACCCCGGGAGTGTTTGATGGTACAGTGTAGAGGAATAATCACTCTGTGACTGACCCCGAGAGTGTATGATGGGACGGTGAGGATATAAATTCACTGTGTCTGACCACGCAAGTGTTTGATGGGACCGTGTAGAGGAATAACCTCTCTGTGTCTGACCCCGGGAGTGTGTGATGGGAGGGCGTGGAGGGAGATTCACTCTGTGTCTGACCCCGGGAGTGTTTGTTGGGACAGTGTAGAGGAATAATCACTCTGTGTCTGACCCCGGGAGTGTTTGATGGGACCGTGTAGAGAAATAATCACTCTGTGTCTGACCACGGGAGTGTGTGATGGGACGGTGTGGAGGGAGATTCACTCTTTGTCTGACCCCGTGAGTGTTTGATGGGACCGTGTAGAGGAACAATCACACTGTGTCTGACCACGGCAGTGTGTGATGGGACGGTGTGGATATAAATTCACTCTGTGTCTGACCCACGGAGTGTTTGATGGGAACGGCGTGGAGGGAGATTCACTCTGTGTCTGACCCCGGGAGTGTTTGATGGGACCGTGTAGAGGAAAAATCACTCTGTGTCTGACCCCGGGAGTGCTTGATGGGATCGTGTAGAGGAATAATCACTCTGTGTCTGACCCCGGGATTGTTTGATGGGACCGTGTAGATGAATAATCACCCTGAGTCTGACCCCGGGAGTGTTTGATGGGACCGTGTAGAGGAATAATCACTGTGTGTCTGACCCACGGAGTGGTTGATGGTACAGTGTAGAGGAATAATCACACTGTGTCTGACCACGGGAGTGTGTGATGGGACGGTGTGGAGGGAGATTCACTCTGTGTCTCACCCCGGGAGAGTATGATGGGACGGTGTGGATATAAATTCACTCTGTGTCAGACCCACGGAGTGTTTGATGGGACGGCGTGGAGGGAGATTCACTCTGTGTCTGACCCCGGGAGTGTTTGATGGGACCGTGTAGAGGAATAATCACTCTGAGTCTGACCCCGGGAGTGTTTGATGGTACAGTGCAGAGGAGTAATCACTCTGTGTCTGACCCCGGGAGTGTATGATGGGACGGTGTGGATATAAATTCACTCTGTTTCTGACCCCGCAAGTGTTTGATGGGACCGTGTAGAGGAATAATCTCTCTGTGTCTGACACCGGGAGTGTGTGATGGGACGTCGTGGAGGGAGATTCACTCTGTGTCTGACCCGGGAGTGTTTGATGGGACCGTGTAGAGGAAAAACCACTCTGTGTCCGTCCCCGGGAGTGTTTGATGGGAGCGTGTAGAGGAATAATCACTCTGTGTCTGACCCACGGAGTGTTTGATGTACAGTGTAGAGGAATAATCACTCTCTGTCTGACCCCGGGAGCGTATGATGGGACGGTGTGGATATAAATTCACTCTGTGTCTGACCCCGGGAGTGTTTATTGGGACCGTGTAGAGGAATAATTACTCTGAGTCTGACCCCGGGAGTGTTTGATGGGACCTTGTTGAGGAATAATCACTGTGTGTCTGCCCACCGAGTGTTTGATGGTACAGTGTAGAGGAATAATCACTCTGTGTCTGACCCCGGGAGTGTATGATGGACGGTGTGGATATAAATTCACTCTGTTTCTGACCCCGCAAGTGTTTGATGGACCGTGTAGAGGAATAATCTCTCTGTGTCTGACACCGGGAGTGTGTGATGGGACGGCGTGGAGGGAGATTCACTCTGTGTCTGACCCGGGAGTGTTTGATGTGACCGTGTAGAGGAAAAATCACTCTGTGTCTGTCCCCGGGAGTGTTTGATGGGACCGTGTAGAGGAATAATCACTCTGTGTCTGACCACGGGTGCGTATGATGGGACGGTGTGGATATAAATTCACTCTGTGTCTGACCCCGGGATTGTTTGATGGGACCGTGTAGAGGAATAATCACTCTGAGTCTGACCCCGGGAGTGTTTGATGGTACAGTGTAGAGGAATAATCACTCTGTGTCTGACCCCGAGAGTGTATGATGGGACGGGGTGGATATAAATTCACTCTGTGTCTGACCCCGCAAGTGTTTGATGGGACCGTGTAGAGGAATAACCTCTCTGTGTCTGACCCCGGGAGTGTGTGATGGGAGGGCGTGGAGGGAGATTCACTCTGTGTCTGACCCCGGGAGTGTTTGTTGGGACAGTGTAGAGGAATAATCACTCTGTGTCTGACCCCGGGAGTGTTTGATGGGACCGTGTAGAGGAATAATCACTCTGTGTCTGACCACGGGAGTGTGTGATGGGACGGTGTGGAGGCAGATTCACTCTTTGCCTGACCCCGGGAGTGTTTGATGGGACCGTGTAGAGGAATAATCACACTGTGTCTGACCCCGGGAGTGTTTGATGGGACCGTGTAGAGGAATAATCACTCTGTGTCTGACCACGGGAGTGTGTGATGGGACGGTGTGGCGGGAGATTCACTCTTTGTCTGACCCCGGGAGTGTTTGATGGGACAGTGTAGAGGAATAATCACACTGTGTCTGACCACGGCAGTGTGTGATGGGACGGTGTGGATATAAATTCAATCTGTGTCTGACCCACGAGTGTTTGATGGGACGGCGTGGAGGGAGATTCACTCTGTGTCTGACCCCGGGAGTGTTTGATGGGACCGTGTAGAGGAAAAATCACTCTGTGTCTGACCCCGGGAGTGTTTGATGGATCGTGTAGAGGAATAATCACTCTGTGTCTGACCCCGGGATTGTCTGATGGGACCGTGTAGAGGAATAATCTCTCTGAGTCTGACCCCGGGAGTGTTTGATGGGACCGTGTAAAGGAATAATCACTGTGTGTCTGACCCACGGAGTGGTTGATGGTACAGTGTAGAGGAATAATCACACTGTGTCTGACCACGGGAGTGTGTGATGGGACGGTGTGGAGGGAGATTCTCTCTGTGTCTGACCCCGGGAGAGTATGATGGGACGGTGTGGATATAAATTCACTCTGTGTCTGACCCACGGAGTGCTTGATGGGACGGCGTGGGTATAAATTCACTCTGTTTCTGACCCCGCAAGTGTTTGATGGGACCGTATAGAGGAATAATCTCTCTGTGTCTGACACCGGAGTGTGTGATGGGACGGCGTGGAGGGAGATTCACTCTGTGTCTGACCCGGGAGTGTTTGATGGGACCGTGTAGAGGAAAAATCACTTTGGGTCTGTCCCCCGGGGGGTGTTTGATGGTACCGTGTAGAGGAATAATCACTCTGTGTCTGACCACGGGTGCGTATGATGGGTTGGTGTGGATATAAATTCACTCTGTGTCTGACCCCGGATTGTTTGATGGGGACCGTGTAGAGGAATAATCTCTCTGTGTCTGACACCGGGAGTGTGTGATGGGACGGCGTGGAGGGAGATTCACTCTGTGTCTGACCCGGGAGTGTTTGATGGGACCGTGTAGAGGAAAAATCACTCTGTGTCTGACCCCGGGAGTGTTTGATGGGACCGTGTAGAGGAATAATCACTCTGTTTCTGACCCCGCAAGTGTTTGATGGGACCGTGTAGAGGAATAATCTCTCTGTGTCTGACACCGGGAGTGTGTGATGGGACGGCGTGGAGGGAGATTCACTCTGTGTCCTGACCCGGGAGTGCATGATGGGACCGTGGAGATGAAAAATCACTCTGTGTCTGTCCCCGGGAGTGTTTGATGGGAGCGTGTAGAGGAATAATCACTCTGTGTCTGACCCCGGGAGTGTATGATGGGACGGTGTGGATATAAATACACTCTGTTTCTGACCCCGCAAGTGTTTGATGGGACCGTGTAGAGGAATAATCTCTCTGTGTCTGACCCCGGGATTGTTTGATGGGACCGTGTAGAGGAATAATCACTCTGAGTCTGACCCACGGAGTGGTTGATGGTACGGTGTAGAGGAATAATCACACTGTGTCTGACCACGGGAGTGTGTGATGGGACGGTGTGGAGGGAGATTCACTCTGTGTCTGACCCCGGGAGAGTATGATGGGACGGTGTGGATATAAATTCACTCTGTGTCTGACCCACGGATTGTTTGATGGGACGGCGAGGAGGGAGATTCACTCTGTGTCTGACCCCGGGAGTGTTTGATGGGACCGTGTCGAGGAATAATCACTCTGTGTCTGACCCCGGCATTGTTTGATGGTACCGTGTAAAGGAATAATCACTGTGTGTCTGACCCACGGAGTGGTTGATGGTACAGTGTAGAGGAATAATCACACTGTGTCTGACCACGGGAGTGTGTGATGGGACGGTGTGGAGGGAGATTCTCTCTGTGTCTGACCCCGGGAGAGTATGATGGGACGGTGTGGATATAAATTCACTCTGTGTCTGACCCACGGAGTGCTTGATGGGACGGCGTGGATATAAATTCACTCTGTTTCTGACCCCGCAAATGTTTGATGGGACCGTGTAGAGGGATAATCTCTCTGTGTCTGACACCGGAGTGTGTGATGGGACGGCGTGGAGGGAGATTCACTCTGTTTCTGACCCGGGAGTGTTTGATGGTACCGTGTAGAGGAATAATCACTCTGTGTCTGACCACGGGTGCGTATGATGGGTTGGTGTGGATATAAATTCACTCTGTGTCTGACCCCGGGATTGTTTGATGGGACCGTGTAGAGGAATAATCACTCTGAGTCTGACTCCGGGAGTGTTTGCTGGTACAGTGCAGAGGAATAATCTCTCTGTGTCTGACCCCGGGAGTGTATGATGGGACGGTGTGGATATAAATTCACTCTGTTTCTGACCCCGCAAGTGTTTGATGGGACCGTGTAGAGGAATAATCTCTCTGTGTCTGACACCGGGAGTGTGTGATGGGACGGCGTGGAGGAGATTCACTCTGTGTCTGACCCGGGAGTGTTTGATGGGACCGTGTAGAGGAATAATCACTCTGTTTCTGACCCCGCAAGTGTTTGATGGGACCGTGTAGAGGAATAATCTCTCTGTGTCTGACACCGGGAGTGTGTGATGGGACGGCGTGGAGGGAGATTCACTCTGTGTCTGACCCGGGAGTGGATGATGGGACCGTGGAGATGAAAAATCACTCTGTGTCTGTCCCCGGGAGTGTTTGATGGGAGCGTGTAGAGGAATAATCACTCTGTGTCTGACCCCGGGAGTGTATGATGGGACGGTGTGGATATAAATTCACTCTGTGTCTGTCCCCGGATTGTTTGATGGGACCGTGTAGGGGAATAATCACTCTGAGTCTGACCCACGGAGTGGTTGATGGTACGGTGTAGAGGAATAATCACACTGTGTCTGACCACGGGAGTGTGTGATGGGACGGTGTGGAGGGAGATTCACTCTGTGTCTGACCCCGGGAGAGTATGATGGGACGGTGTGGATATAAATTCACTCTGTGTCTGACCCACGGATTGTTTGATGGGACGGCGTGGAGGGAGATTCACTCTGTGTCTGACCCCGGAGTGTTTGATGGGACCGTGTCGAGGAATAATCACTCTGTGTCTGACCCCGGCATTGTTTGATGGGACCGTGTAAAGGAATAATCACTGTGTGTCTGACCCACGGAGTGGTTGATGGTACAGTGTAGAGGAATAATCACACTGTGTCTGACCACGGGAGTGTGTGATGGGACGGTGTGGAGGGAGATTCTCTCTGTGTATGACCCCGGGAGAGTATGATGGGACGGTGTGGATATAAATTCACTCTGTGTCTGACCCACGGAGTGCTTGATGGGACGGCGTGGATATAAATTCACTCTGTTTCTGACCCCGCAAATGTTTGATGGGACCGTGTAGAGGAATAATCTCTCTGTGTCTGACACCGGGAGTGTGTGATGGGACGGCGTGGAGGGAGATTCACTCTGTGTCTGACCCGGGAGTGTTTGATGGGACCGTGTAGAGGAAAAATCACTTTGTGTCTGTCCCCGGGGGGTGTTTGATGGTACCGTGTAGAGGAATAATCACTCTGTGTCTGACCACGGGTGCGTATGATGGGTTGGTGTGGATATAAATTCACTCTGTGTCTGACCCCGGGATTGTTTGATGGGACCGTGTAGAGGAATAATCACTCTGAGTCTGACTCCGGGAGTGTTTGCTGGTACAGTGCAGAGGAATAATCACTCTGTGTCTGACCCCGGGAGTGTATGATGGGACGGTGTGGATATAAATTCACTCTGTTTCTGACCCCGCAAGTGTTTGATGGGACCGTGTAGAGGCATAATCTCTCTGTGTCTGACACCGGGAGTGTGTGATGGGACGGCGTGGAGGGAGATTCACTCTGTGTCTGACCCGGGAGTGTTTGATGGGACCGTGTAGAGGAAAAATCACTCTGTGTCTGACACCGGGAGTGTTTGATGGGACCGAGTAGAGGAATAATCACTCTGTGTCCGACCACGGGAGTGTGTGATGGGACGGTGTGGAGGGAGATTCACTCTTTGTCTGACCCCGGGAGTGTTTGATGGGACCGTGTAGAGGAATAATCTCTCTGTGTCTGACACCGGGAGTGTGTGATGGGACGGCGTGGAGGGAGATTCACTCTGTGTCTGACCCGGGAGTGTTTGATGGGACCGTGTAGAGGAAAAATCACTCTGTGTCTGACCCCCGGAGTGTTTGATGGGACCGTGTAGAGGAATAATCACTCTGTTTCTGACCCCGCAAGTGTTTGATGGGACCGTGTAGAGGAATAATCTCTCTGTGTCTGACACCGGGAGTGTGTGATGGGACGGCGTGGAGGGAGATTCACTCTGTGTCTGACCCGGGAGTGCATGATGGGACCGTGGAGAGGAAAAATCACTCTGTGTCTGTCCCCGGGAGTGTTTGATGGGAGCGTGTAGAGGAATAATCACTCTGTGTCTGACCCCGGGAGTGTATGATGGGACGGTGTGGATATAAATTCACTCTGTTTCTGACCCCGCAAGTGTTTGATGGGACCGTGTAGAGGAATAATCTCTCTGTGTCTAACCCCGGGATTGTTTGATGGGACCGTGTAGAGGAATAATCACTCTGAGTCTGACCCACGGGGTGGTTGATGGTACAGTGTAGAGGAATAATCACACTGTGTCTGACCACGGGAGTGTGTGATGGGACGGAGTGGAGGGAGATTCACTCTGTGTCTGACCCCGGGAGAGTATGATGGGACGGTGTGGATATAAATTCACTCTGTGTCTGACCCACGGATTGTTTGATGGGACGGCGTGGAGGGAGATTCACTCTGTGTCTGACCCCGGGAGTGTTTGATGGGACCGTGTAGAGGAATAATCACTGTGTGTCTGCCCCACCGAGTGTTTGATGGTACAGTGTAGAGGAATAATCACTCTGTGTCTGACCCCGGGAGTGTAGATGGGACGGTGTGGATATAAATTCACTCTGTTTCTGACCCCGCAAGTGTTTGATGGGACCGTGTAGAGGAATAATCTCTCTGTGTCTGACACCGGGAGTGTGTGATGGGACGGCGTGGAGGGAGATTCACTCTGTGTCTGACCCGGGAGTGTTTGATGGGACCGTGTAGAGGAAAAATCACTTTGTGTCTGTCCCCGGGAGTGTTTGATGGGACAGTGTAGAGGAATAATCACTCTGTGTCTGACCACGGGTGCGTATTATGGGACGGTGTGGATATAAATTCACTCTGTGTCTGACCCCGGGATTGTTTGATGGGACCGTGTAGAGGAATAATCACTCTGAGTCTGACCCCGGGAGTGTTTGATGGTACAATGCAGAGGAATAATCACTCTGTGTCTGACCCCGGGAGTGTATGATGGGACGGTGTGGATATAAATTCACTCAGTTTCTGACCCCGCAAGTGTTTGATGGGACCGTGTAGAGGAATAATCTCTCTGTGTCTGACACCGGGAGTGTGTGATGGGACGGCGTGGAGGGAGATTCCCTCTGTGTCTGACCCGGGAGTGTTTGATGGGACCGTGTAGAGGAAAAATCACTCTGTGTCTGACCCTGGGAGTGTTTGATGGGACCGTGTAGAGGAATAATCACTCTGTGTCCGACCACGGGAGTGTGAGATGGGACGGTGTGGAGGGAGATTCACTCTTTGTCTGACCCCGGGAGTGTTTGATGGGACCGTGTAGAGGAATAATCTCTCTGTGTCTGACACCGGGAGTGTGCGATGGGACGGCGTGGAGGGAGATTCACTCTGTGTCTGACCCGGGAGTGTTTGATGGGACCGTGTAGAGGAATAATCACACTGTGTCTGACCACGGCAGTGTGTGATGGGACGGTGTGGATATAAATTCAATCTGTGTCTGACCCACGGAGTGTTTGATGGGACGGCGTGGAGGGAGATTCACTCTGTGTCTGACCCCGGGAGTGTTTGATGGGACCGTGTAGAGGAAAAATCACTCTGTGTCTGACCCCGGGAGTGTTTGATGGGATCGTGTAGAGGAATAATCACTCTGTGTCTGACCCCGGGATTGTCTGATGGGACCGTGTAGAGGAATAATCTCTCTGAGTCTGACCCCGGGAGTGTTTGATGGGACCGTGTAAAGGAATAATCACTGTGTGTCTGACCCACGGAGTGGTTGATGGTACAGTGTAGAGGAATAATCACACTGTGTCTGACCACGGGAGTGTGTGATGGGACGGTGTGGAGGGAGATTCTCTCTGTGTCTGACCCCGGGAGAGTATGATGGGACGGTGTGGATATAAATTCACTCTGTGTCTGACCCACGGAGTGCTTGATGGGACGGCGTGGATATAAATTCACTCTGTTTCTGACCCCGCAAGTGTTTGATGGGACCGTGTAGAGGAATAATCTCTCTGTGTCTGACACCGGGAGTGTGTGATGGGACGGCGTGGAGGGAGATTCACTCTGTGTCTGACCCGGGAGTGTTTGATGGGACCGTGTAGAGGAAAAATCACTTTGTGTCTGTCCCCGGGGGGTGTTTGATGGTACCGTGTAGAGGAATAATCACTCTGTGTCTGACCACGGGTGCGTATGATGGGTTGGTGTGGATATAAATTCACTCTGTGTCTGACCCCGGGATTGTTTGATGGGACCGTGTAGAGGAATAATCACTCTGAGTCTGACCCCGGGAGTGTTTGATGGTACAGTGCAGAGGAATAATCACTCTGTGTCTGACCCCGGGAGTGTATGATGGGACGGTGTGGATATAAATTCACTCTGTTTCTGACCCCGCAAGTGTTTGATGGGACCGTGTAGAGGAATAATCTCTCTGTGTCTGACACCGGGAGTGTGTGATGGGACGGTGTGGAGGGAGATTCACTCTGTGTCTGACCCGGGAGTGTTTGATGGGACCGTGTAGAGGAAAAATCACTCTGTGTCTGACACCGGGAATGTTTGATGGGACCGTGTAGAGGAATAATCACTCTGTGTCCGACCACGGGAGTGTGTGATGGGACGGTGTGGAGGGAGATTCACTCTTTGTCTGACCCCGGGAGTGTTTGATGGGACCGTGTAGAGGAATAATCTCTCTGTGTCTGACACCGGGAGTGTGTGATGGGACGGCGTGGAGGGAGATTCACTCTGTGTCTGACCCGGGAGTGTTTGATGGGACCGTGTAGAGGAAAAATCACTCTGTGTCTGACCCCGAGAGTGTTTGATGGGACGGCGTGGAGGGAGATTCACTCTGTGTCTGACCCGGGAGTGCATGATGGGACCGTGGAGAGGAAAAATCACTCTGTGTCTGTCCCCGGGAGTGTTTGATGGGAGCGTGTAGAGGAATAATCACTCTGTGTCTGACCCCGGGAGTGTATGATGGGACGGTGTGGATATGAATTCACTCTGTTTCTGACCCCGCAAGTGTTTGATGGGACCGTGTAGAGGAATAATCTCTCTGTGTCTGACCCCGGGATTGTTTGATGGGACCGTGTAGAGGAATAATCACTCTGAGTCTGACCCACGGAGTGGTTGATGGTACAGTGTAGAGGAATAATCACACTGTGTCTGACCACGGGAGTGTGTGATGGGACGGTGTGGAGGGAGATTCACTCTGTGTCTGACCCCGGGAGAGTATGATGGGACGGTGTGGATATAAATTCACTCTGTGTCTGACCCACGGATTGTTTGATGGGACGGCGTGGAGGGAGATTCACTCTGTGTCTGACCCCGGGAGTGTTTGATGGGACCGTGTAGAGGAATAATCACTCTGTGTCTGACCACGGCAGTGTTTGATGGGACCGTGTAGAGGAATAATCACTGTGTGTCTGCCCCACCGAGTGTTTGATGGTACAGTGTAGAGGAATAATCACTCTGTGTCTGACCCCGGGAGTGTTTGATGGGACCGTGTAGAGGAAAAATCACTTTGTGTCTGTCCCCGGGAGTGCTTGATGGGACCGTGTAGAGGAATAATCACTCTGTGTCTGACCACGGGTGCGTATTATGGGACGGTGTGGATATAACTTCACTCTGTGTCTGACCCCGGGATTGTTTGATGGGACCGTGTAGAGGAATAATCACTCTGAGTCTGACCCCGGGAGTGTTTGATGGTACAATGCAGAGGAATAATCACTCTGTGTCTGACACCGGGAGTGTGTGATGGGACGTCGAGGAGGGAGATTCACTGTGTCTGACCCGGGAGTGTTTGATGGGACCGTGTAGAGCAAAAATCACTCTGTGTCCGTCCCAAGGAGTGTTTGATGGGACCGTGTAGAGGAATAATCACTCTGTGTCTGACCCCGGGAGTGTTTGATGGGACCGTGTAGAGGAATAATCAATCTGTGTCTGACCCACGGAGTGTTTGATGGTACAGTGTAGAGGAATAATCACTCTGTGTCTGACCCCGGGAGTGTGTGATGGGAGGGCGTGGAGGGAGATTCACTCTGTGTCTGACCCCGGGAGTGTTTGTTGGGACAGTGTAGAGGAATAATCACTCTGTGTCTGACCCCGGGAGTGTTTGATGGGACCGTGTAGAGGAATAATCACTCTGTGTCTGACCACGGGAGTGTGTGATGGGACGGTGTGGAGGCAGATTCACTCTTTGTCTGACCCCGGGAGTGTTTGATGGGACCGTGTAGAGGAATAATCACACTGTGTCTGACCACGGCAGTGTGTGATGGGACGGTGTGGATATAAATTCAATCTGTGTCTGACCCACGGAGTGTTTGATGGGACGGCGTGGAGGGAGATTCACTCTGTGTCTGACCCGGGATTGTTTGATGGGACCGTGTAGAGGAATAATCACTCTGTTTCTGACCCCGCAAGTGTTTGATGGGACCGTGTAGAGGAATAATCTCTCTGTGTCTGACACCGGGAGTGTGTGATGGGACGGCGTGGAGGGAGATTCACTCTGTGTCTGACCCGGGAGTGCTTGATGGGACCGTGGAGAGGAAAAATCACTCTGTGTCTGTCCCCGGGAGTGTTTGATGGGAGCGTGTAGAGGAATAATCACTCTGTGTCTGACCCCGGGAGTGTATGATGGGACGGTGTGGATATAAATTCACTCTGTTTCTGACCCCGCAAGTGTTTGATGGGACCGTGTAGAGGAATAATCTCTCTGTGTCTGACACCGGGAGTGTGTGATGGGACGGCGTGGAGGGAGATTCACTCTGTGTCTGACCCGGGAGTGTTTGATGGGACCGTGTAGAGGAAAAATCACTTTGTGTCTGTCCCCGGGGGGTGTTTGATGGTACCGTGTAGAGGAATAATCACTCTGTGTCTGACTACGGGTGCGTATGATGGGTTGGTGTGGATATAAATTCACTCTGTGTCTGAAACCGGGATTGTTTGATGGGACCGTGTAGAGGAATAATCACTCTGAGTCTGACCCCGGGAGTGTTTGATGGTACAGTGCAGAGGAATAATCACTCTGTGTCTGACCCCGGGAGTGTATGATGGGACGGTGTGGATATAAATTCACTCTGTTTCTGACCCCGCAAGTGTTTGATGGGACCGTGTAGAGGAATAATCTCTCTGTGTCTGACACCGGGAGTGTGTGATGGGACGGCGTGGAGGGAGATTCACTCTGTGTCTGACCCGGGAGTGTTTGATGGGACCGTGTAGAGGAAAAATCACTCTGGGTCTGACACCGGGAGTGTTTGATGGGACCGTGTAGAGGAATAATCACTCTGTGTCCGACCACGGGAGTGTGTGATGGGACGGTGTGGAGGGAGATTCACTCTTTGTCTGACCCCGGGAGTGTTTGATGGGACCGTGTAGAGTAATAATCTCTCTGTGTCTGAAACCGGGAGTGTGTGATGGGACGGCGTGGAGGGAGATTCACTCTGTGTCTGACCCGGGAGTGTTTGATGGACCGTGTAGAGGAATAATCACTCTGTTTCTGACCCCGCAAGTGTTTGATGGGACCGTGTAGAGGAATAATCTCTCTGTGTCTGACACCGGGAGTGTGTGATGGGACGGCGTGGAGGGAGATTCACTCTGTGTCTGACCCGGGAGTGCTTGATGGGACCGTGTAGAGGAAAAATCACTCTGTGTCTGACCCCGGGATTGTTTGATGGGACCGTGTAGAGGAATAATCTCTCTGTGTCTGACACCGGGAGTGTGTGATGGGACGGCGTGGAGGGAGATTCACTCTGTGTCTGACCCGGGAGTGCTTGATGGGACCGTGGAGAGGAAAAATCACTCTGTGTCTGTCCCCGGGAGTGTTTGATGGGAGCGTGTAGAGGAATAATCACTCTGTGTCTGACCCCGGGAGTGTATGATGGGACGGTGTGGATATAAATTCACTCTGTTTCTGACCCCGCAAGTGTTTGATGGGACCGTGTAGAGGAATAATCTCTCTGTGTCTGACCCCGGGATTGTTTGATGGGACCGTGTAGAGGAATAATCACTCTGAGTCTGACCCACGGAGTGGTTGATGGTACAGTGTAGAGGAATAATCACACTGTGTCTGACCACGGGAGTGTGTGATGGGACGGTGTGGAGGGAGATTCACTCTGTGTCTGACCCCGGGAGAGTATGATGGGACGGTGTGGATATAAATGCACTCTGTGTCTGACCCACGGAGTGTTTGATGGGACGGCGTGGAGGGAGATTCACTCTGTGTCTGACCCCGGGAGTGTTTGATGGGACCGTGTAGAGGAATAATCACTCTGTGTCTGACCCCGGCATTGTTTGATGGGACCGTGTAGAGGAATAATCACTGTGTGTCTGCCCCACCGAGTGTTTGATGGTACAGTGTAGAGGAATAATCACTCTGTGTCTGACCCCGGGAGTGTATGATGGGACGGTGTGGATATAAATTCACTCTGTTTCTGACCCCGCAAGTGTTTGATGGGACCGTGTAGAGGAATAATCTCTCTGTGTCTGACACCGGGAGTGTGTGATGGGACGGCGTGGAGGGAGATTCACTCTGTGTCTGACCCGGGAGTGTTTGATGGGACCGTGTAAAGGAATAATCACTCTGTGTCTGACCACGGGTGCGTATTATGGGACGGTGTGGATATAAATTCACTCTGTGTCTGACCCCGGGATTGTTTGATGGGACCGTGTAGAGGAATAATCACTCTGAGTCTGACCCCGGGAGTGTTTGATGGTACAGTGCAGAGGAATAATCACTCTGTGTCTGACCCCGGGAGTGTATGATGGGACGGTGTGGATATAAATTCACTCTGTTTCTGAACCCGCAAGTGTTTGATGGGACCGTGTAGAGGAATAATCTCTCTGTGTCTGACACCGGGAGTGTGTGATGGGACGGCGTGGAGGGAGATTCCCTCTGTGTCTGACCCGGGAGTGTTTGATGGGACCGTGTAGAGGAAAAATCACTCTGTGTCTGACCCCGGGAGTGTTTGATGGGACCGTGTAGAGGAATAATCACTCTGTGTCCGACCACGGGAGTGTGAGATGGGACGGTGTGGAGGGAGATTCACTCTGTGTCTGACCCCGGGAGTGTTTGATGGGACCGTGTAGAGGAAAAATCACTCTGTATCTGACCCCGGGAGAGTTTGATGTGACCGTGTAGAGGAATAATCACTCTGTTTCTGACCCCGCAAGTGTTTGATGGGACCGTGTAGAGGAATAATCTCTCTGTGTCTGACACCGGGAGTGTGTGATGGGACGGCGTGGAGGGAGATTCATTCTGTGTCTGACCCGAGAGTGTTTGATGGGACCGTGTAGAGGAAAAATCACTCTGTGTCTGTTCCGGGAGTGTTTGATGGGAGCGTGTAGAGGAATAATCACTCTGTGTCTGACCACGGGTGCGTATGATGGGACGGTGTGGATATAAATTCACTCTGTGTCTGACCCCGGGATTGTTTGATGGGACCGTGTAGAGGAATAATCACTCTGAGTCTGACCCCGGGAGTGTTTGATGGTACAGTGTAGAGGAATAATCACTCTGTGTCTGACCCCGGGAGTGTATGATGGGACGGTGTGGATATAAATTCACTCTGTTTCTGACCCCGCAAGTGTTTGATGGGACCGTGTAGAGGAATAATCTCTCTCTGTCTGACACCGGGAGTGTGTGATGGGACGTCGTGGAGGGAGATTCACTGTGTCTGACCCGGGAGTGTTTGATGGGACCGTGTAGAGGAAAAATCACTCTGTGTCCGTCCCAAGGAGTGTTTGATGGGACCGTGTAGAGGAATAATCACTCTGTGTCTGACCCCGGGAGTGTTTGATGGGACCGTGTAGAGGAATAATCAATCTGTGTCTGACCCACGGAGTGTTTGATGGTACAGTGTAGAGGAATAATCACTCTGTGTCTGACCCCGGGAGTGTGTGATGGGAGGGCGTGGAGGGAGATTCACTCTGTGTCTGACCCCGGGAGTGTTTGTTGGGACAGTGTAGAGGAATAATCACTCTGTGTCTGACCCCGGGAGTGTTTGATGGGACGGTGTGGATATAAATTCACTCTGTGTCTGACCCCGGGATTGTTTGATGGGACCGTGTAGAGGAATAATCACTCTGAGTCTGACCCCGGGAGTGTTTGATGGTACAGTGCAGAGGAATAATCACTCTGTGTCTGACCCCGGGAGTAATTGATGGGACGGTGTGGATATAAATTCACTCTGTTTCTGAACCCGCAAGTGTTTGATGGGACCGTGTAGAGGAATAATCTCTCTGTGTCTGACACCGGGAGTGTGTGATGGGACGGCGTGGAGGGAGATTCCCTCTGTGTCTGCCCCGGGAGTGTTTGATGGGACCGCGTAGAGGAAAAATCACTCTGTGTCTGACCCCGGGAGTGTTTGATGGGACCGTGTAGAGGAATAATCACTCTGTGTCCGACCACGGGAGTGTGAGATGGGACGGTGTGGAGGGAGATTCACTCTGTGTCTGACCCCGGGAGTGTTTGATGGGACCGTGTAGAGGAAAAATCACTCTGTGTCTGACCCCGGGAGAGTTTGATGGGACCGTGTAGAGGAATAATCACTCTGTTTCTGACCCCGCAAGTGTTTGATGGGACCGTGTAGAGGAATAATCTCTCTGTGTCTGACACCGGGAGTGTGTGATGGGACGGCGTGGAGGGAGATTCATTCTGTGTCTGACCCGAGAGTGTTTGATGGGACCGTGTAGAGGAAAAATCACTCTGTGTCTGTTCCGGGAGTGTTTGATGGGAGCGTGTAGAGGAATAATCACTCTGTGTCTGACCACGGGTGCGTATGATGGGACGGTGTGGATATAAATTCACTCTGTGTCTGACCCCGGGATTGTTTGATGGGACCGTGTAGAGGAATAATCACTCTGAGTCTGACCCCGGGAGTGTTTGATGGTACAGTGCAGAGGAATAATCACTCTGTGTCTGACCCCGGGAGTGTATGATGGGACGGTGTGGATATAAATTCACTCTGTTTCTGAACCCGCAAGTGTTTGATGGGACCGTGTAGAGGAATAATCTCTCTGTGTCTGACACCGGGAGTGTGTGATGGGACGGCGTGGAGGGAGATTCCCTCTGTGTCTGACCCGGGAGTGTTTGATGGGACCGTGTAGAGGAAAAATCACTCTGTGTCTGACCCCGGGAGTGTTTGATGGGACCGTGTAGAGGAATAATCACTCTGTGTCCGACCACGGGAGTGTGAGATGGGACGGTGTGGAGGGAGATTCACTCTGTGTCTGACCCCGGGAGTGTTTGATGGGACCGTGTAGAGGAAAAATCACTCTGTATCTGACCCCGGGAGAGTTTGATGTGACCGTGTAGAGGAATAATCACTCTGTTTCTGACCCCGCAAGTGTTTGATGGGACCGTGTAGAGGAATAATCTCTCTGTGTCTGACACCGGGAGTGTGTGATGGGACGGCGTGGAGGGAGATTCATTCTGTGTCTGACCCGAGAGTGTTTGATGGGACCGTGTAGAGGAAAAATCACTCTGTGTCTGTTCCGGGAGTGTTTGATGGGAGCGTGTAGAGGAATAATCACTCTGTGTCTGACCACGGGTGCGTATGATGGGACGGTGTGGATATAAATTCACTCTGTGTCTGACCCCGGGATTGTTTGATGGGACCGTGTAGAGGAATAATCACTCTGAGTCTGACCCCGGGAGTGTTTGATGGTACAGTGTAGAGGAATAATCACTCTGTGTCTGACCCCGGGAGTGTATGATGGGACGGTGTGGATATAAATTCACTCTGTTTCTGACCCCGCAAGTGTTTGATGGGACCGTGTAGAGGAATAATCTCTCTCTGTCTGACACCGGGAGTGTGTGATGGGACGTCGTGGAGGGAGATTCACTGTGTCTGACCCGGGAGTGTTTGATGGGACCGTGTAGAGGAAAAATCACTCTGTGTCCGTCCCAAGGAGTGTTTGATGGGACCGTGTAGAGGAATAATCACTCTGTGTCTGACACCGGGAGTGTGTGATGGGACGGCGTGGAGGGAGATTCCCTCTGTGTCTGCCCCGGGAGTGTTTGATGGGACCGCGTAGAGGAAAAATCACTCTGTGTCTGACCCCGGGAGTGTTTGATGGGACCGTGTAGAGGAATAATCACTCTGTGTCCGACCACGGGAGTGTGAGATGGGACGGTGTGGAGGGAGATTCACTCTGTGTCTGACCCCGGGAGTGTTTGATGGGACCGTGTAGAGGAAAAATCACTCTGTGTCTGACCCCGGGAGAGTTTGATGGGACCGTGTAGAGGAATAATCACTCTGTGTCTGACCCCGGGAGTGTTTGATGGGACCGTGTAGAGGAATAATCAATCTGTGTCTGACCCACGGAGTGTTTGATGGTACAGTGTAGAGGAATAATCACTCTGTGTCTGACCCCGGGAGTGTGTGATGGGAGGGCGTGGAGGGAGATTCACTCTGTGTCTGACCCCGGGAGTGTTTGTTGGGACAGTGTAGAGGAATAATCACTCTGTGTCTGACCCCGGGAGTGTTTGATGGGACGGTGTGGATATAAATTCACTCTGTGTCTGACCCCGGGATTGTTTGATGGGACCGTGTAGAGGAATAATCACTCTGAGTCTGACCCCGGGAGTGTTTGATGGTACAGTGCAGAGGAATAATCACTCTGTGTCTGACCCCGGGAGTAATTGATGGGACGGTGTGGATATAAATTCACTCTGTTTCTGAACCCGCAAGTGTTTGATGGGACCGTGTAGAGGAATAATCTCTCTGTGTCTGACACCGGGAGTGTGTGATGGGACGGCGTGGAGGGAGATTCCCTCTGTGTCTGCCCCGGGAGTGTTTGATGGGACCGCGTAGAGGATAAATCACTCTGTGTCTGACCCCGGGAGTGTTTGATGGGACCGTGTAGAGGAATAATCACTCTGTGTCCGACCACGGGAGTGTGAGATGGGACGGTGTGGAGGGAGATTCACTCTGTGTCTGACCCCGGGAGTGTTTGATGGGACCGTGTAGAGGAAAAATCACTCTGTGTCTGACCCCGGGAGAGTTTGATGGGACCGTGTAGAGGAATAATCACTCTGTTTCTGACCCCGCAAGTGTTTGATGGGACCGTGTAGAGGAATAATCTCTCTGTGTCTGACACCGGGAGTGTGTGATGGGACGGCGTGGAGGGAGATTCATTCTGTGTCTGACCCGAGAGTGTTTGATGGGACCGTGTAGAGGAAAAATCACTCTGTGTCTGTTCCGGGAGTGTTTGATGGGAGCGTGTAGAGGAATAATCACTCTGTGTCTGACCACGGGTGCGTATGATGGGACGGTGTGGATATAAATTCACTCTGTGTCTGACCCCGGGATTGTTTGATGGGACCGTGTAGAGGAATAATCACTCTGAGTCTGACCCCGGGAGTGTTTGATGGTACAGTGTAGAGGAATAATCACTCTGTGTCTGACCCCGGGAGTGTATGATGGGACGGTGTGGATATAAATTCACTCTGTTTCTGACCCCGCAAGTGTTTGATGGGACCGTGTAGAGGAATAATCTCTCTCTGTCTGACACCGGGAGTGTGTGATGGGACGTCGTGGAGGGAGATTCACTGTGTCTGACCCGGGAGTGTTTGATGGGACCGTGTAGAGGAAAAATCACTCTGTGTCCGTCCCAAGGAGTGTTTGATGGGACCGTGTAGAGGAATAATAACTCTGTGTCTGACCCCGGGAGTGTTTGATGGGACCTTGTAGAGGAATAATCAATCTGTGTCTGACCCACGGAGTGTTTGATGGTACAGTGTAGAGGAATAATCACTCTGTGTCTGACCCCGGGAGTGTGTGATGGGAGGGCGTGGAGGGAGATTCACTCTGTGTCTGACCCCGGGAGTGTTTGTTGGGACAGTGTAGAGGAATAATCACTCTGTGTCTGACCCCGGGAGTGTTTGATGGGACCGTGTAGAGGAATAATCACTCTGTGTCTGACCACGGGAGTGTGTGATGGGACGGTGTGGAGGCAGATTCACTCTTTGTCTGACCCCGGGAGTGTTTGATGGGACCGTGTAGAGGAATAATCACACTGTGTCTGAACCCGGGAGTGTTTGATGGGACCGTGTAGAGGAATAATCACTCTGTGTCTGACCACGGGATTGTGTGATGGGACGGTGTGGAGGGAGATTCACTCTTTGTCTGACCCCGGGAGTGTTTGATGGGACCGTGTAGAGGAATAATCACACTGTGTCTGACCACGGCAGTGTGTGATGGGACGGTGTGGATATAAATTCAATCTGTGTCTGACCCACGGAGTGTTTGATGGGACGGCGTGGAGGGAGATTCACTCTGTGTCTGACCCCGGGAGTGTTTGATGGGACCGTGTAGAGGAAAAATCACTCTGTGTCTGACCCCGGGAGTGTTTGATGGGATCGTGTAGAGGAATAATCACTCTGTGTCTGACCCCGGGATTGTCTGATGGGACCGTGTAGAGGAATAATCACTCTGAGTCTGACCCCGGGAGTGTTTGATGGGACCGTGTAAAGGAATAATCACTGTGTGTCTGACCCACGGAGTGGTTGATGGTACAGTGTAGAGGAATAATCACACTGTGTCTGACCACGGGAGTGTTTGATGGGACGGTGTGGAGGGAGATTCTCTCTGTGTCTGACCCCGGGAGAGTATGATGGGACGGTGTGGATATAAATTCACTCTGTGTCTGACCCACGGAGTGCTTGATGGGACGGCGTGGATATAAATTCACTCTGTTTCTGACCCCGCAAGTGTTTGATGGGACCGTGTAGAGGAATAATCTCTCTGTGTCTGACACCGGGAGTGTGTGATGGGACGGCGTTGAGGGAGATTCACTCTGTGTCTGACCCGGGAGTGTTTGATGGGACCGTGTAGAGGAAAAATCACTTTGTGTCTGTCTCCGGGGGGTGTTTGATGGTACCGTGTAGAGGAATAATCACTCTGTGTCTGACAACGGGTGCGTATGATGGGTTGGTGTGGATATAAATTCACTCTGTGTCTGACCCCGGGATTGTTTGATGGGACCGTGTAGAGGAATAATCACTCTGAGTCTGACCCCGGGAGTGTTTGATGGTACAGTGCAGAGGAATAATCACTCTGTGTCTGACCCCGGGAGTGTATGATGGGACGGTGTGGATATAAATTCACTCTGTTTCTGACCCCGCAAGTGTTTGATGGGACCGTGTAGAGGAATAATCTCTCTGTGTCTGACACCGGGAGTGTGTGATGGGACGGCGTGGAGGGAGATTCACTCTGTGTCTGACCCGGGAGTGTTTGATGGGACCGTGTAGAGGAAAAATCACTCTGTGTCTGACACCGGGAGTGTTTGATGGGACCGTGTAGAGGAATAATCACTCTGTGTCCGACCACGGGAGTGTGTGATGGGACGGTGTGGAGGGAGATTCACTCTTTGACTGACCCCGGGAGTGTTTGATGGGACCGTGTTGAGGAATAATCTCTCTGTGTCTGACACCGGGAGTGTGTGATGGGACGGCGTGGAGGGAGATTCACTCTGTGTCTGACCCGGGAGTGTTTGATGGGACCGTGTAGAGGAAAAATCACTTTGTGTCTGTCCCCGGGAGTGCTTGATGGGACCGTGTAGAGGAATAATCACTCTGTGTCTGACCACGGGTGCGTATTATGGGACGGTGTGGATATAACTTCACTCTGTGTCTGACCCCGGGATTGTTTGATGGGACCGTGTAGAGGAATAATCACTCTGAGTCTGACCCCGGGAGTGTTTGATGGTACAATGCAGAGGAATAATCACTCTGTGTCTGACACCGGGAGTGTGTGATGGGACGTCGAGGACGGAGATTCACTGTGTCTGACCCGGGAGTGTTTGATGGGACCGTGTAGAGCAAAAATCACTCTGTGTCCGTCCCAAGGAGTGTTTGATGGGACCGTGTAGAGGAATAATCACTCTGTGTCTGACCCCGGGAGTGTTTGATGGGACCGTGTAGAGGAATAATCAATCTGTGTCTGACCCACGGAGTGTTTGATGGTACAGTGTAGAGGAATAATCACTCTGTGTCTGACCCCGGGAGTGTGTGATGGGAGGGCGTGGAGGGAGATTCACTCTGAGTCTGACCCCGGGAGTGTTTGATGGTACAGTGCAGAGGAATAATCACTCTGTGTCTGACCCCGGGAGTGTATGATGGGACGGTGTGGATATAAATTCACTCTGTTTCTGACCCCGCAAGTGTTTGATGGGACCGTGTAGAGGAATAATCTCTCTGTGTCTGACACCGGGAGAGTGTGATGGGACGGCGTGGAGGGAGATTCACTCTGTGTCTGACCCGGGAGTGTTTGATGGGACCGTGTAGAGGAAAAATCACTCTGTGTCTGACACCGGAGTGTTTGATGGGACCGTGTAGAGGAATAATCACTCTGTGTCCGACCACGGGAGTGTGTGATGGGACGGTGTGGAGGGAGATTCACTCTTTGTCTGACCCCGGGAGTGTTTGATGGGACCGTGTAGAGGAATAATCTCTCTGTGTCTGACACCGGGAGTGTGTGATGGGACGGCGTGGAGGGAGATTCACTCTGTGTCTGACCCGGGAGAGCATGATGGGACCGTGGAGATGAAAAATCACTCTGTGTCTGTCCCCGGGAGTGTTTGATGGGAGCGTGTAGAGGAATAATCACTCTGTGTCTGACCCCGGGAGTGTGTGATGGGACGGTGTGGAGGGAGATTCACTCTTTGTCTGACCCAGGGAGTGTTTGATGGGACCGTGTAGAGGAATAATCTCTCTGTGTCTGACACCGGGAGTGTGTGATGGGACGGCGTGGAGGGAGATTCACTCTGTGTCTGACCCGGGAGTGTTTGATGGGACCGTGTAGAGGAATAATCACTGTGTGTCTGACCCACGGAGTGCTTGATGGGACGGCGTGGATATAAATTCACTCTGTTTCTGACCCCGCAAATGTTTGATGGGACCGTGTAGAGGAATAATCTCTCTGTGTCTGACACCGGGAGTGTGTGATGGGACGGCGTGGAGGGAGATTCACTCTGTGTCTGACCCGGGAGTGTTTGATGGTACCGTGTAGAGGAATAATCACTCTGTGTCTGACCACGGGTGCGTATGATGGGTTGGTGTGGATATAAATTCACTCTGTGTCTGACCCCGGGATTGTTTGATGGGACCGTGTAGAGGAATAATCACTCTGAGTCTGACTCCGGGAGTGTTTGCTGGTACAGTGCAGAGGAATAATCTCTCTGTGTCTGACCCCGGGAGTGTATGATGGGACGGTGTGGATATAAATTCACTCTGTTTCTGACCCCGCAAGTGTTTGATGGGACCGTGTAGAGGAATAATCTCTCTGTGTCTGACACCGGGAGTGTGTGATGGGACGGCGTGGAGGGAGATTCACTCTGTGTCTGACCCGGGAGTGTTTGATGGGACCGTGTAGAGGAATAATCACTCTGTTTCTGACCCCGCAAGTGTTTGATGGGACCGTGTAGAGGAATAATCTCTCTGTGTCTGACACCGGGAGTGTGTGATGGGACGGCGTGGAGGGAGATTCACTCTGTGTCTGACCCGGGAGTGCATGATGGGACCGTGGAGATGAAAAATCACTCTGTGTCTGTCCCCGGGAGTGTTTGATGGGAGCGTGTAGAGGAATAATCACTCTGTGTCTGACCCCGGGAGTGTATGATGGGACGGTGTGGATATAAATTCACTCTGTGTCTGTCCCCGGGATTGTTTGATGGGACCGTGTAGGGGAATAATCACTCTGAGTCTGACCCACGGAGTGGTTGATGGTACGGTGTAGAGGAATAATCACACTGTGTCTGACCACGGGAGTGTGTGATGGGACGGTGTGGAGGGAGATTCACTCTGTGTCTGACCCCGGGAGAGTATGATGGGACGGTGTGGATATAAATTCACTCTGTGTCTGACCCACGGATTGTTTGATGGGACGGCGTGGAGGGAGATTCACTCTGTGTCTGACCCCGGGAGTGTTTGATGGGACCGTGTCGAGGAATAATCACTCTGTGTCTGACCCCGGCATTGTTTGATGGGACCGTGTAAAGGAATAATCACTGTGTGTCTGACCCACGGAGTGGTTGATGGTACAGTGTAGAGGAATAATCACACTGTGTCTGACCACGGGAGTGTGTGATGGGACGGTGTGGAGGGAGATTCTCTCTGTGTATGACCCCGGGAGAGTATAATGGGACGGTGTGGATATAAATTCACTCTGTGTCTGACCCACGGAGTGCTTGATGGGACGGCGTGGATATAAATTCACTCTGTTTCTGACCCCGCAAATGTTTGATGGGACCGTGTAGAGGAATAATCTCTCTGTGTCTGACACCGGGAGTGTGTGATGGGACGGCGTGGAGGCAGATTCACTCTGTGTCTGACCCGGGAGTGTTTGATGGGACCGTGTAGAGGAAAAATCACTTTGTGTCTGAACCCGGGGGGTGTTTGATGGTACCGTGTAGAGGAATAATCACTCTGTGTCTGACCACGGGTGCGTATGATGGGTTGGTGTGGATATAAATTCACTCTGTGTCTGACCCCGGGATTGTTTGATGGGACCGTGTAGAGGAATAATCACTCTGAGTCTGACTCCGGGAGTGTTTGCTGGTACAGTGCAGAGGAATAATCACTCTGTGTCTGACCCCGGGAGTGTATGATGGGACGGTGTGGATATAAATTCACTCTGTTTCTGACCCCGCAAGTGTTTGATGGGACCGTGTAGAGGCATAATTTCTCTGTGTCTGACACCGGGAGTGTGTGATGGGACGGCGTGGAGGGAGATTCACTCTGTGTCTGACCCGGGAGTGTTTGATGGGACCGTGTAGAGGAAAAATCACTCTGTGTCTGACACCGGGAGTGTTTGATGGGACCGTGTAGAGGAATAATCACTCTGTGTCCGACCACGGGAGTGTGTGATGGGACGGTGTGGAGGGAGATTCACTCTTTGTCTGACCCCGGGAGTGTTTGATGGGACCGTGTAGAGGAATAATCTCTCTGTGTCTGACACCGGGAGTGTGTGATGGGACGGCGTGGAGGGAGATTCACTCTGTGTCTGACCCGGGAGTGTTTGATGGGACCGTGTAGAGGAATAATCACTCTGTTTCTGACCCCGCAAGTGTTTGATGGGACCGTGTAGAGGAATAATCTCTCTGTGTCTGACACCGGGAGTGTGTGATGGGACGGCGTGGAGGGAGATTCACTCTGTGTCTGACCCGGGAGTGCATGATGGGACCGTGGAGAGGAAAAATCACTCTGTGTCTGTCCCCGGGAGTGTTTGATGGGAGCGTGTAGAGGAATAATCACTCTGTGTCTGACCCCGGGAGTGTATGATGGGACGGTGTGGATATAAATTCACTCTGTTTCTGACCCCGCAAGTGTTTGATGGGACCGTGTAGAGGAATAATCTCTCTGTGTCTAACCCCGGGATTGTTTGATGGGACCGTGTAGAGGAATAATCACTCTGAGTCTGACCCACGGGGTGGTTGATGGTACAGTGTAGAGGAATAATCACACTGTGTCTGACCACGGGAGTGTGTGATGGGACGGAGTGGAGGGAGATTCACTCTGTGTCTGACCCCGGGAGAGTGTGATGGGATGGTGTGGAAGGGGATTCACACTGTGTCTGACCCCGGGAGTGTTTGATGGGACTGTGTAGAGGAATAATGACTCTGTGTCTGACCCCTGGAGTGGTTGATGGGACCGTGTAGAGGAATAATCACTCTGTGTCAGACCCCGGGAGTGGTTGATGGGACCATGTAGAGGAATAATCTCTCTGGGTCTGACCCCGGGAGTGTTTGATTGTCCCGTGTAGAGGAATAATCTCTGTGTGTCTGACCCCGGGAGTGTGTGATCGGACGGTGCGGATTGAGATTCACTCTGTGTCTGACCCCGGGAGTGTTTGATCGGACCGTGTAGAGGAATATTCACTCTGTGTCTGACCCTGGGAGTGTGTGACGGGACGGTGTGGAGGGAGATTCACACTGTTTCGGACCCCGGGAGTGTTTGATGGGTCCGTGTAGAGGAGTAGTCACTCTGTGTTTGACCACGGGGGTGTGTGATGTGACGGTGTAGAGGATTAATCACTCTGTGTCTGACCCTGGGAGTGTGTGATGGGACGGTTATTGAGGGAGATTCAGTCTTTGTCTGACCCCGGGAGTGTTTGATGGGACCGTGTAGAAGAAAAATCACTCTCTGTCTGACCCCGGGAGTGTTTGATGGGACCGTGTAGGGGAATAATCACTCTGTGTCTGACCCCGGGAGTGTTTGATGGGATCGTGTAGAGGAATAATCACTCTGTGTCTGACCAACGGAGTGTTTGATGGTACAGTGTAGAGGAATAATCACGCTGTGTCTGACCCCGGAAGCGTATGATGGGACGGGGTGGATATAAATTCACTCTGTGTCTGACCCCGGGAGTGTTTGATGGGACCTTGTAGAGGAATAATCACTGTGTGTCTGACCCACGGAGTGTTTGATGGTACAGTGTAGAGGAATAATCACTCTGTGTCTGACCCCGGGAGTGTATGATGGGACGGTGTGGATATAAATTCACTCCGTGTCTGACCCCGGGAGTGTTTGATGGGACCGTGTAGAGGAAAAATCAGTCTGTGTCTGACCCGGGAGTGTGTGTTGGGACGGTGTGGAGGGAGATTCACTCTGTGCCTGACCCAGGGAGTGTGTGATGGGCTGTGTAGAGGAAGATTCACTCTGTGCTTGACCACGGGAGCGTGTGATGGGACAGTGTGGCGGGAGTATCATTCTGTGTCAGACCCCGGGCGTGTGTGATGGGATCGTGTACAGGAATAATTACTCTGTGTCAGACCCCGGGAGTGGTTGATGGGACCATGTAGAGGAATAATCTCTCTGGGTCTGACCCCGGGAGTGTTTGATGGTCCCGTGTAGAGGAATAATCTCTGTGTGTCTGACCCCGGGAGTGTGTGATCGGACGGTGCGGATTGAGATTCACTCTGTGTCTGACCCCGGGAGTGTTTGATCGGACCGTGTAGAGGAATATTCACTCTGTGTCTGACCCTGGGAGTGTGTGATGCGACGGTGTGGAGGGAGATTCACACTGTTTCGGACTCCGGGAGTGTTTGATGGGTCCGTGTAGAGGAGTAGTCACTCTGTGTTTGACCACGGGGGTGTGTGATGTGACGGTGTAGAGGATTAATCACTCTGTGTCTGACCCCGGGAGTGTATGATGGGACGGTGTGGATATAAATTCACTCTGTTTCTGACCCCGCAAGTGTTTGATGGGACCGTGTAGAGGAATAATCTCTCTCTGTCTGACACCGGGAGTGTGTGATGGGACGTCGTGGAGGGAGATTCACTGTGTCTGACCCCGGGAGTGTTTGATGGGACCGTGTAGAGGAAAAATCACTCTGTGTCCGTCCCAAGGAGTGTTTGATGGGACCGTGTAGAGGAATAATCACTCTGTGTCTGACCCCGGGAGTGTTTGATGGGACCGTGTAGAGGAATAATCAATCTGTGTCTGACCCACGGAGTGTTTGATGGTACAGTGTAGAGGAATAATCACTCTGTGTCTGACCCCGGGAGTGTGTGATGGGAGGGCGTGGAGGGAGATTCACTCTGTGTCTGACCCCGGGAGTGTTTGTTGGGACAGTGTAGAGGAATAATCACTCTGTGTCTGACCCCGGGAGTGTTTGATGGGACGGTGTGGATATAAATTCACTCTGTGTCTGACCCCGGGATTGTTTGATGGGACCGTGTAGAGGAATAATCACTCTGAGTCTGACCCCGGGAGTGTTTGATGGTACAGTGCAGAGGAATAATCACTCTGTGTCTGACCCCGGGAGTAATTGATGGGACGGTGTGGATATAAATTCACTCTGTTTCTGAACCCGCAAGTGTTTGATGGGACCGTGTAGAGGAATAATCTCTCTGTGTCTGACACCGGGAGTGTGTGATGGGACGGCGTGGAGGGAGATTCCCTCTGTGTCTGCCCCGGGAGTGTTTGATGGGACCGCGTAGAGGAAAAATCACTCTGTGTCTGACCCCGGGAGTGTTTGATGGGACCGTGTAGAGGAATAATCACTCTGTGTCCGACCACGGGAGTGTGAGATGGGACGGTGTGGAGGGAGATTCACTCTGTGTCTGACCCCGGGAGTGTTTGATGGGACCGTGTAGAGGAAAAATCACTCTGTGTCTGACCCCGGGAGAGTTTGATGGGACCGTGTAGAGGAATAATCACTCTGTTTCTGACCCCGCAAGTGTTTGATGGGACCGTGTAGAGGAATAATCTCTCTGTGTCTGACACCGGGAGTGTGTGATGGGACGGCGTGGAGGGAGATTCATTCTGTGTCTGACCCGAGAGTGTTTGATGGGACCGTGTAGAGGAAAAATCACTCTGTGTCTGTTCCGGGAGTGTTTGATGGGAGCGTGTAGAGGAATAATCACTCTGTGTCTGACCACGGGTGCGTATGATGGGACGGTGTGGATATAAATTCACTCTGTGTCTGACCCCGGGATTGTTTGATGGGACCGTGTAGAGGAATAATCACTCTGAGTCTGACCCCGGGAGTGTTTGATGGTACAGTGTAGAGGAATAATCACTCTGTGTCTGACCCCGGGAGTGTATGATGGGACGGTGTGGATATAAATTCACTCTGTTTCTGACCCCGCAAGTGTTTGATGGGACCGTGTAGAGGAATAATCTCTCTCTGTCTGACACCGGGAGTGTGTGATGGGACGTCGTGGAGGGAGATTCACTGTGTCTGACCCGGGAGTGTTTGATGGGACCGTGTAGAGGAAAAATCACTCTGTGTCCGTCCCAAGGAGTGTTTGATGGGACCGTGTAGAGGAATAATAACTCTGTGTCTGACCCCGGGAGTGTTTGATGGGACCTTGTAGAGGAATAATCAATCTGTGTCTGACCCACGGAGTGTTTGATGGTACAGTGTAGAGGAATAATCACTCTGTGTCTGACCCCGGGAGTGTGTGATGGGAGGGCGTGGAGGGAGATTCACTCTGTGTCTGACCCCGGGAGTGTTTGTTGGGACAGTGTAGAGGAATAATCACTCTGTGTCTGACCCCGGGAGTGTTTGATGGGACCGTGTAGAGGAATAATCACTCTGTGTCTGACCACGGGAGTGTGTGATGGGACGGTGTGGAGGCAGATTCACTCTTTGTCTGACCCCGGGAGTGTTTGATGGGACCGTGTAGAGGAATAATCACACTGTGTCTGAACCCGGGAGTGTTTGATGGGACCGTGTAGAGGAATAATCACTCTGTGTCTGACCACGGGATTGTGTGATGGGACGGTGTGGAGGGAGATTCACTCTTTGTCTGACCCCGGGAGTGTTTGATGGGACCGTGTAGAGGAATAATCACACTGTGTCTGACCACGGCAGTGTGTGATGGGACGGTGTGGATATAAATTCAATCTGTGTCTGACCCACGGAGTGTTTGATGGGACGGCGTGGAGGGAGATTCACTCTGTGTCTGACCCCGGGAGTGTTTGATGGGACCGTGTAGAGGAAAAATCACTCTGTGTCTGACCCCGGGAGTGTTTGATGGGATCGTGTAGAGGAATAATCACTCTGTGTCTGACCCCGGGATTGTCTGATGGGACCGTGTAGAGGAATAATCACTCTGAGTCTGACCCCGGGAGTGTTTGATGGGACCGTGTAAAGGAATAATCACTGTGTGTCTGACCCACGGAGTGGTTGATGGTACAGTGTAGAGGAATAATCACACTGTGTCTGACCACGGGAGTGTTTGATGGGACGGTGTGGAGGGAGATTCTCTCTGTGTCTGACCCCGGGAGAGTATGATGGGACGGTGTGGATATAAATTCACTCTGTGTCTGACCCACGGAGTGCTTGATGGGACGGCGTGGATATAAATTCACTCTGTTTCTGACCCCGCAAGTGTTTGATGGGACCGTGTAGAGGAATAATCTCTCTGTGTCTGACACCGGGAGTGTGTGATGGGACGGCGTTGAGGGAGATTCACTCTGTGTCTGACCCGGGAGTGTTTGATGGGACCGTGTAGAGGAAAAATCACTTTGTGTCTGTCTCCGGGGGGTGTTTGATGGTACCGTGTAGAGGAATAATCACTCTGTGTCTGACAACGGGTGCGTATGATGGGTTGGTGTGGATATAAATTCACTCTGTGTCTGACCCCGGGATTGTTTGATGGGACCGTGTAGAGGAATAATCACTCTGAGTCTGACCCCGGGAGTGTTTGATGGTACAGTGCAGAGGAATAATCACTCTGTGTCTGACCCCGGGAGTGTATGATGGGACGGTGTGGATATAAATTCACTCTGTTTCTGACCCCGCAAGTGTTTGATGGGACCGTGTAGAGGAATAATCTCTCTGTGTCTGACACCGGGAGTGTGTGATGGGACGGCGTGGAGGGAGATTCACTCTGTGTCTGACCCGGGAGTGTTTGATGGGACCGTGTAGAGGAAAAATCACTCTGTGTCTGACACCGGGAGTGTTTGATGGGACCGTGTAGAGGAATAATCACTCTGTGTCCGACCACGGGAGTGTGTGATGGGACGGTGTGGAGGGAGATTCACTCTTTGTCTGACCCCGGGAGTGTTTGATGGGACCGTGTTGAGGAATAATCTCTCTGTGTCTGACACCGGGAGTGTGTGATGGGACGGCGTGGAGGGAGATTCACTCTGTGTCTGACCCGGGAGTGTTTGATGGGACCGTGTAGAGGAAAAATCACTTTGTGTCTGTCCCCGGGAGTGCTTGATGGGACCGTGTAGAGGAATAATCACTCTGTGTCTGACCACGGGTGCGTATTATGGGACGGTGTGGATATAACTTCACTCTGTGTCTGACCCCGGGATTGTTTGATGGGACCGTGTAGAGGAATAATCACTCTGAGTCTGACCCCGGGAGTGTTTGATGGTACAATGCAGAGGAATAATCACTCTGTGTCTGACACCGGGAGTGTGTGATGGGACGTCGAGGACGGAGATTCACTGTGTCTGACCCGGGAGTGTTTGATGGGACCGTGTAGAGCAAAAATCACTCTGTGTCCGTCCCAAGGAGTGTTTGATGGGACCGTGTAGAGGAATAATCACTCTGTGTCTGACCCCGGGAGTGTTTGATGGGACCGTGTAGAGGAATAATCAATCTGTGTCTGACCCACGGAGTGTTTGATGGTACAGTGTAGAGGAATAATCACTCTGTGTCTGACCCCGGGAGTGTGTGATGGGAGGGCGTGGAGGGAGATTCACTCTGAGTCTGACCCCGGGAGTGTTTGATGGTACAGTGCAGAGGAATAATCACTCTGTGTCTGACCCCGGGAGTGTATGATGGGACGGTGTGGATATAAATTCACTCTGTTTCTGACCCCGCAAGTGTTTGATGGGACCGTGTAGAGGAATAATCTCTCTGTGTCTGACACCGGGAGAGTGTGATGGGACGGCGTGGAGGGAGATTCACTCTGTGTCTGACCCGGGAGTGTTTGATGGGACCGTGTAGAGGAAAAATCACTCTGTGTCTGACACCGGGAGTGTTTGATGGGACCGTGTAGAGGAATAATCACTCTGTGTCCGACCACGGGAGTGTGTGATGGGACGGTGTGGAGGGAGATTCACTCTTTGTCTGACCCCGGGAGTGTTTGATGGGACCGTGTAGAGGAATAATCTCTCTGTGTCTGACACCGGGAGTGTGTGATGGGACGGCGTGGAGGGAGATTCACTCTGTGTCTGACCCGGGAGAGCATGATGGGACCGTGGAGATGAAAAATCACTCTGTGTCTGTCCCCGGGAGTGTTTGATGGGAGCGTGTAGAGGAATAATCACTCTGTGTCTGACCCCGGGAGTGTGTGATGGGACGGTGTGGAGGGAGATTCACTCTTTGTCTGACCCAGGGAGTGTTTGATGGGACCGTGTAGAGGAATAATCTCTCTGTGTCTGACACCGGGAGTGTGTGATGGGACGGCGTGGAGGGAGATTCACTCTGTGTCTGACCCGGGAGTGTTTGATGGGACCGTGTAGAGGAATAATCACTGTGTGTCTGACCCACGGAGTGCTTGATGGGACGGCGTGGATATAAATTCACTCTGTTTCTGACCCCGCAAATGTTTGATGGGACCGTGTAGAGGAATAATCTCTCTGTGTCTGACACCGGGAGTGTGTGATGGGACGGCGTGGAGGGAGATTCACTCTGTGTCTGACCCGGGAGTGTTTGATGGTACCGTGTAGAGGAATAATCACTCTGTGTCTGACCACGGGTGCGTATGATGGGTTGGTGTGGATATAAATTCACTCTGTGTCTGACCCCGGGATTGTTTGATGGGACCGTGTAGAGGAATAATCACTCTGAGTCTGACTCCGGGAGTGTTTGCTGGTACAGTGCAGAGGAATAATCTCTCTGTGTCTGACCCCGGGAGTGTATGATGGGACGGTGTGGATATAAATTCACTCTGTTTCTGACCCCGCAAGTGTTTGATGGGACCGTGTAGAGGAATAATCTCTCTGTGTCTGACACCGGGAGTGTGTGATGGGACGGCGTGGAGGGAGATTCACTCTGTGTCTGACCCGGGAGTGTTTGATGGGACCGTGTAGAGGAATAATCACTCTGTTTCTGACCCCGCAAGTGTTTGATGGGACCGTGTAGAGGAATAATCTCTCTGTGTCTGACACCGGGAGTGTGTGATGGGACGGCGTGGAGGGAGATTCACTCTGTGTCTGACCCGGGAGTGCATGATGGGACCGTGGAGATGAAAAATCACTCTGTGTCTGTCCCCGGGAGTGTTTGATGGGAGCGTGTAGAGGAATAATCACTCTGTGTCTGACCCCGGGAGTGTATGATGGGACGGTGTGGATATAAATTCACTCTGTGTCTGTCCCCGGGATTGTTTGATGGGACCGTGTAGGGGAATAATCACTCTGAGTCTGACCCACGGAGTGGTTGATGGTACGGTGTAGAGGAATAATCACACTGTGTCTGACCACGGGAGTGTGTGATGGGACGGTGTGGAGGGAGATTCACTCTGTGTCTGACCCCGGGAGAGTATGATGGGACGGTGTGGATATAAATTCACTCTGTGTCTGACCCACGGATTGTTTGATGGGACGGCGTGGAGGGAGATTCACTCTGTGTCTGACCCCGGGAGTGTTTGATGGGACCGTGTCGAGGAATAATCACTCTGTGTCTGACCCCGGCATTGTTTGATGGGACCGTGTAAAGGAATAATCACTGTGTGTCTGACCCACGGAGTGGTTGATGGTACAGTGTAGAGGAATAATCACACTGTGTCTGACCACGGGAGTGTGTGATGGGACGGTGTGGAGGGAGATTCTCTCTGTGTATGACCCCGGGAGAGTATAATGGGACGGTGTGGATATAAATTCACTCTGTGTCTGACCCACGGAGTGCTTGATGGGACGGCGTGGATATAAATTCACTCTGTTTCTGACCCCGCAAATGTTTGATGGGACCGTGTAGAGGAATAATCTCTCTGTGTCTGACACCGGGAGTGTGTGATGGGACGGCGTGGAGGCAGATTCACTCTGTGTCTGACCCGGGAGTGTTTGATGGGACCGTGTAGAGGAAAAATCACTTTGTGTCTGAACCCGGGGGGTGTTTGATGGTACCGTGTAGAGGAATAATCACTCTGTGTCTGACCACGGGTGCGTATGATGGGTTGGTGTGGATATAAATTCACTCTGTGTCTGACCCCGGGATTGTTTGATGGGACCGTGTAGAGGAATAATCACTCTGAGTCTGACTCCGGGAGTGTTTGCTGGTACAGTGCAGAGGAATAATCACTCTGTGTCTGACCCCGGGAGTGTATGATGGGACGGTGTGGATATAAATTCACTCTGTTTCTGACCCCGCAAGTGTTTGATGGGACCGTGTAGAGGCATAATTTCTCTGTGTCTGACACCGGGAGTGTGTGATGGGACGGCGTGGAGGGAGATTCACTCTGTGTCTGACCCGGGAGTGTTTGATGGGACCGTGTAGAGGAAAAATCACTCTGTGTCTGACACCGGGAGTGTTTGATGGGACCGTGTAGAGGAATAATCACTCTGTGTCCGACCACGGGAGTGTGTGATGGGACGGTGTGGAGGGAGATTCACTCTTTGTCTGACCCCGGGAGTGTTTGATGGGACCGTGTAGAGGAATAATCTCTCTGTGTCTGACACCGGGAGTGTGTGATGGGACGGCGTGGAGGGAGATTCACTCTGTGTCTGACCCGGGAGTGTTTGATGGGACCGTGTAGAGGAATAATCACTCTGTTTCTGACCCCGCAAGTGTTTGATGGGACCGTGTAGAGGAATAATCTCTCTGTGTCTGACACCGGGAGTGTGTGATGGGACGGCGTGGAGGGAGATTCACTCTGTGTCTGACCCGGGAGTGCATGATGGGACCGTGGAGAGGAAAAATCACTCTGTGTCTGTCCCCGGGAGTGTTTGATGGGAGCGTGTAGAGGAATAATCACTCTGTGTCTGACCCCGGGAGTGTATGATGGGACGGTGTGGATATAAATTCACTCTGTTTCTGACCCCGCAAGTGTTTGATGGGACCGTGTAGAGGAATAATCTCTCTGTGTCTAACCCCGGGATTGTTTGATGGGACCGTGTAGAGGAATAATCACTCTGAGTCTGACCCACGGGGTGGTTGATGGTACAGTGTAGAGGAATAATCACACTGTGTCTGACCACGGGAGTGTGTGATGGGACGGAGTGGAGGGAGATTCACTCTGTGTCTGACCCCGGGAGAGTGTGATGGGATGGTGTGGAAGGGGATTCACACTGTGACTGACACCGGGAGTGTTTGTTGGGACCGTGTAGAGGGATAATCACTCTGTGTCTGACCCCGGGAGTGTTTGATGGGACTGTGTAGAGGAATAATGACTCTGTGTCTGACCCCTGGAGTGGTTGATGGGACCGTGTAGAGGAATAATCACTCTGTGTCAGACCCCGGGAGTGGTTGATGGGACCATGTAGAGGAATAATCTCTCTGGGTCTGACCCCGGGAGCGTTTGATTGTCCCGTGTAGAGGAATAATCTCTGTGTGTCTGACCCCGGGAGTGTGTGATCGGACGGTGCGGATTGAGATTCACTCTGTGTCTGACCCCGGGAGTGTTTGATCGGACCGTGTAGAGGAATATTCACTCTGTGTCTGACCCTGGGAGTGTGTGACGGGACGGTGTGGAGGGAGATTCACACTGTTTCGGACCCCGGGAGTGTTTGATGGGTCCGTGTAGAGGAGTAGTCACTCTGTGTTTGACCACGGGGGTGTGTGATGTGACGGTGTAGAGGATTAATCACTCTGTGTCTGACCCTGGGAGTGTGTGATGGGACGGTTATTGAGGGAGATTCAGTCTTTGTCTGACCCCGGGAGTGTTTGATGGGACCGTGTAGAAGAAAAATCACTCTGTGTCTGACCCCGGGAGTGTTTGATGGGACCGTGTAGGGGAATAATCACTCTGTGTCTGACCCCGGGAGTGTTTGATGGGATCGTGTAGAGGAATAATCACTCTGTGTCTGACCAACGGAGTGTTTGATGGTACAGTGTAGAGGAATAATCACGCTGTGTCTGACCCCGGAAGCGTATGATGGGACGGGGTGGATATAAATTCACTCTGTGTCTGACCCCGGGAGTGTTTGATGGGACCTTGTAGAGGAATAATCACTGTGTGTCTGACCCACGGAGTGTTTGATGGTACAGTGTAGAGGAATAATCACTCTGTGTCTGACCCCGGGAGTGTATGATGGGACGGTGTGGATATAAATTCACTCCGTGTCTGACCCCGGGAGTGTTTGATGGGACCGTGTAGAGGAAAAATCAGTCTGTGTCTGACCCGGGAGTGTGTGTTGGGACGGTGTGGAGGGAGATTCACTCTGTGCCTGACCCAGGGAGTGTGTGATGGGCTGTGTAGAGGAAGATTCACTCTGTGCTTGACCACGGGAGCGTGTGATGGGACAGTGTGGCGGGAGTATCATTCTGTGTCAGACCCCGGGCGTGTGTGATGGGATCGTGTACAGGAATAATTACTCTGTGTCAGACCCCGGGAGTGGTTGATGGGACCATGTAGAGGAATAATCTCTCTGGGTCTGACCCCGGGAGTGTTTGATGGTCCCGTGTAGAGGAATAATCTCTGTGTGTCTGACCCCGGGAGTGTGTGATCGGACGGTGCGGATTGAGATTCACTCTGTGTCTGACCCCGGGAGTGTTTGATCGGACCGTGTAGAGGAATATTCACTCTGTGTCTGACCCTGGGAGTGTGTGATGCGACGGTGTGGAGGGAGATTCACACTGTTTCGGACTCCGGGAGTGTTTGATGGGTCCGTGTAGAGGAGTAGTCACTCTGTGTTTGACCACGGGGGTGTGTGATGTGACGGTGTAGAGGATTAATCACTCTGTGTCTGACCCTGGGAGTGTGTGATGGGACGGTTATTGAGGGAGATTCAGTCTTTGTCTGACCCCGGGAGTGTTTGATGGGACCGTGTAGAAGAAAAATCACTCTGTGTCTGACCCCGGGAGTGTTTGATGGGACCGTGTCAAGGAAATATCACTCTGTCTCTGACCCCGGGAGTGTTTGATGGGACACTGTAGAGGAATAATCACTCTGTGTCTGACCCCGGGAGTGTTTGATGGGACCGTGTAGAGGAATAATCACTCTGAGTTTGACCACGGGAGTGTGCGATGTGACGGTGTAGAGGATTAATCACTTTGAGTCTGATAGCGGGAGGATGTGATGGGACCGTGTAGAGGAATATTCACTCTGTGTCAGACCCTGGGAGTGGTTGATGGGACCGTGTAGAGGAATAATCTCTCTGTGTCTGACCCCGGGAGTGTTTGATGATCCCGTGTAGAGGAATAATCTCTGTGTGTCTGACCCCGGGAGTGTGTGATCCGACGGTGCGGATTGAGATTCACTCTGTGTCTGACCCCGGGAGTGTTTGATGGGACCGTGTAGAGGAGTAGTCACTCTGTGTTTGACCACGGGGGTGTGTGATGTGACGGTGTAGAGGATTAATCACTCTGTATCTGACCCTGGGAGTGTGTGATGGGACGGTTATGGAGGGAGATTCAGTCTTTGTCTGACCCCGGGAGTGTTTGATGGGACCGTGTAGAAGAAAAATCACTCTGTGTCTGACCCCGGGAGTGTTTGATGGGACCGTGCAGAGGAAAAATCACTCTGTGTCTGATCCCGGGAGTGTTTGATGGGACCGTGTAGGGGAATAATCACTCTGTGTCTGACCCCGGGAGTGTTTGATGGGATCGTGTAGAGGAATAATCACTCTGTGTCTGACCCACGGAGTGTTTGATGGTACAGTGTAGAGGAATAATCACGCTGTGTCTGACCCCGGAAGCGTATGATGGGACGGTGTGGATATAAATTCACTCTGTGTCTGACCCTGGGAGTGTGTGATGGGACGGTTATGGAGGGAGATTCAGTCTTTGTCTGGCCCCGGGAGTGTTTGATGGGACCGTGTAGAAGAAAAATCACTCTGTGTCTGACCCCGGGAGTGTTTGATGGGACCGTGCAGAGGAAAAATCACTCTGTGTCTGACCCCGGGAATGTTTGATGGGACCGTGTAGAGGAATTATCACTCTGTGTCTGACCACGGGGGTGTGTGATGGGACGGCGTGGAGGGAGATTCACACTGTGTCTGAACCCGGGAGTGTTTGATGGGACCATGTAGAGGAATAATCACTCTTTTTTTTGAACACGGGAGTGTGCGATGTGACGGTGTAGAGGATTAATCACTCTGAGACTGATAGCGGGAGGGTGTGATGGGACCGTGTAGAGGAATAATCACTGTGTGTCTGACCCACGGAGTGTTTGATGGTACAGTGTAGAGGAATAATCACTCTGTGTCTGACCCCGGGAGTGTATGATGGGACGGTGTGGATATAAATTCACTCCGTGTCTGACCCCGCGAGTGTTTGATGGGACCGTGTAGAGGAGTAGTCACTCTGTGTTTGACCACGGGGGTGTGTGATGTGACGGTGTAGAGGATTAATCACTCTGTGTCTGACCCTGGGAGTGTGTGATGGGACGGTTATGGAGGGAGATTCAGTCTTTGTCTGACCCCGGGAGTGTTTGATGGGACCGTGTAGAAGAAAAATCACTCTGTGTCTGACCCCGGGAGTGTTTGATGGGACCGTGCAGAGGAAAAATCACTCTGTGTCTGACCCCGGGAATGTTTTATGGGACCGTGTCAAGGAAATATCACTCTGTGTCTGACCCCGGGAGTGTTTGATGGGACAGTGTAGAGGAATAATCACTCTGTGTCTGACCCCGGGAGTGTTTGATGGGACCGTGTAGAGGATTAATCACTTTGAGTCTGATAGCGGGAGGGTGTGATGGGACCGTGTAGAGGAATATTCACTCTGTGTCAGACCCCGGGAGTGGTTGATGGGACCTTGTAGAGGAATAATCTCTCTGTGTCTGACCCCGGGAGTGTTTGATGATCCCGTGTAGAGGAATAATCTCTGTGTGTCTGACCCCGGGATGTGTGATCCGACGGTGCGGATTGAGATTCACTCTGTGTCTGACCCCGGGAGTGTTTGATGGGACCGTGTAGAGGAGTAGTCACTCTGTGTTTGACCACGGGGGTGTGTGATGTGACGGTGTAGAGGATTAATCACTCTGTGTCTGACCCTGGGAGTGTGTGATGGGACGGTTATGGAGGGAGATTCAGTCTTTGTCTGACCCCGGGAGTGTTTGATGGGACCGTGTAGAAGAAAAATCACTCTGTGTCTGACCCCGGGAGTGTTTGATGGGACCGTGCAGAGGAAAAATCACTCTGTGTTTGATCCCGGGAGTGTTTGATGGGACCGTGTAGGGGAATAATCACTCTGTGTCTGACCCCGGGAGTGTTTGATGGGATCGTGTAGAGGAATAATCACTCTGTGTCTGACCCACGGAGTGTTTGATGGTACAGTGTAGAGGAATAATCACGCTGTGTCTGACCCCGGAAGCGTATGATGGGACGGTGTGGATATAAATTCACTCTGTGTCTGACCCCGGGAGTGTTTGATGGGACCTTGTAGAGGAATAATCACTGTGTGTCTGACCCACGGAGTGTTTGATGGTACAGTGTAGAGGAATAATCACTCTGTGTCTGACCACGGGAGTGTATGATGGGACGGTGTGGATATAAATTCACTCCGTGTCTGACCCCGGGAGTGTTTGATGGGACCGTGTAGAGGAATAATCAGTCTGTGTCTGACCCGGGAGTGTGTGTTGGGACGGTGTTGAGGGAGATTCACTCTGTGCCTGACCCAGGGAGTGTATGATGGGCTGTGTAGAGGAAGATTCACTCTGTGATTGACCACGGGAGCTTGTGATGGGACAGTGTGGCGGGAGTATCATTCTGTGTCATACCCCGGGCGTGTGTGATGGGATCGTGTACAGGAATAATTACTCTGTGTCTAACCCCGGGAGTGTTTGATGGGACCGTGTCAAGGAAATATCACACTGTGTCTGACCCCGGGAGTGTTTGATGGGACAGTGTAGAGGAATAATCACTCTGTGTCTGACCCCGGGAGTGTTTGATGGGACCGTGCAGAGGAATAATCACTCTGTGTCTGACCCCGGGAGTGTGTGATGGGACGGCGTGGAGAGAGATTCACTCTGTGTCTGACCCCGGGAGTGTTTGATGTGACCGTGTAGAGGAATAATCACTCTGGGTCTGACCCCGGGAGTGTTTGATGGGATCGTGTAGAGGAATAATCACTCTGTGTCTGACCCCCGGTAGTGTTTGATCGGACCGTGTAGAGGAATAATCACTCTGTGTCTGACCCCGGGAGTGTTTGTTGGGACAGTGTAGAGGAATAATCACTCTGTGTCTGACCCCGGGAGAGTGTGATGGGACGGTGTGGAAGGAGATTCACACTGTGACTGACACCGGGAGTGTTTGTTGGGACCGTGTAGAGGAATAATCACTCTGTGTCTGACCCCGGGAGTGTTTGATGGGACTGTGTAGAGGAATAATGACTCTGTGTCTGAGCCCTGGAGTGGTTGATGGGACCGTGTAGAGGAATAATCACTCTGTGTCAGACCCCGGGAGTGGTTGATGGGACCGTGTAGAGGAATAATCTCACTGTGTCTGACCCCGGGAGTGTTTGATGGTCCCGTGTAGAGGAATAATCTCTGTGTGTCTGACCCCGGGAGTGTGTGATCGGACGGTGCGGATTGAGATTCACTCTGTGTCTGACCCCGGGAGTGTTTGATCGGACCGTGTAGAGGAATATTCACTCTGTGTCTGACCCTGGGAGTGTGTGATGGGACGGTGTGGAGGGAGATTCACACTGTTTCGGACCCCGGGAGTGTTTGATGGGACCGTGTAGAGGAGTAGTCACTCTGTGTTTGACCACGGGGGTGTGTGATGTGACGGTGTAGAGGATTAATCACTCTGTGTCTGACCCTGGGAGTGTGTGATGGGACGGTTATGGAGGGAGATTCAGTCTTTGTCTGACCCCGGGAGTGTTTGATGGGACCGTGTAGAAGAAAAATCACTCTGTGTCTGACCCCGGGAGTGTTTGATGGGACCGTGCAGAGGAAAAATCACTCTGTGTCTGACCCCGGGAGTGTTTGATGGGACCGTGTAGGGGAATAATCACTCTGTGTCTGACCCCGGGAGTGTTTGATGGGATCGTGTAGAGGAATAATCACTCTGTGACTGACCCACGGAGTGTTTGATGGTACAGTGTAGAGGAATAATCACGCTGTGTCTGACCCCGGAAGCGTATGATGGGACGGGGTGGATATATATTCACTCTGTGTCTGACCCCGGGAGTGTTTGATGGGACCTTGTAGAGGAATAATCACTGTGTGTCTGACCCACGGAGTGTTTGATGGTACAGTGTAGAGGAATAATCACTCTGTGTCTGACCCCGGGAGTGTATGATGGGACGGTGTGGATATAAATTCACTCCGTGTCTGACCCCGGGAGTGTTTGATGGGACCGTGTAGAGGAATAATCAGTCTGTGTCTGACCCGGGAGTGTGTGTTGGGACGGCGTGGAGGGAGATTCACTCTGTGCCTGACCCAGGGAGATGTGTGATGGGCTGTGTAGAGGAAGATTCACTCTGTGCTTGACCACGGGAGCGTGTGATGGGACAGTGTGGCGGGAGTATCATTCTGTGTCAGACCCCGGGCGTGTGTGATGGGATCGTGTACAGGAATAATTACTCTGTGTATAACCCCGGGAGTGTTTGATGGGACCGTGTCAAGGAAATATCACTCTGTGTCTGACCCCGGGAGTGTTTGATGGGACAGTGTAGAGGAATAATCACTCTGTGTCTGACCCCGGGAGTGTTTGATGGGACCGTGTAGAGGAATAATCACTCTGAGTTTCACCACGGGAGTGTGCGATGTGACGGTGTAGAGGATTAATCACTTTGAGTCTGATAGCGGGAGGGTGTGATGGGACCGTGTAGAGGAATATTCACTCTGTGTCAGACCCCGGGAGTGGTTGATGGGACCGTGTAGAGGAATTATCTCTCTGTGTCTGACCCCGGGAGTGTTTGATGATCCCGTGTAGAGGAATAATCTCTGTGTGTCTGACCCCGGGAGTGTGTGATCCGACGGTGCGGATTGAGATTCACTCTGTGTCTGACCCCGGGAGTGTTTGATGGGACCGTGTAGAGGAATAATCACTGTGTGTTTGACCACGGGTGTGTGTGATGTGACGGTGTAGAGGATTAATCACTCTGTGTCTGACCCTGGGAGAGTGTGATGGGAAGGTTATGGAGGGAGATTCAGTCTTTGTCTGACGCCGGGAGTGTTTGATGGGACCGTGTAGAAGAAAAATCACTCTGTGTCTGACCCCGGGAGTGTTTGATGGGACCGTGCAGAGGAAAAATCACTCTGTGTCTGACCCCGGGAGTGTTTGATGGGACCGTGTAGGGGAATAATCACTCTGTGTCTGACCCCGGGAGTGTTTGATGGGACCGTGTAGAAGAAAAATCACTCTGTGTCTGACCCCGGGAGTGTTTGATGGGACCGTGCAGAGGAAAAATCACTCTGTGTCTGACCCCGGGAGTGTTTGATGGGACCGTGTAGGGGAATAATCACTCTGTGTCTGACCCCGGGAGTGTTTGATGGGATCGTGTAGAGGAATAATCACTCTGTGTCTGACCCACGGAGTGTTTGATTGTACAGTGTAGAGGAATAATCACGCTGTGTCTGACCCCGGAAGCGTATGATGGGACGGTGTGGATATAAATTCACTCTGTGTCTGACCCTGGGAGTGTGTGATGGGACGGTTATGGAGGGAGATTCAGTCTTTGTCTGACCCCGGGAGTGTTTGATGGGACCGTGTAGAAGAAAAATCACTCTGTGGCTGACCCCGGGAGTGTTTGATGGGACCTTGCAGAGGAAAAATCACTCTGTGTCTGACCCCGGGAATGTTTGATGGGACCGTGTAGAGGAATTATCACTCTGTGTCTGACCCCGGGGGTGTGTGATGGGACGGCGTGGAGGGAGATTCACACTGTGTCTGACCCCGGGAGTGTTTGATGGGACCGTGTAGAGGAATAACCACTCTGTGTTTGAACACGGGAGAGTGCGATGTGACGGTGTAGAGGATTAATCACTCTGAGTCTGATAGCGGGAGGGTGTGATGGGACCGTGTAGAGGAATAATCACTGTGTGTCTGACCCAAGGAGTGTTTGATGGTACAGTGTAGAGGAATAATCACTCTGTGTCTGACCCCGGGAGTGTATGATGGGACGGTGTGGATATAAATTCACTCCGTGTCTGACCCCGTGAGTGTTTGATGGGACCGTGCAGAGGAAAAATCACTCTGTGTCTGACCCCGGGAATGTTTGATGGGACCGTGTCAAGGAAATATCACTCTGTGTCTGACCCCGGGAGTGTTTGATGGGACAGTGTAGAGGAATAATCACACTGTGTCTGACCCCGGGAGTGTTTGATGGGACCGTGTAGAGGAATAATCACTCTGAGTTTGACCACGGGAGTGTGCGATGTGACGGTGTAGACGATTATTCACTTTGTGACTGATAGCGGGAGGGTGTGATGGGACCGTGTAGAGGAATATTCACTCTGTGTCAGACCCCGGGAGTGGTTGATGGGACCGTGTAGAGGAATAATCTCTCTGTGTCTGACCCCGGGAGTGTTTGATCATCCCGTGTAGAGGAATAATCTCGGTGTGTCTGACCCCGGAGTGTGTGATCCGACGGTGCGGATTGAGATTCACTCTGTGTCTGACCCCGGGAGTGTTTGATGGGACCGTGTAGAGGAGTAGTCACTCTGTGTTTGACCACGGGGGTGTGTGATGTGACGGTGTAGAGGATTAATCACTCTGTGTCTGACCCTGGGATTGTGTGATGGGACGGTTATTGAGGGAGATTCAGTCTTTGTCTGACCCCGGGAGTGTTTGATGGGACCGTGTAGAAGAAAAATCACTCTGTGTCTGACCCCGGGAGTGTATGATGGGACCGTGTAGGGGAATAATCACTCTGTGTCTGACCCCGGGAGTGTTTGATGGGATCGTGTAGAGGAATAATCACTCTGTGTCTGACCCACGGAGTGTTTGATGGTACAGTGTAGAGGAATAATCACGCTGTGTCTGACCCCGGAAGCGTATGATGGGACGGGGTGGATATAAATTCACTCTGTGTCTGACCCCGGGAGTGTTTGATGGGACCTTGTAGAGGAATAATCACTGAGTGTCTGACCCACGGAGTGTTTGATGGTACAGTGTAGAGGAATAATCACTCTGTGTCTGACCCCGGGAGTGTATGATGGGACGGTGTGGATATAAATTCACTCCGTGTCTGACCCCGGGAGTGTTTGTTGGGACCGTGTAGAGGAAAAATCAGTCTGTGTCTGACCCGGGAGTGTGTGTTGGGACGGTGTGGAGGGAGATTCACTCTGTGCCTGACCCAGGGAGTGTGCGATGGGCTGTGTAGAGGAAGATTCACTCTGTGCTTGACCACGGGAGCGTGTGATGGGACAGTGTGGCGGGAGTATCATTCTGTGTCAGACCCCGGGCGTGTGTGATGGGATCGTGTACAGGAATAATTACTCTGTGTCTAACCCCGGGAGTGTTTGATGGGACCGTGTCAAGGAAATATCACACTGTGTCTGACCCCGGGAGTGTTTGATGGGACAGTGTAGAGGAATAATCACTCTGTGTCTGACCCCGGGAGTGTTTGATGGGACCGTGCAGAGGAATAATCACTCTGTGTCTGACCCCGGGAGTGTGTGATGGGACGGCGTGGAGAGAGATTCACTCTGTGTCTGACCCCGGGAGTGTTTGATGTGACCGTGTAGAGGAATAATCACTCTGGGTCTGACCCCGGGAGTGTTTGATGGGATCGTGTAGAGGAATAATCACTCTGTGTCTGACCCCCGGTAGTGTTTGATCGGACCGTGTAGAGGAATAATCACTCTGTGTCTGACCCCGGGAGTGTTTGATGGGACCGTGTTGAGGAATAATCACTCTGTGTCTGACCCCGGGAGAGTGTGATGGGACGGTGTGGAAGGAAATTCAAACTGTGACTGACACCGGGAGTGTTTGTTGGGACCGTGTAGAGGAATAATCACTCTGTGTCTGACCCCGGGAGTGTTTGATGGGACTGTGTAGAGGAATAATGACTCTGTGTCTGAGCCCTGGAGTGGTTGATGGGACCGTGTAGAGGAATAATCACTCTGTGTCAGACCCCGGGAGTGGTTGATGGGACCGTGTAGAGGAATAATCTCACTGTGTCTGACCCCGGGAGTGTTTGATGGTCCCGTGTAGAGGAATAATCTCTGTGTGTCTGACCCCGGGAGTGTGTGATCGGACGGTGCGGATTGAGATTCACTCTGTGTCTGACCCCGGGAGTGTTTGATCGGACCGTGTAGAGGAATATTCACTCTGTGTCTGACCCTGGGAGTGTGTGATGGGACGGTGTGGAGGGAGATTCACACTGTTTCGGACCCCGGGAGTGTTTGATGGGACCGTGTAGAGGAGTAGTCACTCTGTGTTTGACCACGGGGGTGTGTGATGTGACGGTGTAGAGGATTAATCACTCTGTGTCTGACCCTGGGAGTGTGTGATGGGACGGTTATGGAGGGAGATTCAGTCTTTGTCTGACCCCGGGAGTGTTTGATGGGACCGTGTAAAAGAAAAATCACTCTGTGTCTGACCCCGGGAGTGTTTGATGGGACCGTGCAGAGGAAAAATCACTCTGTGTCTGACCCCGGGAGTGTTTGATGGGACCGTGTAGGGGAATAATCACTCTGTGTCTGACCCCGGGAGTGTTTGATGGGACGGGGTGGATATATATTCACTCTGTGTCTGACCCCGGGAGTGTTTGATGGGACCTTGTAGAGGAATAATCACTGTGTGTCTGACCCACGGAGTGTTTGATGGTACAGTGTAGAGGAATAATCACTCTGTGTCTGACCCCGGGAGTGTATGATGGGACGGTGTGGATATAAATTCACTCCGTGTCTGACCCCGGGAGTGTTTGATGGGACCGTGTAGAGGAATAATCAGTCTGTGTCTGACCCGGGAGTGTGTGTTGGGACGGCGTGGAGGGAGATCCACTCTGTGCCTGACCCAGGGAGATGTGTGATGGGCTGTGTAGAGGAAGATTCACTCTGTGCTTGACCACGGGAGCGTGTGATGGGACAGTGTGGCGGGAGTATCATTCTGTGTCAGACCCCGGGCGTGTGTGATGGGATCGTGTACAGGAATAATTACTCTGTGTATAACCCCGGGAGTGTTTGATGGGACCGTGTCAAGGAAATATCACTCTGTGTCTGACCCCGGGAGTGTTTGATGGGACAGTGTAGAGGAATAATCACTCTGTGTCTGACCCCGGGAGTGTTTGATGGGACCGTGTAGAGGAATAATCACTCTGAGTTTCACCACGGGAGTGTGCGATGTGACGGTGTAGAGGATTAATCACTTTGAGTCTGATAGCGGGAGGGTGTGATGGGACCGTGTAGAGGAATATTCACTCTGTGTCAGACCCCGGGAGTGGTTGATGGGACCGTGTAGAGGAATTATCTATCTGTGTCTGACCCCGGGAGTGTTTGATGATCCCGTGTAGAGGAATAATCTCTGTGTGTCTGACCCCGGGAGTGTGTGATCCGACGGTGCGGATTGAGATTCACTCTGTGTCTGACCCCGGGAGTGTTTGATGGGACCGTGTAGAGGAGTAGTCACTCTGTGTTTGACCACGGGTGTGTGTGATGTGACGGTGTAGAGGATTAATCACTCTGTGTCTGACCCTGGGAGTGTGTGATGGGACGGTTATGGAGGGAGATTCAGTCTTTGTCTGACGCCGGGAGTGTTTGATGGGACCGTGTAGAAGAAAAATCACTCTGTGTCTGACCACGGGAGTGTTTGATGGGACCGTGCAGAGGAAAAATCACACTGTGTCTGACCCCGGGAGTGTTTGATGGGACCGTGTAGGGGAATAATCACTCTGTGTCTGACCCCGGGAGTGTTTGATGGGACCGTGTAGAAGAAAAATCACTCTGTGTCTGACCCCGGGAGTGTTTGATGGGACCGTGCAGAGGAAAAATCACTCTGTTTCTGACCCCGGGAGTGTTTGATGGGACCGTGTAGGGGAATAATCACTCTGTGTCTGACCCCGGGAGTGTTTGATGGGATCGTGTAGAGGAATAATCACTCTGTGTCTGACCCACGGAGTGTTTGATTGTACAGTGTAGAGGAATAATCACGCTGTGTCTGACCCCGGAAGCGTATGATGGGACGGTGTGGATATAAATTCACTCTGTGTCTGACCCTGGGAGTGTGTGATGGGACGGTTATGGAGGGAGATTCAGTCTTTGTCTGACCCCGGGAGCGTTTGATGGGACCGTGTAGAAGAAAAATCACTCTGTGTCTGACCCCGGGAGTGTTTGATGGGACCTTGCAGAGGAAAAATCACTCTGTGTCTGACCCCGGGAATGTTTGATGGGACCGTGTAGAGGAATTATCACTCTGTGTCTGACCCCGGGGGTGTGTGATGGGACGGCGTGGAGGGAGATTCACACTGTGTCTGACCCCGGGAGTGTTTGATGGGACCGTGTAGAGGAATAACCACTCTGTGTTTGAACACGGGAGAGTGCGATGTGACGGTGTAGAGGATTAATCACTCTGAGTCTGATAGCGGGAGGGTGTGATGGGACCGTGTAGAGGAATAATCACTGTGTGTCTGACCCAAGGAGTGTTTGATGGTACAGTGTAGAGGAATAATCACTCTGTGTCTGACCCCGGGAGTGTATGATGGGACGGTGTGGATATAAATTCACTCCGTGTCTGACCCCGTGAGTGTTTGATGGGACCGTGCAGAGGAAAAATCACTCTGTGTCTGACCCCGGGAATGTTTGATGGGACCGTGTCAAGGAAATATCACTCTGTGTCTGACCCCGGGAGTGTTTGATGGGACAGTGTAGAGGAATAATCACACTGTGTCTGACCCCGGGAGTGTTTGATGGGACCGTGTAGAGGAATAATCACTCTGAGTTTGACCACGGGAGTGTGCGATGTGACGGTGTAGACGATTATTCACTTTGTGACTGATAGCGGGAGGGTGTGATGGGACCGTGTAGAGGAATATTCACTCTGTGTCAGACCCCGGGAGTGGTTGATGGGACCGTGTAGAGGAATAATCTCTCTGTGTCTGACCCCGGGAGTGTTTGATCATCCCGTGTAGAGGAATAATCTCGGTGTGTCTGACCCCGGAGTGTGTGATCCGACGGTGCGGATTGAGATTCACTCTGTGTCTGACCCCGGGAGTGTTTGATGGGACCGTGTAGAGGAGTAGTCACTCTGTGTTTGACCACGGGGGTGTGTGATGTGACGGTGTAGAGGATTAATCACTCTGTGTCTGACCCTGGGAGTGTGTGATGGGACGGTTATTGAGGGAGATTCAGTCTTTGTCTGACCCCGGGAGTGTTTGATGGGACCGTGTAGAAGAAAAATCACTCTGTGTCTGACCCCGGGAGTGTTTGATGGGACCGTGTAGGGGAATAATCACTCTGTGTCTGACCCCGGGAGTGTTTGATGGGATCGTGTAGAGGAATAATCACTCTGTGTCTGACCCACGGAGTGTTTGATGGTACAGTGTAGAGGAATAATCACGCTGTGTCTGACCCCGGAAGCGTATGATGGGACGGGGTGGATATAAATTCACTCTGTGTCTGACCCCGGGAGTGTTTGATGGGACCGTGTAGAAGAAAAATCACTCTGTGTCTGACCCCGGGAGTGTTTGATGGGACCGTGCAGAGGAAAAATCACTCTGTGTCTGACCCCGGGAGTGTTTGATGGGACCGTGTAGGGGAATAATCACTCTGTGTCTGACCCCGGGAGTGTTTGATGGGATCGTGTAGAGGAATAATCACTCTGTGTCTGACCCACGGAGTGTTTGATGGTACAGTGTAGAGGAATAATCACGCTGTGTCTGACCCCGGAAGCGTATGATGGGACGGGGTGGATATATATTCACTCTGTGTCTGACCCCGGGAGTGTTTGATGGGACCTTGTAGAGGAATAATCACTGTGTGTCTGACCCACGGAGTGTTTGATGGTACAGTGTAGAGGAATAATCACTCTGTGTCTGACCCCGGGAGTGTATGATGGGACGGTGTGGATATAAATTCACTCCGTGTCTGACCCCGGGAGTGTTTGATGGGACCGTGTAGAGGAATAATCAGTCTGTGTCTGACCCGGGAGTGTGTGTTGGGACGGCGTGGAGGGAGATTCACTCTGTGCCTGACCCAGGGAGATGTGTGATGGGCTGTGTAGAGGAAGATTCACTCTGTGCTTGACCACGGGAGCGTGTGATGGGACAGTGTGGCGGGAGTATCATTCTGTGTCAGACCCCGGGCGTGTGTGATGGGATCGTGTACAGGAATAATTACTCTGTGTATAACCCCGGGAGTGTTTGATGGGACCGTGTCAAGGAAATATCACTCTGTGTCTGACCCCGGGAGTGTTTGATGGGACAGTGTAGAGGAATAATCACTCTGTGTCTGACCCCGGGAGTGTTTGATGGGACCGTGTAGAGGAATAATCACTCTGAGTTTCACCACGGGAGTGTGCGATGTGACGGTGTAGAGGATTAATCACTTTGAGTCTGATAGCGGGAGGGTGTGATGGGACCGTGTAGAGGAATATTCACTCTGTGTCAGACCCCGGGAGTGGTTGATGGGACCGTGTAGAGGAATTATCTCTCTGTGTCTGACCCCGGGAGTGTTTGATGATCCCGTGTAGAGGAATAATCTCTGTGTGTCTGACCCCGGGAGTGTGTGATCCGACGGTGCGGATTGAGATTCACTCTGTGTCTGACCCCGGGAGTGTTTGATGGGACCGTGTAGAGGAATAATCACTGTGTGTTTGACCACGGGTGTGTGTGATGTGACGGTGTAGAGGATTAATCACTCTGTGTCTGACCCTGGGAGAGTGTGATGGGAAGGTTATGGAGGGAGATTCAGTCTTTGTCTGACGCCGGGAGTGTTTGATGGGACCGTGTAGAAGAAAAATCACTCTGTGTCTGACCCCGGGAGTGTTTGATGGGACCGTGCAGAGGAAAAATCACTCTGTGTCTGACCCCGGGAGTGTTTGATGGGACCGTGTAGGGGAATAATCACTCTGTGTCTGACCCCGGGAGTGTTTGATGGGACCGTGTAGAAGAAAAATCACTCTGTGTCTGACCCCGGGAGTGTTTGATGGGACCGTGCAGAGGAAAAATCACTCTGTGTCTGACCCCGGGAGTGTTTGATGGGACCGTGTAGGGGAATAATCACTCTGTGTGTGACCCCGGGAGTGTTTGATGGGATCGCGTAGAGGAATAATCACTCTGTGTCTGACCCACGGAGTGTTTGATTGTACAGTGTAGAGGAATAATCACGCTGTGTCTGACCCCGGAAGCGTATGATGGGACGGTGTGGATATAAATTCACTCTGTGTCTGACCCTGGGAGTGTGTGATGGGACGGTTATGGAGGGAGATTCAGTCTTTGTCTGACCCCGGGAGTGTTTGATGGGACCGTGTAGAAGGAAAATCACTCTGTGTCTGACCCCGGGAGTGTTTGATGGGACCTTGCAGAGGAAAAATCACTCTGTGTCTGACCCCGGGAATGTTTGATGGGACCGTGTAGAGGAATTATCACTCTGTGTCTGACCCCGGGGGTGTGTGATGGGACGGCGTGGAGGGAGATTCACACTGTGTCTGACCCCGGGAGTGTTTGATGGGACCGTGTAGAGGAATAACCACTCTGTGTTTGAACACGGGAGAGTGCGATGTGACGGTGTAGAGGATTAATCACTCTGAGTCTGATAGCGGGAGGGTGTGATGGGACCGTGTAGAGGAATAATCACTGTGTGTCTGACCCAAGGAGTGTTTGATGGTACAGTGTAGAGGAATAATCACTCTGTGTCTGACCCCGGGAGTGTATGATGGGACGGTGTGGATATAAATTCACTCCGTGTCTGACCCCGTGAGTGTTTGATGGGACCGTGCAGAGGAAAAATCACTCTGTGTCTGACCCCGGGAATGTTTGATGGGACCGTGTCAAGGAAATATCACTCTGTGTCTGACCCCGGGAGTGTTTGATGGGACAGTGTAGAGGAATAATCACACTGTGTCTGACCCCGGGAGTGTTTGATGGGACCGTGTAGAGGAATAATCACTCTGAGTTTGACCAAGGGAGTGTGCGATGTGACGGTGTAGACGATTATTCACTTTGTGACTGATAGCGGGAGGGTGTGATGGGACCGTGTAGAGGAATATTCACTCTGTGTCAGACCCCGGGAGTGGTTGATGGGACCGTGTAGAGGAATAATCTCTCTGTGTCTGACCCCGGGAGTGTTTGATCATCCCGTGTAGAGGAATAATCTCGGTGTGTCTGACCCCGGAGTGTGTGATCCGACGGTGCGGATTGAGATTCACTCTGTGTCTGACCCCGGGAGTGTTTGATGGGACCGTGTAGAGGAGTAGTCACTCTGTGTTTGACCACGGGGGTGTGTGATGTGACGGTGTAGAGGATTAATCACTCTGTGTCTGACCCTGGGATTGTGTGATGGGACGGTTATTGAGGGAGATTCAGTCTTTGTCTGACCCCGGGAGTGTTTGATGGGACCGTGTAGAAGAAAAATCACTCTGTGTCTGACCCCGGGAGTGTATGATGGGACCGTGTAGGGGAATAATCACTCTGTGTCTGACCCCGGGAGTGTTTGATGGGATCGTGTAGAGGAATAATCACTCTGTGTCTGACCCACGGAGTGTTTGATGGTACAGTGTAGAGGAATAATCACGCTGTGTCTGACCCCGGAAGCGTATGATGGGACGGGGTGGATATAAATTCACTCTGTGTCTGACCCCGGGAGTGTTTGATGGGACCTTGTAGAGGAATAATCACTGAGTGTCTGACCCACGGAGTGTTTGATGGTACAGTGTAGAGGAATAATCACTCTGTGTCTGACCCCGGGAGTGTATGATGGGACGGTGTGGATATAAATTCACTCCGTGTCTGACCCCGGGAGTGTTTGATGGGACCGTGTAGAGGAAAAATCAGTCTGTGTCTGACCCGGGAGTGTGTGTTGGGACGGTGTGGAGGGAGATTCACTCTGTGCCTGACCCAGGGAGTGTGCGATGGGCTGTGTAGAGGAAGATTCACTCTGTGCTTGACCACGGGAGCGTGTGATGGGACAGTGTGGCGGGAGTATCATTCTGTGTCAGACCCCGGGCGTGTGTGATGGGATCGTGTACAGGAATAATTACTCTGTGTCTAACCCCGGGAGTGTTTGATGGGACCGTGTCAAGGAAATATCACACTGTGTCTGACCCCGGGAGTGTTTGATGGGACAGTGTAGAGGAATAATCACTCTGTGTCTGACCCCGGGAGTGTTTGATGGGACCGTGCAGAGGAATAATCACTCTGTGTCTGACCCCGGGAGTGTGTGATGGGACGGCGTGGAGAGAGATTCACTCTGTGTCTGACCCCGGGAGTGTTTGATGTGACCGTGTAGAGGAATAATCACTCTGGGTCTGACCCCGGGAGTGTTTGATGGGATCGTGTAGAGGAATAATCACTCTGTGTCTGACCCCCGGTAGTGTTTGATCGGACCGTGTAGAGGAATAATCACTCTGTGTCTGACCCCGGGAGTGTTTGTTGGGACAGTGTAGAGGAATAATCACTCTGTGTCTGACCCCGGGAGAGTGTGATGGGACGGTGTGGAAGGAGATTCACACTGTGACTGACACCGGGAGTGTTTGTTGGGACCGTGTAGAGGAATAATCACTCTGTGTCTGACCCCGGGAGTGTTTGATGGGACTGTGTAGAGGAATAATGACTCTGTGTCTGAGCCCTGGAGTGGTTGATGGGACCGTGTAGAGGAATAATCACTCTGTGTCAGACCCCGGGAGTGGTTGATGGGACCGTGTAGAGGAATAATCTCACTGTGTCTGACCCCGGGAGTGTTTGATGGTCCCGTGTAGAGGAATAATCTCTGTGTGTCTGACCCCGGGAGTGTGTGATCGGACGGTGCGGATTGAGATTCACTCTGTGTCTGACCCCGGGAGTGTTTGATCGGACCGTGTAGAGGAATATTCACTCTGTGTCTGACCCTGGGAGTGTGTGATGGGACGGTGTGGAGGGAGATTCACACTGTTTCGGACCCCGGGAGTGTTTGATGGGACCGTGTAGAGGAGTAGTCACTCTGTGTTTGACCACGGGGGTGTGTGATGTGACGGTGTAGAGGATTAATCACTCTGTGTCTGACCCTGGGAGTGTGTGATGGGACGGTTATGGAGGGAGATTCAGTCTTTGTCTGACCCCGGGAGTGTTTGATGGGACCGTGTAAAAGAAAAATCACTCTGTGTCTGACCCCGGGAGTGTTTGATGGGACCGTGCAGAGGAAAAATCACTCTGTGTCTGACCCCGGGAGTGTTTGATGGGACCGTGTAGGGGAATAATCACTCTGTGTCTGACCCCGGGAGTGTTTGATGGGATCGTGTAGAGGAATAATCACTCTGTGTCTGACCCACGGAGTGTTTGATGGTACAGTGTAGAGGAATAATCACGCTGTGTCTGACCCCGGAAGCGTATGATGGGACGGGGTGGATATATATTCACTCTGTGTCTGACCCCGGGAGTGTTTGATGGGACCTTGTAGAGGAATAATCACTGTGTGTCTGACCCACGGAGTGTTTGATGGTACAGTGTAGAGGAATAATCACTCTGTGTCTGACCCCGGGAGTGTATGATGGGACGGTGTGGATATAAATTCACTCCGTGTCTGACCCCGGGAGTGTTTGATGGGACCGTGTAGAGGAATAATCAGTCTGTGTCTGACCCGGGAGTGTGTGTTGGGACGGCGTGGAGGGAGATCCACTCTGTGCCTGACCCAGGGAGATGTGTGATGGGCTGTGTAGAGGAAGATTCACTCTGTGCTTGACCACGGGAGCGAGTGATGGGACAGTGTGGCGGGAGTATCATTCTGTGTCAGACCCCGGGCGTGTGTGATGGGATCGTGTACAGGAATAATTACTCTGTGTATAACCCCGGGAATGTTTGATGGGACCGTGTCAAGGAAATATCACTCTGTGTCTGACCCCGGGAGTGTTTGATGGGACAGTGTAGAGGAATAATCACTCTGTGTCTGACCCCGGGAGTGTTTGATGGGACCGTGTAGAGGAATAATCACTCTGAGTTTCACCACGGGAGTGTGCGATGTGACGGTGTAGAGGATTAATCACTTTGAGTCTGATAGCGGGAGGGTGTGATGGGACCGTGTAGAGGAATATTCACTCTGTGTCAGACCCCGGGAGTGGCTGATGGGACCGTGTAGAGGAATTATCTATCTGTGTCTGACCCCGGGAGTGTTTGATGATCCCGTGTAGAGGAATAATCTCTGTGTGTCTGACCCCGGGAGTGTGTGATCCGACGGTGCGGATTGAGATTCACTCTGTGTCTGACCCCGGGAGTGTTTGATGGGACCGTGTAGAGGAGTAGTCAGTCTGTGTTTGACCACGGGTGTGTGTGATGTGACGGTGTAGAGGATTAATCACTCTGTGTCTCACCCTGGGAGTGTGTGATGGGACGGTTATGGAGGGAGATTCAGTCTTTGTCTGACGCCGGGAGTGTTTGATGGGACCGTGTAGAAGAAAAATCACTCTGTGTCTGACCCCGGGAGTGTTTGATGGGACCGTGCAGAGGAAAAATCACTCTGTGTCTGACCCCGGGAGTGTTTGATGGGACCGTGTAGGGGAATAATCACTCTGTGTCTGACCCCGGGAGTGTTTGATGGGACCGTGTAGAAGAAAAATCACTCTGTGTCTGACCCCGGGAGTGTTTGATGGGACCGTGCAGAGGAAAAATCACTCTGTGTCTGACCCCGGGAGTGTTTGATGGGACCGTGTAGGGGAATAATCACTCTGTGTCTGACCCCGGGAGTGTTTGATGGGATCGTGTAGAGGAATAATCACTCTGTGTCTGACCCACGGAGTGTTTGATTGTACAGTGTAGAGGAATAATCACGCTGTGTCTGACCCCGGAAGCGTATGATGGGACGGTGTGGATATAAATTCACTCTGTGTCTGACCCTGGGAGTGTGTGATGGGACGGTTATGGAGGGAGATTCAGTCTTTGTCTGACCCCGGGAGTGTTTGATGGGACCGTGTAGAAGAAAAATCACTCTGTGTCTGACCCCGGGAGTGTTTGATGGGACCTTGCAGAGGAAAAATCACTCTGTGTCTGACCCCGGGAATGTTTGATGGGACCGTGTAGAGGAATTATCACTCTGTGTCTGACCCCGGGGGTGTGTGATGGGACGGCGTGGAGGGAGATTCACACTGTGTCTGACCCCGGGAGTGTTTGATGGGACCGTGTAGAGGAATAACCACTCTGTGTTTGAACACGGGAGAGTGCGATGTGACGGTGTAGAGGATTAATCACTCTGAGTCTGATAGCGGGAGGGTCTGATGGGACCGTGTAGAGGAATAATCACTGTGTGTCTGACCCAAGGAGTGTTTGATGGTACAGTGTAGAGGAATAATCACTCTGTGTCTGACCCCGGGAGTGTATGATGGGACGGTGTGGATATAAATTCACTCCGTGTCTGACCCCGTGAGTGTTTGATGGGACCGTGCAGAGGAAAAATCAATCTGTGTCTGACCCCGGGAATGTTTGATGGGACCGTGTCAAGGAAATATCACTCTGTGTCTGACCCCGGGAGTGTTTGATGGGACAGTGTAGAGGAATAATCACACTGTGTCTGACCCCGGGAGTGTTTGATGGGACCGTGTAGAGGAATAATCACTCTGAGTTTGACCACGGGAGTGTGCGATGTGACGGTGTAGACGATTATTCACTTTGTGACTGATAGCGGGAGGGTGTGATGGGACCGTGTAGAGGAATATTCACTCTGTGTCAGACCCCGGGAGTGGTTGATGGGACCGTGTAGAGGAATAATCTCTCTGTGTCTGACCCCGGGAGTGTTTGATCATCCCGTGTAGAGGAATAATCTCGGTGTGTCTGACCCCGGAGTGTGTGATCCGACGGTGCGGATTGAGATTCACTCTGTGTCTGACCCCGGGAGTGTTTGATGGGACCGTGTAGAGGAGTAGTCACTCTGTGTTTGACCACGGGGGTGTGTGATGTGACGGTGTAGAGGATTAATCACTCTGTGTCTGACCCTGGGAGTGTGTGATGGGACGGTTATTGAGGGAGATTCAGTCTTTGTCTGACCCCGGGAGTGTTTGATGGGACCGTGTAGAAGAAAAATCACTCTGTGTCTGACCCCGGGAGTGTTTGATGGGACCGTGTAGGGGAATAATCACTCTGTGTCTGACCCCGGGAGTGTTTGATGGGATCGTGTAGAGGAATAATCACTCTGTGTCTGACCCACGGAGTGTTTGATGGTACAGTGTAGAGGAATAATCACGCTGTGTCTGACCCCGGAAGCGTATGATGGGACGGGGTGGATATAAATTCACTCTGTGTCTGACCCCGGGAGTGTTTGATGGGACCTTGTAGAGGAATAATCACTGTGTGTCTGACCCACGGAGTGTTTGATGGTACAGTGTAGAGGAATAATCACTCTGTGTCTGACCCCGGGAGTGTATGATGGGACGGTGTGGATATAAATTCACTCCGTGTCTGACCCCGGGAGTGATTGATGGGACCGTGTAGAGGAAAAATCAGTCTGTGTCTGACCCGGGAGTGTGTGTTGGGACGGTGTGGAGGGAGATTCACTCTGTGCCTGACCCAGGGAGTGTGTGATGGGCTGTGTAGAGGAAGATTCACTCTGTGCTTGACCACGGGAGCGTGTGATGGGACAGTGTGGCGGGAGTATCATTCTGTGTCAGACCCCGGGCGTGAGTGATGGGATCGTGTACAGGAATAATTACTCTGTGTCTAACCCCGGGAGTGTTTGATGGGACCGTGTCAAGGAAATATCACTCTGTCTCTGACCCCGGGAGTGTTTGATGGGACACTGTAGAGGAATAATCACTCTGTGTCTGACCCCGGGAGTGTTTGATGGGACCGTGTAGAGGAATAATCACTCTGAGTTTGACCACGGGAGTGTGCGATGTGACGGTGTAGAGGATTAATCACTTTGAGTCTGATAGCGGGAGGATGTGATGGGACCGTGTAGAGGAATAATCTCTCTGTGTCTGACCCCGGGAGTGTTTGATGATCCCGTGTAGAGGAATAATCTCTGTGTGTCTGACCCCGGGAGTGTGTGATCCGACGGTGCGGATTGAGATTCACTCTGTGTCTGACCCCGGGAGTGTTTGATGGGACCGTGTAGAGGAGTAGTCACTCTGTGTTTGACCACGGGGGTGTGTGATGTGACGGTGTAGAGGATTAATCACTCTGTATCTGACCCTGGGAGTGTGTGATGGGACGGTTATGGAGGGAGATTCAGTCTTTGTCTGACCCCGGGAGTGTTTGATGGGACCGTGTAGAAGAAAAATCACTCTGTGTCTGACCCCGGGAGTGTTTGATGGGACCGTGCAGAGGAAAAATCACTCTGTGTCTGATCCCGGGAGTGGTTGATGGGACCGTGTAGGGGAATAATCACTCTGTGTCTGACCCCGGGAGTGTTTGATGGGATCGTGTAGAGGAATAATCACTCTGTGTCTGACCCACGGAGTGTTTGATGGTACAGTGTAGAGGAATAATCACGCTGTGTCTGACCCCGGAAGCGTATGATGGGACGGTGTGGATATAAATTCACTCTGTGTCTGACCCTGGGAGTGTGTGATGGGACGGTTATGGAGGGAGATTCAGTCTTTGTCTGACCCCGGGAGTGTTTGATGGGACCGTGTAGAAGAAAAATCACTCTGTGTCTGACCCCGGGAGTGTTTGATGGGACCGTGCAGAGGAAAAATCACTCTGTGTCTGACCCCGGGAATGTTTTATGGGACCGTGTCAAGGAAATATCACTCTGTGTCTGACCCCGGGAGTGTTTGATGGGACAGTGTAGAGGAATAATCACTCTGTGTCTGACCCCGGGAGTGTTTGATGGGACCGTGTAGAGGAATAATCACTCTGAGTTTGACCACGGGAGTGTGCGATGTGACGGTGTAGAGGATTAATCACTTTGAGTCTGATAGCGGGAGGGTGTGATGGGACCGTGTAGAGGAATATTCACTCTGTGTCAGACCCCGGGAGTGGTTGATGGGACCTTGCAGAGGAATAATCTCTCTGTGTCTGACCCCGGGAGTGTTTGATGATCCCGTGTAGAGGAATAATCTCTGTGTGTCTGACCCCGGGAGTGTGTGATCCGACGGTGCGGATTGAGATTCACTCTGTGTCTGACCCCGGGAGTGTTTGATGGGACCGTGTAGAGGAGTAGTCACTCTGTGTTTGACCACGGGGGTGTGTGATGTGACGGTGTAGAGGATTAATCACTCTGTGTCTGACCCTGGGAGTGTGTGATGGGACGGTTATGGAGGGAGATTCAGTCTTTGTCTGACCCCGGGAGTGTTTGATGGGACCGTGTAGAAGAAAAATCACTCTGTGTCTGACCCCGGGAGTGTTTGATGGGACCGTGCAGAGGTAAAATCACTCTGTGTCTGACCCCGGGAGTGTTAGATGGGACCGTGTAGGGGAATAATCACTCTGTGTCTGACCCCGGGAGTGTTTGATGGGATCGTGTAGAGGAATAATCACTCTGTGTCTGACCTACGGAGTGTTTGATGGTACAGTGTAGAGGAATAATCACGCTGTGTCTGACCCCGGAAGCGTATGATGGGACGGTGTGGATATAAATTCACTCTGTGTCTGACCCCGGGAGTGTTTGATGGGACCTTGTAGAGGAATAATCACTGTGTGTCTGACCCACGGAGTGTTTGATGGTACAGTGTAGAGGAATAATCACTCTGTGTCTGACCACGGGAGTGTATGATGGGACGGTGTGGATATAAATTCACTCCGTGTCTGACCCCGGGAGTGTTTGATGGGACCGTGTAGAGGAATAATCAGTCTGTGTCTGACCCGGGAGTGTGTGTTGGGACGGTGTGGAGGGAGATTCACTCTGTGCCTGACCCAGGGAGTGTGTGATGGGCTGTGTAGAGGAAGATTCACTCTGTGATTGACCACGGGAGCGTGTGATGGGACAGTGTGGCGGGAGTATCATTCTGTGTCAGACCCCGGGCGTGTGTGATGGGATCGTGTACAGGAATAATTACTCTGTGTCTAACCCCGGGAGTGTTTGATGGGACCGTGTCAAGGAAATATCACACTGTGTCTGACCCCGGGAGTGTTTGATGGGACAGTGTAGAGGAATAATCACTCTGTGTCTGACCCCGGGAGTGTTTGATGGGACCGTGCAGAGGAATAATCACTCTGTGTCTGACCCCGGGAGTGTGTGATGGGACGGCGTGGAGAGAGATTCACTCTGTGTCTGACCCCGGGAGTGTTTGATGTGACCGTGTAGAGGAATAATCACTCTGGGTCTGACCCCGGGAGTGTTTGATGGGATCGTGTAGAGGAATAATCACTCTGTGTCTGACCCCCGGTAGTGTTTGATCGGACCGTGTAGAGGAATAATCACTCTGTGTCTGACCCCGGGAGTGTTTGTTGGGACAGTGTAGAGGAATAATCACTCTGTGTCTTACACCGGGAGAGTGTGATGGGACGGTGTGGAAGGAGATTCACACTGTGACTGACACCGGGAGTGTTTGTTGGGACCGTGTTGAGGAATAATCACTCTGTGTCTGACCCCGGGAGTGTTTGATGGGACTGTGTAGAGGAATAATGACTCTGTGTCTGAGCCCTGGAGTGGTTGATGGGACCGTGTAGAGGAATAATCACTCTGTGTCAGACCCCGGGAGTGGTTGATGGGACCGTGTAGAGGAATAATCTCTCTGTGTCTGACCCCGGGAGTGTTTGATGGTCCCGTGTAGAGGAATAATCTCTGTGTGTCTGACCCCGGGAGTGTGTGATCGGACGGTGCGGATTGAGATTCACTCTGTGTCTGACACCGGGAGTGTTTGATCGGACCGTGTAGAGGAATATTCACTCTGTGTCTGACCCTGGGAGTGTGTGATGGGACGGTGTGGAGGGAGATTCACACTGTTTCGGACCCCGGGAGTGTTTGATGGGACCGTGTAGAGGAGTAGTCACTCTGTGTTTGACCACGGGGGTGTGTGATGTGACGGTGTAGAGGATTAATCACTCTGTGTCTGACCCTGGGAGTGTGTGATGGGACGGTTATGGAGGGAGATTCAGTCTTTGTCTGACCCCGGGAGTGTTTGATGGGACCGTGTAGAAGAAAAATCACTCTGTGTCTGACCCCGGGAGTGTTTGATGGGACCGTGCAGAGGAAAAATCACTCTGTGTCTGACCCCGGGAGTGTTTGATGGGACCGTGTAGGGGAATAATCACTCTGTGTCTGACCCCGGGGGTGTTTGATGGTACAGTGTAGAGGAATAATCACGCTGTGTCTGACCCCGGAAGCGTATGATGGGACGGGGTGGATATATATTCACTCTGTGTCTGACCCCGGGAGTGTTTGATGGGACCTTGTAGAGGAATAATCACTGTGTGTCTGACCCACGGAGTGTTTGATGGTACAGTGTAGAGGAATAATCACGCTGTGTCTGACCCCGGAAGCGTATGATGGGACGGGGTGGATATATATTCACTCTGTGTCTGACCCCGGGAGTGTTTGATGGGACCTTGTAGAGGAATAATCACTGTGTGTCTGACCCACGGAGTGTTTGATGGTACAGTGTAGAGGAATAATCACTCTGTGTCTGACCCCGGGAGTGTATGATGGGACGGTGTGGATATAAATTCACTCCGTGTCTGACCCCGGGAGTGTTTGATGGGACCGTGTAGAGGAAAAATCAGTCTGTGTCTGACCCGGGAGTGTGTGTTGGGACGGTGTGGAGGGAGATTCACTCTGTGCCTGACCCAGGGAGTGTGTGATGGGCTGTGTAGAGGAAGATTCACTCTGTGCTTGAACACGGGAGCGTGTGATGGGACAGTGTGGCGGGAGTATCATTCTGTGTCAGACCCCGGGCGGGTGTGATGGGATCGTGTACAGTAATAATTACTCTGTGTCTAACCCCGGGAGTGTTTGATGGGACCGTGTCAAGGAAATATCACTCTGTGTCTGACCCCGGGAGTGTTTGATGGGACAGTGTAGAGGAATAATCACTCTGTGTCTGACCCCGGGAGTGTTTGATGGGACCGTGTAGAGGAATAATCACTCTGAGTTTGACCACGGGAGTGTGCGATGCGACGGTGTAGAGGATTAATCTCTTTGAGTCTGATAGCGGGAGGGTGTGATGGGACCGTGTAGATGAATAATCACTGTGTGTCTGACCCACGGAGTGTTTGATGGTACAGTGTAGAGGAATAATCTCTCTTTGTCTGACCCCGGGAGTGTATGATGGGACGGTGTGGATATAAATTCACTCTGTGCCTGACCCCGGGAGTGTTTAATGGGACCGTGTAGAGGAATAATCTCTCTGTGTCTGACCCCGGGAGTGTGTGATGGGACGGCGTGGAGGGAGATTCACTCTGTGTCTGACTCCGGGAGTGTTTGATGGGACCGTGTAGAGGAATAATCACTGTGTGTCTGACCCACGGAGTGTTTGATGGTACAGTGTAGAGGAATAATCACTCTGTGTCTGACCCCGGGAGTGTATGATGGGACGGTGCGGATATAAATTCACTCCGTGTCTGACGCCGGGAGTGTTTGATGGGACCGTGTAGAGGAATAGTCACTCTGTGTTTGACCACGGGATTGTGTGATGTGACGGTGTAGAGGATTAATCACTCTGTGTCTGACCCTGGGAGTGTGTGATGGGACGGTGTGGAGGGAGATTCACCCTGTGTCTGACCCCGCGAGTGTTTGATGGGACCTTGTAGAGGAATAATCACACTGTGTCTGAAAACGGGAGTGTTTGATGGGACGGTGTGGAGGGAGATTCACTCTGTGTCTGATAACGGGAGTGTTTGTTGGGACAGTGTAGAGGAAAAATCACTCTGTGTCTGACCCCTGGAGAGTGAGATGGGACGGCGTGGAGAGAGATTCACTCTGTGTCTGACACCGGGAGTGTTTGATGTGACGGTGTAGAGGAATAATGACTCTGTGTCTGACCTCTGGAGTGGTTGATGGGACGGTGTAGAGGAATAATCACTCTATGTCAGACCCCGGGAGCGTTTGATGGGACCGTGTAGAGGAATAATCTCTGTGTGTCTGACCCTGGGAGTGTGTGATGGGACGGTGTGGAGGGAGATTCACACTGTGTCTGAGCCCGGGAGTGTTTGATGGGACCGTGTAGAGGAATAGTCACTCTGTGTTTGACCACGGGAGTGTGTGATGTGACGGTGTAGTGGATTAATCACTCTTTGTCTGACCCTGGGAGTGTGTGATGGGACGGTGTGGAGGGAGATTCACCCTGTGTCTGACCCCGGGAGTGTTTGATGGGACCTTGTAGAGGAATAATCACACTGTGTCTGAAAACGGGAGTGTGTGATGGGACGGTGTGGAGGGAGATTCACTCTGTGTCTGACCCCCGGAGTGTTTGATTGGAACGTGTAGAGGAATCATCACTCTGTGTCTGACACCCGGTAGTGTTTGATGGGACCGTGCAGAGGATTAATCACTCTGTGTCTGACCCCGGGAGTGTTTGATGGGACCGTGTAGAGGAATAATCACTCTGTCTGACCCCGGGATTGTGTGATGGGACGGCGTGGAGAGAGATTCACTCTGTGTCTGACCCCGGGAGTCTTTGATGGGACCGTGTAGAGGAATAGTCACTCTGTGTCTGACCCCGGGAGAGTGTGATGGGACGGTGTGGAAGGAGATTCACACTCTGACTGACACCGGGAGTGTTTGTTGGGACCGTGTAGAGGAATAATCACTCTGTGTCTGACCCCGGGAGTGTTTGATGGGACCGTGTAGAGGAATAATAACTCTGTCTGACCCCGGGAGTGTGTGATGGGACGGCGTGGAGAGAGATTCACTCTGTGTCTGACCCCGGGAGTGTTTGATGGGACCGTGTTGAGGAATAGTCACTCTGTGTTTGACCACGGGGGTGTGTGATGTGACGGTGTAGAAGATTAATCACTCTGTGTCTGACCCTGGGATTGTGTGATGGGACGGTTATGGAGGGAGATTCAGTCTTTGTCTGACCCCGGGAGTGTTTGATGGGACCGTGTAGAGGAATAATCTCTCTGTGTCTGACCCCGGGAGTGTGTGATGGGACGGCGTGGAGGGAGATTCACTCTGTGTCTGACTCCGGGAGTGTTTGATGGGACCGTGTAGAGGAATAATCACTGTGTGTCTGACCCACGGAGTGTTTGATGGTACAGTGTAGAGGAATAATCACTCTGTGTCTGACCCCGGGAGTGTATGATGGGACGGTGCGGATATAAATTCACTCCGTGTCTGACGCCGGGAGTGTTTGATGGGACCGTGTAGAGGAATAGTCACTCTGTGTTTGACCACGGGATTGTGTGATGTGACGGTGTAGAGGATTAATCACTCTGTGTCTGACCCTGGGAGTGTGTGATGGGACGGTGTGGAGGGAGATTCACCCTGTGTCTGACCCCGCGAGTGTTTGATGGGACCTTGTAGAGGAATAATCACACTGTGTCTGAAAACGGGAGTGTTTGATGGGACGGTGTGGAGGGAGATTCACTCTGTGTCTGATAACGGGAGTGTTTGTTGGGACAGTGCAGAGGAAAAATCACTCTTTGTCTGACCCCTGGAGAGTGAGATGGGACTGTGTGGAAGGAGATTCACACTGTGTCAGACACCGGGAGTGTTTGTTGGGACCGTGTAGAGGAATAATCACTCTGTGTCTGACCCCGGGAGTGTGTGATGGGACGGCGTGGAGAGAGATTCACTCTGTGTCTGACCCCGGGAGTGTTTGATGTGACGGTGTAGAGGAATAATGACTCTGTGTCTGACCTCTGGAGTGGTTGATGGGACGGTGTAGAGGAATAATCACTCTATGTCAGACCCGGGAGCGTTTGATGGGACCGTGTAGAGGAATAATCTCTGTGTGTCTGACCCTGGGAGTTTGTGATGGGACGGTGTGGAGGGAGATTCACACTGTGTCTGAGCCCGGGAGTGTTTGATGGGACCGTGTAGAGGAATAGTCACTCTGTGTTTGACCACGGGAGTGTGTGATGTGACGGTGTAGTGGATTAATCACTCTTTGTCTGACCCTGGGAGTGTGTGATGGGACGGTGTGGAGGGAGATTCACCCTGTGTCTGACCCCGGGAGTGTTTGATGGGACCTTGTAGAGGAATAATCACACTGTGTCTGAAAACGGGACTGTGTGATGGGACGGTGTGGAGGGAGATTCACTCTGTGTCTGACCCCCGGAGTGTTTGATTGGAACGTGTAGAGGAATCATCACTCTGTGTCTGACACCCGGTAGTGTTTGATGGGACCGTGCAGAGGATTAATCACTCTGTGTCTGACCCCGGGAGTGTTTGATGGGACCGTGTAGAGGAATAATCAGTCTGTCTGACCCCGGGATTGTGTGACGGGACGGCGTGGAGAGAGATTCACTCTGTGTCTGACCCCGGGAGTCTTTGATGGGACCGTGTAGAGGAATAGTCACTCTGTGTCTGACCCCGGGAGAGTGTGATGGGACGGTGTGGAAGGAGATTCACACTGTGACTGACACCGGGAGTGTTTGTTGGGACCGTGTAGAGGAATAATCACTCTGTGTCTGACCCCGGGAGTGTTTGATGGGACCGTGTAGAGGAATAATAACTCTGTCTGACCCCGGGAGTGTGTGATGGGACGGCGTGGAGAGAGATTCACTCTGTGTCTGACCCCGGGAGTGTTTGATGGGACCGTGTTGAGGAATAGTCACTCTGTGTTTGACCACGGGGGTGTGTGATGTGACGGTGTAGAAGATTAATCACTCTGTGTCTGACCCTGGGATTGTGTGATGGGACGGTTATGGAGGGAGATTCAGTCTTTGTCTGACCCCGGGAGTGTTTGATGGGACCGTGTAGAGGAATTATCACACTGTGTCTGACGCAGGGAGTGTGTGATGGGACGGCGTGGAGGGAGATTCACACTGTGTCTGAACCCGGTAGTGTTTGATGTGACCGTGTAGAGGAATAACCACTCTGTCTGTCCCCGGGAGTGTGTGATGGGACGGCGTGGAGAGAGATTCACTCTGTGTCTGACCCCGGGAGTGTTTGATGTGACCGTGTAGAGAAATAATCACTCTGTGTCTGACCCCGGGAGTGTTTCATGGGATCGTGTAGAGGAATAATCACTCTGTGTCTGACCCCGGGAGTGTGTGATGGGACGGCGTGGAGAGAGATTCACTCTGTGTCTGACCCCGGGAGTGTTTGATGTGACGGTGCAGAGGAATAATGACTCTGTGTCTGACCTCTGGAGTGGTTGATGGGACCGTGTAGAGGAATAATCACTCTATGTTTGACCACGGGAGTGTGTGATGTGACGGTGTAGTGGATTAATCACTCTTTGTCTGACCCTGGGAGTGTGTGATGGGACGGTGTGGAGGGAGATTCACCCTGTGTCTGACCCCGGGAGTGTTTGATGGGACCTTGTAGAGGAATAATCACACTGTGTCTGAAAAAGGGAGTGTGTGATGGGACGGTGTGGAGGGAGATTCACTCTGTGTCTGACCCCCGGAGTGTTTGATTGGAACGTGTAGAGGAATCATCACTCTGTGTCTGACACCCGGTAGTGTTTGATGGGACCGTGCAGAGGATTAATCACTCTGTGTCTGACCCCGGGAGTGTTTGATGGGACCGTGTAGAGGAATAATCACTCTGTCTGACCCCGGGATTGTGTGATGGGACGGCGTGGAGAGAGATTCACTCTGTGTCTGACCCCGGGAGTCTTTGATGGGACCGTGTAGAGGAATAGTCACTCTGTGTCTGACCCCGGGAGAGTGTGATGGGACGGTGTGGAAGGAGATTCACACTCTGACTGACACCGGGAGTGTTTGTTGGGACCGTGTAGAGGAATAATCACTCTGTGTCTGACCCCGGGAGTGTTTGATGGGACCGTGTAGAGGAATAATAACTCTGTCTGACCCCGGGAGTGTGTGATGGGACGGCGTGGAGAGAGATTCACTCTGTGTCTGACCCCGGGAGTGTTTGATGGGACCGTGTTGAGGAATAGTCACTCTGTGTTTGACCACGGGGGTGTGTGATGTGACGGTGTAGAAGATTAATCACTCTGTGTCTGACCCTGGGATTGTGTGATGGGACGGTTATGGAGGAGGAGATTCAGTCTTTGTCTGACCCCGGGAGTGTTTGATGGGACCGTGTAGAGGAATAATCTCTCTGTGTCTGACCCCGGGAGTGTGTGATGGGACGGCGTGGAGGGAGATTCACTCTGTGTCTGACTCCGGGAGTGTTTGATGGGACCGTGTAGAGGAATAATCACTGTGTGTCTGACCCACGGAGTGTTTGATGGTACAGTGTAGAGGAATAATCACTCTGTGTCTGACCCCGGGAGTGTATGATGGGACGGTGCGGATATAAATTCACTCCGTGTCTGACGCCGGGAGTGTTTGATGGGACCGTGTAGAGGAATAGTCACTCTGTGTTTGACCACGGGATTGTGTGATGTGACGGTGTAGAGGATTAATCACTCTGTGTCTGACCCTGGAGTGTGTGATGGGACGGTGTGGAGGGAGATTCACCCTGTGTCTGACCCCGCGAGTGTTTGATGGGACCTTGTAGAGGAATAATCACACTGTGTCTGAAAACGGGAGTGTTTGATGGGACGGTGTGGAGGGAGATTCACTCTGTGTCTGATAACGGGAGTGTTTGTTGGGACAGTGCAGAGGAAAAATCACTCTTTGTCTGACCCCTGGAGAGTGAGATGGGACTGTGTGGAAGGAGATTCACACTGTGTCAGACACCGGGAGTGTTTGTTGGGACCGTGTAGAGGAATAATCACTCTGTGTCTGACCCCGGGAGTGTGTGATGGGACGGCGTGGAGAGAGATTCACTCTGTGTCTGACCCCGGGAGTGTTTGATGTGACGGTGTAGAGGAATAATGACTCTGTGTCTGACCTCTGGAGTGGTTGATGGGACGGTGTAGAGGAATAATCACTCTATGTCAGACCCCGGGAGCGTTTGATGGGACCGTTGTAGAGGAATAATCTCTGTGTGTCTGACCCTGGGAGTTTGTGATGGGACGGTGTGGAGGGAGATTCACACTGTGTCTGAGCCCGGGAGTGTTTGATGGGACCGTGTAGAGGAATAGTCACTCTGTGTTTGACCACGGGAGTGTGTGATGTGACGGTGTAGTGGATTAATCACTCTTTGTCTGACCCTGGGAGTGTGTGATGGGACGGTGTGGAGGGAGATTCACCCTGTGTCTGACCCCGGGAGTGTTTGATGGGACCTTGTAGAGGAATAATCACACTGTGTCTGAAAACGGGACTGTGTGATGGGACGGTGTGGAGGGAGATTCACTCTGTGTCTGACCCCCGGAGTGTTTGATTGGAACGTGTAGAGGAATCATCACTCTGTGTCTGACACCCGGTAGTGTTTGATGGGACCGTGCAGAGGATTAATCACTCTGTGTCTGACCCCGGGAGTGTTTGATGGGACCGTGTAGAGGAATAATCAGTCTGTCTGACCCCGGGATTGTGTGACGGGACGGCGTGGAGAGAGATTCACTCTGTGTCTGACCCCGGGAGTCTTTGATGGGACCGTGTAGAGGAATAGTCACTCTGTGTCTGACCCCGGGAGAGTGTGATGGGACGGTGTGGAAGGAGATTCACACTGTGACTGACACCGGGAGTGTTTGTTGGGACCGTGTAGAGGAATAATCACTCTGTGTCTGACCCCGGGAGTGTTTGATGGGACCGTGTAGAGGAATAATAACTCTGTCTGACCCCGGGAGTGTGTGATGGGGACGGCCGTGGAGAGAGATTCACTCTGTGTCTGACCCCGGGAGTGTTTGATGGGACCGTGTTGAGGAATAGTCACTCTGTGTTTGACCACGGGGGTGTGTGATGTGACGGTGTAGAAGATTAATCACTCTGTGTCTGACCCTGGGATTGTGTGATGGGACGGTTATGGAGGGAGATTCAGTCTTTGTCTGACCCCGGGAGTGTTTGATGGACCGTGTAGAGGAATTATCACACTGTGTCTGACGCAGGGAGTGTGTGATGGGACGGCGTGGAGGGAGATTCACACTGTGTCTGAACCCGGGAGTGTTTGAATGTGACCGTGTGAGGAATAACCACTCTGTCTGTCCCCGGGAGTGTGTGATGGGACGGCGTGGAGAGAGATTCACTCTGTGTCTGACCCCGGGAGTGTTTGATGTGACCGTGTAGAGAAATAATCACTCTGTGTCTGACCCCGGGAGTGTTTCATGGGATCGTGTAGAGGAATAATCACTCTGTGTCTGACCCCGGGAGTGTGTGATGGGACGGCGTGGAGAGAGATTCACTCTGTGTCTGACCCCGGGAGTGTTTGATGTGACGGTGCAGAGGAATAATGACTCTGTGTCTGACCTCTGGAGTGGTTGATGGGACCGTGTAGAGGAATAATCACTCTATGTTTGACCACGGGAGTGTGTGATGTGACGGTGTAGTGGATTAATCACTCTTTGTCTGACCCTGGGAGTGTGTGATGGGACGGTGTGGAGGGAGATTCACCCTGTGTCTGACCCCGGGAGTGTTTGATGGGACCTTGTAGAGGAATAATCACACTGTGTCTGAAAAAGGGAGTGTGTGATGGGACGGTGTGGAGGGAGATTCACTCTGTGTCTGACCCCCGGAGTGTTTGATTGGAACGTGTAGAGGAATCATCACTCTGTGTCTGACACCCGGTAGTGTTTGATGGGACCGTGCAGAGGATTAATCACTCTGTGTCTGACCCCGGGAGTGTTTGATGGGACCGTGTAGAGGAATAATCACTCTGTCTGACCCCGGGATTGTGTGATGGGACGGCGTGGAGAGAGATTCACTCTGTGTCTGACCCCGGGAGTCTTTGATGGGACCGTGTAGAGGAATAGTCACTCTGTGTCTGACCCCGGGAGAGTGTGATGGGACGGTGTGGAAGGAGATTCACACTCTGACTGACACCGGGAGTGTTTGTTGGGACCGTGTAGAGGAATAATCACTCTGTGTCTGACCCCGGGAGTGTTTGATGGGACCGTGTAGAGGAATAATAACTCTGTCTGACCCCGGGAGTGTGTGATGGGACGGCGTGGAGAGAGATTCACTCTGTGTCTGACCCCGGGAGTGTTTGATGGGACCGTGTTGAGGAATAGTCACTCTGTGTTTGACCACGGGGGTGTGTGATGTGACGGTGTAGAAGATTAATCACTCTGTGTCTGACCCTGGGATTGTGTGATGGGACGGTTATGGAGGGAGATTCAGTCTTTGTCTGACCCCGGGAGTGTTTGATGGGACCGTGTAGAGGAATAATCTCTCTGTGTCTGACCCCGGGAGTGTGTGATGGGACGGCGTGGAGGGAGATTCACTCTGTGTCTGACTCCGGGAGTGTTTGATGGGACCGTGTAGAGGAATAATCACTGTGTGTCTGACCCACGGAGTGTTTGATGGTACAGTGTAGAGGAATAATCACTCTGTGTCTGACCCCGGGAGTGTATGATGGGACGGTGCGGATATAAATTCACTCCGTGTCTGACGCCGGGAGTGTTTGATGGGACCGTGTAGAGGAATAGTCACTCTGTGTTTGACCACGGGATTGTGTGATGTGACGGTGTAGAGGATTAATCACTCTGTGTCTGACCCTGGGAGTGTGTGATGGGACGGTGTGGAGGGAGATTCACCCTGTGTCTGACCCCGCGAGTGTTTGATGGGACCTTGTAGAGGAATAATCACACTGTGTCTGAAAACGGGAGTGTTTGATGGGACGGTGTGGAGGGAGATTCACTCTGTGTCTGATAACGGGAGTGTTTGTTGGGACAGTGCAGAGGAAAAATCACTCTTTGTCTGACCCCTGGAGAGTGAGATGGGACTGTGTGGAAGGAGATTCACACTGTGTCAGACACCGGGAGTGTTTGTTGGGACCGTGTAGAGGAATAATCACTCTGTGTCTGACCCCGGGAGTGTGTGATGGGACGGCGTGGAGAGAGATTCACTCTGTGTCTGACCCCGGGAGTGTTTGATGTGACGGTGTAGAGGAATAATGACTCTGTGTCTGACCTCTGGAGTGGTTGATGGGACGGTGTAGAGGAATAATCACTCTATGTCAGACCCCGGGAGCGTTTGATGGGACCGTGTAGAGGAATAATCTCTGTGTGTCTGACCCTGGGAGTTTGTGATGGGACGGTGTGGAGGGAGATTCACACTGTGTCTGAGCCCGGGAGTGTTTGATGGGACCGTGTAGAGGAATAGTCACTCTGTGTTTGACCACGGGAGTGTGTGATGTGACGGTGTAGTGGATTAATCACTCTTTGTCTGACCCTGGGAGTGTGTGATGGGACGGTGTGGAGGGAGATTCACCCTGTGTCTGACCCCGGGAGTGTTTGATGGGACCTTGTAGAGGAATAATCACACTGTGTCTGAAAACGGGACTGTGTGATGGGACGGTGTGGAGGGAGATTCACTCTGTGTCTGACCCCCGGAGTGTTTGATTGGAACGTGTAGAGGAATCATCACTCTGTGTCTGACACCCGGTAGTGTTTGATGGGACCGTGCAGAGGATTAATCACTCTGTGTCTGACCCCGGGAGTGTTTGATGGGACCGTGTAGAGGAATAATCAGTCTGTCTGACCCCGGGATTGTGTGACGGGACGGCGTGGAGAGAGATTCACTCTGTGTCTGACCCCGGGAGTCTTTGATGGGACCGTGTAGAGGAATAGTCACTCTGTGTCTGACCCCGGGAGAGTGTGATGGGACGGTGTGGAAGGAGATTCACACTGTGACTGACACCGGGAGTGTTTGTTGGGACCGTGTAGAGGAATAATCACTCTGTGTCTGACCCCGGGAGTGTTTGATGGGACCGTGTAGAGGAATAATAACTCTGTCTGACCCCGGGAGTGTGTGATGGGACGGCGTGGAGAGAGATTCACTCTGTGTCTGACCCCGGGAGTGTTTGATGGGACCGTGTTGAGGAATAGTCACTCTGTGTTTGACCACGGGGGTGTGTGATGTGACGGTGTAGAAGATTAATCACTCTGTGTCTGACCCTGGGATTGTGTGATGGGACGGTTATGGAGGGAGATTCAGTCTTTGTCTGACCCCGGGAGTGTTTGATGGGACCGTGTAGAGGAATTATCACACTGTGTCTGACGCAGGGAGTGTGTGATGGGACGGCGTGGAGGGAGATTCACACTGTGTCTGAACCCGGTAGTGTTTGATGTGACCGTGTAGAGGAATAACCACTCTGTCTGTCCCCGGGAGTGTGTGATGGGACGGCGTGGAGAGAGATTCACTCTGTGTCTGACCCCGGGAGTGTTTGATGTGACCGTGTAGAGAAATAATCACTCTGTGTCTGACCCCGGGAGTGTTTCATGGGATCGTGTAGAGGAATAATCACTCTGTGTCTGACCCCGGGAGTGTGTGATGGGACGGCGTGGAGAGAGATTCACTCTGTGTCTGACCCCGGGAGTGTTTGATGTGACGGTGCAGAGGAATAATGACTCTGTGTCTGACCTCTGGAGTGGTTGATGGGACCGTGTAGAGGAATAATCACTCTATGTCAGACCCCGGGAGCGTTTGATGGGACCGTGTAGAGGAATAATCACTCTGTGTCTGACCCCGGGAGTGTGTGATGGGACGGCGTGGAGAGAGATTCACTCTGTGTCTGACCCCGGGAGTGCTTGATGTGACGGTGTAGAGGAATAATGACTCTGTGTCTGACCTCTGGAGTGGTTGATGGTACCGTGTAGAGGAATAATCTCTGTGTGTCTGACCCTGGGGGTGTGTGATGGGACGGTGTGGAGGGAGATTCACACTGTGTCTGACCCCGGGAGTGTTTGATGGGACCGTGTAGAGGAATAGTCACTCTGTGTTTGACCACGGGAGTGTGTGATGTGACGGTGTAGAGGATTAATCACTCTGTGTCTGCCCCTGGGAGTGTGTGATGGGACGGTGTGGAGGGAGATTCACCCTGTGTCTGACCTCGGGAGTGTTTGATGGGACCGTGTTGAGGAATAGTCACTCTGTGTTTGACCACGGGGGTGTGTGATATGACGGTGTAGAAGATTAATCACTCTGTGTCTGACCCTGGGATTGTGTGATGGGACGGTTATGGAGGGAGATTCAGTCTTTGTCTGACCCCGGGAGTGTTTGATGGGACCGTGTAGAGGAATTATCACACTGTGTCTGACGCAGGGAGTGTGTGATGGGACGGCGTGGAGGGAGATTCACACTGTGTCTGTACCCGGGAGTGTTTGATGTGACCGTGTAGAGGAATAACCACTCTGTCTGACCCCGGGAGTGTGTGATGGGACGGCGTGGAGAGAGATTCACTCTGTGTCTGACCCCGGGAGTGTTTGATGTGACCGTGTAGAGGAATAATCACTCTGTGTCTGACCCCGGGAGTGTTTCATGGGATCGTGTAGAGGAATAATCACTCTGTGTCTGACCCCGGGAGTGTGTGATGGGACGGCGTGGAGAGAGATTCACTCTGTGTCTGACCCCGGGAGTGTTTGATGTGACGGTGTAGAGGAATAATGACTCTGTGTCTGACCTCTGGAGTGGTTGATGGGACCGTGTAGAGGAATAATCACTCTATGTCAGACCCCGGGAGCGTTTGATGGGACCGTGTAGAGGAATAATCACTCTGTGTCTGACCCCGGGAGTGTGTGATGGGACGGCGTGGAGAGAGATTCACTCTGTGTCTGACCCCGGGAGTGTTTGATGTGACGGTGTAGAGGAATAATGACTCTATGTCTGACCTCTGGAGTGGTTGATGGTACCGTGTAGAGGAATAATCTCTGTGTGTCTGACCCTGGGAGTGTGTGATGGGACGGTGTGGAGGGAGATTCACACTGTGTCTGACCCCGGGAGTGTTTGATGGGACCGTGTAGAGGAATAGTCACTCTGTGTTTGACCACGGGAGTGTGTGATGTGACGGTGTAGAGGATTAATCACTCTGTGTCTGCCCCTGGGAGTGTGTGATGGGACGGTGTGGAGGGAGATTCACCCTGTGTCTGACCTCGGGAGTGTTTGATGGGACCTTGTAGAGGAATAATCACACTGTGTCTGAAAACTTGAGTGTGTGATGGGACGGTGTGGAGGGAGATTCACTCTGTGTCTGACCCCCGGAGTGTTTGATGGGAACGTGTAGAACAATAATCACTCTGTGTCTGAACCAGGGAGTGTATGATGGGATCGTGTAGAGGAATAATCACTCAGTGTCTGACACCCGGTAGTGTTTGATGGGACCGTGTAGAGGAATAATCACTCTGTGTCTGACCCCGGGATTGTTTGTTGGGACAGTGTAGAGGAATAATCACTCTGTGTCTGACCCCGGGAGCATACGATGGGACGGTGTGGAAGGAGATTCACACTGTGACTGACACCGGGAGTGTTTGTTGGGACCGTGTAGAGGAATAATCACTCTCTGTCTGACCCCGGGAGTGTTTGATGGGACCGTGTAGAGGAATAATCACTCTGTCTGACCCCGGGAGTGTGTGATGGGACGGCGTGGAGAGAGATTCACTCTGTGTCTGACCCCGGGAGTGTTTGATGGGACCGTGTAGAGGAATAGTCACTCTGTGTTTGACCAAGGGGGTGTGTGATGTGACGGTGTAGAGGATTAATCACTCTGTGTCTGACCCTGGGAGTGTGTGATGGGACGGTTATGGAGGGAGATTCAGTCTTTGTCTGACCCCGGGAGTGTTTGATGGGACCGTGTAGAGGAATTATCACTCTGTGTCTGACCCATGGAGTGTGTGATGTGACGGCGTGGAGGGAGCTTCACACAGTGTCTGACCCCGGGAGTGTTTGATGGGACCGTGTAGAGGAATAATCACTCTGTCTGACCCCGGGAGTGTGTGATGGGACGGCGTGGAGAGAGATTCACTCTGTGTCTGACCCCGGGAGTGTTTGATGTGACGGTGTAGAGGAATAATCACTCTGTGTCTGACCCCGGGAGTGTGTGTTCGGGCGGTGCGGATTGAGATTCACTCTTTGTCTGACCCCTGGTGTGGTTGATGGGACCGTGTAGAAGAATAATCACTCTGTGTCTGACCCTGGGAGTGTGTGATGGGACGGTGTGGAGGGAGATTCACACTGTTTCTGACCCAGGGAGTGTTTCATGGGACCGGGTAGAGGAGTAGTCACTCTGTGTCTGAACCAGGGAGTGTTTGATGGGATCGTGTAGAGGAATAATCACTCTGTGTCTGACACCCGGTAGTGTTTGATGGGACCGTGTAGAGGAATAATCACTCTGTGTCTGACCCCGGGAGTGTTTGATGGGACGGTTATTGAGGGAGATTCAGTCTTTGTCTGACCCCGGGAGTGTTTGATGGGACCGTGTAGAGGAATTATCACTCTGTGTCTGACCCAGGGAGTGTGTGATGGGACGGCGTGAAGGGAGATTCACACTGTGTCTGACCCTGGGAGTGTTTGATGGGACCGTGTAGAGGAATAATCACTCTGTCTGACCCCGGGAGTGTGTGATGGGACGGCGTGGAGAGAGATTCACTCTGTGTCTGACCCCGGGAGTGTTTGATGTGACCGTGTAGATGAATAATCACTCTGTGTCTGACCCCGGGAGTGTGTGATGGGACGGCGTGGAGAGAGATTCACTCTGTGTCTGACCCCGGGAGTGTTTGATGTGACGGTGTAGAGGAATAATGACTCTGTGTCTGACCTCTGGAGTGGTTGATGGGACCGTGTAGAGGAATAATCACTCTATGTCAGACCCCGGGAGCGTTTGATGGGACCGTGTAGAGGAATAATCACTCTGTGTCTGACCCCGGGAGTGTGTGATGGGACAGCGTGGAGAGAGATTCACTCTGTGTCTGACCCCGGGAGTGTTTGATGTGACGGTGTAGAGGAATAATGACTCTGTGTCTGACCTCTGGAGTGGTTGATGGTACCGTGTAGAGGAATAATCTCTGTGTGTCTGACCCTGGGAGTGTGTGATGGGACGGTGTGGAGGGAGATTCACACTGTGTCTGACCCCGGGAGTGTTTGATGGGACCGTGTAGAGGAATAGTCACTCTGTGTTTGACCACGGGAGTGTGTGATGTGACGGTGTAGAGGATTAATCACTCTGTGTCTGCCCCTGGGAGTGCGTGAGGGGACGGTGTGGAGGGAGATTCACCCTGTGTCTGACCTCGGGAGTGTTTGATGGGACCTTGTAGAGGAATAATCACTCTGTGTCTGACCCCGGGATTGTTTGTTGGGACAGTGTAGAGGAATAATCACTCTGTGTCTGACCCCGGGAGCATACGATGGGACGGTGTGGAGGGAGATTCACACTGTGTCTGACCCTGGGAGTGTTTGATTGGACCGTGTAGAGGAATAATCACTCTGTCTGACCCCGGGAGTGTGTGATGGGACGGCGTGGAGAGAGATTCACTCTGTGTCTGACCCCGGGAGTGTTTGATGTGACCGTGTAGATGAATAATCACTCTGTGTCTGACCCCGGGAGTGTGTGATGGGACGGCGTGGAGAGAGATTCACTCTGTGTCTGACCCCGGGAGTGTTTGATGTGACGGTGTAGAGGAATAATGACTCTGTGTCTGACCTCTGGAGTGGTTGATGGGACCGTGCAGAGGAATAATCACTCTATGTCAGACCCCGGGAGCGTTTGATGGGACCGTGTAGAGGAATAATCACTCTGTGTCTGACCCCGGGAGTGTGTGATGGGACGGCGTGGAGAGAGATTCACTCTGTGTCTGACCCCGGGAGTGTTTGATGTGACGGTGTAGAGGAATAATGACTCTGTGTCTGACCTCTGGAGTGGTTGATGGTACCGTGTAGAGGAATAATCTCTGTGTGTCTGACCCTGGGAGTGTGTGATGGGACGGTGTGGAGGGAGATTCACACTGTGTCTGACCCCGGGAGTGTTTGATGGGACCGTGTAGAGGAATAGTCACTCTGTGTTTGACCACGGGAGTGTGTGATGTGACGGTGTAGAGGATTAATCACTCTGTGTCTGCCCCTGGGAGTGTGTGATGGTACGGTGTGGAGGGAGATTCACCCTGTGTCTGACCTCGGGAGTGTTTGATGGGACCTTGTAGAGGAATAATCACTCTGTGTCTGACCCCGGGATTGTTTGTTGGGACAGTGTAGAGGAATAATCACTCTGTGTCTGACCCCGGGAGCATACGATGGGACGGTGTGGAAGGAGATTCACACTGTGACTGACACCGGGAGTGTTTGTTGGGACCGTGTAGAGGAATAATCACTCTGTGTCTGACCCCGGGAGTGTTTGATGGGACCGTGTAGAGGAATAATCACTCTGTCTGACCCCGGGAGTGTGTGATGGGACGGCGTGGAGAGAGATTCACTCTGTGTCTGACCCCGGGAGTGTTTGATGGGACCCTGTAGAGGAATAGTCACTCTGTGTTTGACCACGGGGGTGCATGATGTGACGGCGTGGAGGGAGCTTCACACAGTGTCTGACCCCGGGAGTGTTTGATGGGACCGTGTAGAGGAATAATCACTCTGTCTGACCCCGGGAGTGTGTGATGGGACGGCGTGGAGAGAGATTCACTCTGTGTCTGACCCCGGGAGTGTTTGATGTGACGGTGTAGAGGAATAATCACTCTCTGTCTGACCCCGGGAGTGTGTGTTCGGGCGGTGCGGATTGAGATTCACTCTGTGTCTGACCCCTGGTGTGGTTGATGGGACCGTGTAGAAGAATAATCACTCTGTGTCTGACCCTGGGAGTGTGTGATGGGACGGTGTGGAGGGAGATTCACACTGTTTCTGACCCCGGGAGTGTTTGCTGGGACCGTGTAGAGGAGTAGTCACTCTGTGTCTGAACCAGGGAGTGTTTGATGGGATCGTGTAGAGGAATAATCACTCTGTGTCTGACCCCGGGAGTGTTTGATGTGACCGTGTAGATGAATAATCACTCTGTGTCTGACCCCGGGAGTGTGTGATGGGACGGCGTGGAGAGAGATTCACTCTGTGTCTGACCCCGGGAGTGTTTGATGTGACGGTGTAGAGGAATAATGACTCTGTGTCTGACCTCTGGAGTGGTTGATGGGACCGTGTAGAGGAATAATCACTCTATGTCAGACCCCGGGAGCGTTTGATGGGACCGTGTAGAGGAATAATCACTCTGTGTCTGACCCCGGGAGTGTGTGATGGGACGGCGTGGAGAGAGATTCACTCTGTGTCTGACCCCGGGAGTGTTTGATGTGACGGTGTAGAGGAATAATGACTCTGTGTCTGACCTCTGGAGTGGTTGATGGTACCGTGTAGAGGAATAATCTCTGTGTGTCTGACACTGGGAGTGTGTGATGGGACGGTGTGGAGGGAGATTCACACTGTGTCTGACCCCGGGAGTGTTTGATGGGACCGTGTAGAGGAATAGTCACTCTGTGTTTGACCACGGGAGTGTGTGATGTGACGGTGTAGAGGATTAATCACTCTGTGTCTGCCCCTGGGAGTGTGTGATGGGACGGTGTGGAGGGAGATTCATCCTGTGTCTGACCTCGGGAGTGTTTGATGGGACCTTGTAGAGGAATAATCACTCTGTGTCTGACCCCGGGATTGTTTGTTGGGACAGTGTAGAGGAATAATCACTCTGTGTCTGACCCCGGGAGCATACGATGGGACCGTGTAGAGGAATAATCACTCTGTGTCTGACCCCGGGAGTGTTTGATGGGACCGTGTAGAGGAATAATCACTCTGTCTGACCCCGGGAGTGTGTGATGGGACGGCGTGGAGAGAGATTCACTCTGTGTCTGACCCCGGGAGTGTTTGATGGGACCCTGTAGAGGAATAGTCACTCTGTGTTTGACCATGGGAGTGCATGATGTGACGGCGTGGAGGGAGCTTCACACAGTGTCTGACCCCGGGAGTGTTTGATGGGACCGTGTAGAGGAATAATCACTCTGTCTGACCCCGGGAGTGTGTGATGGGACGGCGTGGAGAGAGATTCACTCTGTGTCTGACCCCGGGAGTGTTTGATGTGACGGTGTAGAGGAATAATCACTCTCTGTCTGACCCCGGAAGTGTGTGTTCGGGCGGTGCGGATTGAGATTCACTCTGTGTCTGACCCCTGGTGTGGTTGATGGGACCGTGTAGAAGAATAATCACTCTGTGTCTGACCCTGGGAGTGTGTGATGGGACGGTGTGGAGGGAGATTCACACTGTTTCTGACCCCGGGAGTGTTTGCTGGGACCGTGTAGAGGAGTAGTCACTCTGTGTCTTAACCAGGGAGTGTTTGATGGGATCGTGTAGAGGAATAATCACTCTGTGTCTGACACCCGGTAGTGTTTGATGGGACCGTGTAGAGGAATAATCACTCTGTGTCTGACCCCGGGATTGTTTGTTGGGACAGTGTAGAGGAATAATCACTCTGTGTCTGACCCCGGGAGCATACGATGGGACGGCGTGGAAGGAGATTCACACTGTGACTGACACCGGGAGTGTTTGTCGGGACCGTGTAGAGGAATAATCACTCTGTGTCTGACCCCGGGAGTGTTTGATGGGACGGTTATGGAGGGAGATTCAGTCTTTGTCTGACCCCGGGAGTGTTTGATGGGACCGTGTAGAGGAATTATCACTCTGTGTCTGACCCAGGGAGTGTGTGATGGGACGGCGTGGAGGGAGATTCACACTGTGTCTGACCCTGGGAGTGTTTGATGGGACCGTGTAGAGGAATAATCACTCTGTCTGACCCCGGGAGTGTGTGATGGGACGGCGTGGAGAGAGATTCACTCTGTGTCTGACCCCGGGAGTGTTTGATGTGACCGTGTAGAGGAATAATCACTCTGTGTCTGACCCCGGGAATGTGTGATGGGACGGCGTGGAGAGAGATTCACTCTGTGTCTGACCCCGGGAGTGTTTGATGTGACGGTGTAGAGGAATAATGACTCTGTGTCTGAACTCTGGAGTGGTTGATGGGACCGTGTAGAGGAATAATCACTCTATGTCAGACCCCGGGAGCGTTTGATGGGACCGTGTAGAGGAATAATCAGTCTGTGTCTGACCCCGGGAGTGTTTGATGGGACTGTGTAGAGGAATAATCACTCTGTCTGACCCCTGGAGTGTGTGATGGGACGGTTATGGAGGGAGATTCAGTCTTTGTCTGACCCCGGGAGTGTTTGATGGTACCGTGTAGAGGAATTATCACTCTGTGTCTGACCCAGGGAGTGTGTGATAGGACGGCGTGGAGGGAGATTCACACTGTGTCTGACCCTGGGAGTGTTTGATGGGACCGTGTAGAGGAATAATCACTCTGTCTGACCCCGGGAGTGTGTGATGGGACGGCGTGGAGAGAGATTCACTCTGTGTCTGACCCCGGGAGTGTTTGATGTGACGGTGTAGAGGAATAATGACTCTGTGTCTGAACTCTGGAGTGGTTGATGGGACCGTGTAGAGGAATAATCACTCTATGTCAGACCCCGGGAGCGTTTGATGGGACCGTGTAGAGGAATAATCAGTCTGTGTCTGACCCCGGGAGTGTTTGATGGGACTGTGTAGAGGAATAATCACTCTGTCTGACCCCTGGAGTGTGTGATGGGACGGTTATGGAGGGAGATTCAGTCTTTGTCTGACCCCGGGAGTGTTTGATGGTACCGTGTAGAGGAATTATCACTCTGTGTCTGACCCAGGGAGTGTGTGATAGGACGGCGTGGAGGGAGATTCACACTGTGTCTGACCCTGGGAGTGTTTGATGGGACCGTGTAGAGGAATAATCACTCTGTCTGACCCCGGGAGTGTGTGATGGGACGGCGTGGAGAGAGATTCACTCTGTGTCTGACCCCGGGAGTGTTTGATGTGACCGTGTAGAGGAATAATCACTCTGTGTCTGACCCCGGGAGTGTGTGATGGGACTGCGTGGAGAGAGATTCACTCTGTGTCTGACCCCGGGAGTGTTTGATGTGACCGTGTAGAGGAATAATCACTCTGTGTCTGACCCCGGGAGTGTGTGATGGGACGGCGTGGAGAGAGATTCACTCTGTGTCTGACCCCGGGAGTGTTTGATGTGACGGTGTAGAGGAATAATCCCTCTGTGTCTGACCCCGGGAGCGTGTGATCGGGCGGTGCGGATTGAGATTCACTCTGTGTCTGACCCCGGGAGTGTTTCATGGGATCGTGTAGAGGAATAATCACTCTGTGTCTGACCCCGGGAGTGTGTGATGGGACGGCGTGGAGAGAGATTCACTCTGTGTCTGACCCCGGAAGTGTTTGATGTGACGGTGTAGTGGAATAATGACTCTGTGTCTGACCTCTGGAGTGGTTGATGGGACCGTGTAGAGGAATAATCTCTGTGTGTCTGTCCCCGGGAGTGTGTGATCGGACGGTGCGGATTGAGATTCACTCTGTGTCTGACCCCGGGAGTGTTTGATGGGACCGTGTCGAGGAATAGTCATTCTGTGTTTGACCACGGAGGTGTGTGATGTGACGGTGTAGAGGATTAATCACTCTGTGTCTGACCCTGGGAGTGTGTGATGGGACGGTTATGGAGGGAGATTCAGTCTTTGTCTGACCCCGGGAGTGTTTGATGGGACCGTGTAGAGGAATTATCACTCTGTGTCTGACCCAGGGAGTGTGTGATGGGACGGCGTGGAGGGAGCTTCACACTGTGTCTGACCCTGGGAGTGTGTGATGGGACGGTTATGGAGGGACATTCAGTCTTTGTCTGACCCCGGGCGTGTGTGATGGGACCGTGTAGAATAATAATTACTCTGTGTCTAACCCCGGGAGTGTTTGATGGGACCGTGTCGAGGAAAAATCACTCTGTGTCTGACCCCGGGAGTGTTTGATGGGACCGTGTAGAGGAATAATCTCTCTGTGTCTGACCCCTGGAGTGTTTGATGGTACCGTGTTGAGGAATAATCTCTGTGTGTCTGACCCCGGGAGTGTGTGATCGGACGGTGCGGATTGAGATTCACTCTGTGTCTGACCCCGGGAGTGTTTGATCGGACCGTGTAGAGGAATAATCACTCTGTGTCTGACACCGGGAGTGTGTGATGGGACGGCGTGGAGAGAGATTCACTCTGTGTCTGACCCCGGGAGTGTTTGATGTGACGGTGTAGAGGAATAATGACTCTGTGTCTGACCTCTGGAGTGGTTGATGGGACCGTGTAGAGGAATAATCACTCTATGTCAGACCCCGGGATCGTTTGATGGGACCGTGTAGAGGAATAATCACTCTGTGTCTGACCCCGGGAGTGTTTGATGGTACCGTGTAGAGGAATAATCTCTGTGTGTCTGACCCTGGGAGTGTGTGATGGGACGTTGTGGAGGGAGATTCACACTGTGTCTGACCCCGGGAGTGTTTGATGGGACCGTGTAGAGGAATAATCAGTCTGAGTCTGACCCGGGAGTGTGTGGTGGGACGGTGTGGAGGGAGATTCACTCTGTGCCTGACGCAGGGAGTGTGTGATGGGCTGTGTAGAGGAGGATTCACTCTGTGCTTGACCACGGGAGCGTGTGATGGGACAGTGTGGCGGGAGTATCATTCTGTGTCAGACCCCGGGCGGGTGTGATGGGATCGTGTACATGAATAATTACTCTGTGTCTAACCCCGGCAGTGTTTGATGGGACCGTGTCAAGAAATATCACTCTGTGTCTGACCCCGGGAGTGTTTGATGGGACAGTGTAGAGGAATAATCACTCTGTGTCTGACCCCGGGAGTGTTTGATGGGACCGTGTAGAGGAATAATCACTCTGAGTTTGACCACGGGAGTGTGCGATGTGACGGTGTAGAAGATTAATCACTTTGAGTCTGATAGCGGGAGGGTGTGATGGGACCGTGTAGAGGAATAATCACTCTGTGCCTGACCCCGGGAGTGTTTATTGGGACCGTGTAGAGGAATAATCTCTCTGTGTCTGACCCCGGGAGTGTGTGATGGACGGCGTGGAGGGAGATTCACTCTGTGTCTGACCCCGGGAGCGTTTGATGGGACCGTGTAGAGGAATAATCACTGTGTGTCTGACCCACGGAGAGTTTGATGGTACAGTGTAGAGGAATAATCACTCTGTGTCTGACCCCGGGAGTGTATGATGGGACGGTGTGGATATAAATTCACTCTGTGTCTGACCCCGGGAGTGTTTGATGGGACCGTGTGGAGGAATAATCACTCTGTGTCTGACCCCGGGAGTGTTTTATGGGACCGTGTAGAGGAATAATCACTCTGTGTCTGACCACGGGAGTGTGTGATGGGACGGTGTGGAGGGAGATTCACTCTGTGTCTGACCCCGGGAGAATATGATGGGACGGTGTGGATATAAATTCACTCTGTGTGTGACCCCGGGAGTGTTTGATGGGACCGTGTAGAGGAATAACCACTCTGTGTCTGACCCCGGGAATGTTTGATGGGATCGTGTAGAGGAATAATCACTCTGTGTCTGACCCACGGAGTGTTTGATGGTACAGTGTAGAGAAATAACCACTCTGTGTCTGACCCCGGGAGCATACGATGGGACGGTGTGGATATAAATTCACTCTGTGTCTGACCCCGGGAGTGTTTGATGGGACCGTGTAGAGGAATAATCACTCTGTGTCTGACCCCGCAAGTGTTTGATGGGACCGTGTAGAGGAATAACCTCTCTGTGTCTGACCCCGGGAGTGTTGGATGGGACCGTGTAGAGGAATAATCACAGTGTGTCTGACCCGGGAGTGTTGGATGGGACCGTGTAGAGGAAAAATCACTCTGTGTCTGACCCCGGGAGTGTTTGATGGGACCGTGTAGAGGAATAATCACTCTGTGTCTGACCCCGGGAGTGTTTGATGGGATCGTGTAGAGGAATAATCACTCTGTGTCTGACCCACGGAGTGTTTTATGGTACAGTGTAGAGGAATAATCAGTCTGTGTCTGATCCCGGGAGTGTTTGATGGGACCGTGTAGAGGAATAATCACTCTGAGTCTGACCCCGGGAGTGTTTGATGGGACCGTGTAGAGGAATAATCACTCTGTGTCTGACCCCGCAAGTGTTTGATGGGACCGTGTAGAGGAATAACCTCTCTGTGTCTGATCCCGGGAGTGTTGGATGGGACCGTGTAGAGGAATAATCACTGTGTGTCTGACCCCGTGAGTGTTTGATGGGACCGTGTAGATGAAAAATCACTCTGTGTCTGACCCCGGGAGTGTTTGATGGGACCGTGTAGAGGAATAATCTCTCTGTGTCTGTCCCCAGGAGAGTGAGATGGGACGGTGTGGAAGGAGATTCACATTGTGTCAGACACCGGGAGTGTTTGTTGGGACCGTGTAGAGGAATAATCTCTCTGTGTCTGACCCCGGGAGTGTTTGATGGGACCGTGTAGAGGAATAATGACTCTGTGTCTGACCCCGGGAGTGTGTGATGGGACGGCGTGGAGAGAGATTCACTCTGTTTCTGACCTCGGGAGTGTTGGATGGGACCGTGTAGAGGAATAATCACTCTGTGTCTGACCCACGGAGTGGTTGATGGCACAGTGTAGAGGAATAATCACTCTGTGTCTGACCCCGGGAGTGTATGATGGGACGGTGTGGATATAAATTCACTCTGTGTCTGACCCCGGGAGTGTTTGATGGGACCGTGTAGAGGAATAATCACTCTGTGTCTGACCCCGGGAGTGTTTGATGGGACCGTGTAGTGTAATAATCAATCTGTGTCTGACCACGGGAGTGTGTGATGGGACGGTGTGGAGGGAGGTTCACTCTTTGTCTGACCCCGGGAGTGTTTGATGAGACCGTGTAGAAGAATAATCACTCTGTGTCTGACCCACGGAGTGTTTGATGGTACAGTGTAGAGGAATAATCACTCTGTGTCTGACCCAGGGAGTGTATGATGGGACGGTGTGGATATAAATTCACTCTGTTTCTGACCCCGCAAGTGTTTGATGGGACGGTGTAGAGGAATAATCTCTCTGTGTCTGACACCGGGAGTGTGTGATGGGACGGCGTGGTGGGAGATTCACTCTGTGTCTGACCCGGGAGTGTTTGATGGGACCGTGTAGAGGAAAAATCACTCTGTGTCTGTCCCCGGGAGTGTTTGATGGGACCGTGTAGAGGAATAATCACACTGTGTCTGACCCCGGGAGTGTTTGATGGGATCGTGTAGAGGAATAATCACTCTGTGTCTGACCCACGGAGTGTTTGATGGTACAGTGTAGAGGAATAATCACTCTGTGTCTGACCCCGGGAGCGTATGATGGGACGGTGTGGATATAAATTCACTCTGAGTCTGACCCCGGGTGTGTTTGATGGGACCTTGTAGAGGAATAATCACTGTGTGTCTGCCCCACCGAGTGTTTGATGGTACAGTGTAGAGGAATAATCACTCTGTGTCTGACCACGGGTGCGTATGATGGGACGGTGTTGATATAAATTCACTCTGTGTCTGACCCCGGGATTGTTTGATGGGACCGTGTAGAGGAATAATCACTCTGAGTCTGACCCCGGGAGTGTTTGATGGTACAGTGTAGAGGAATAACCTCTCTGTGTCTGACCCCGGGAGTGTGTGATGGGAGGGCGTGGAGGGAGATTCACTCTGTGTCTGACCCCGGGAGTGTTTGTTGGGACCGTGTAGAGGAATAATCACTGTGTGTCTGACCACGGGAGTGTGTGATGGGACGGTGTGGAGGGAGATTCACTCTTTGTGTGACCCCGGGAGAGTATGATGGGACGGTGTGGATATAAATTCACTCTGTGTCTGACCCACGGAGTGTTTGATGGGACGGCGTGGAGGGAGATTCACTCTGTGTCTGACCCCGGGAGTGTTTGATGGGACCGTGTAGAGGAAAAATCACTCTGTGTCTGACCCCGGGAGTGTTTGATGGAATCGTGTAGAGGAATAATCACTCTGTGTCTGACCCCGGGATTGTTTGATGGGACCGTGTAGAGGAAGAATCACTCTGAGTCTGACCCCGGGAGTGTTTGATGGGACCGTGTAGAGGAATAATCACTGTGTGTCTGACCCACGGAGTGTTTGATGGAATCGTGTAGAGGAATAATCAGTCTGTGTCTGACCCGGGAGTGTGTTTTGGGACGGTGTGGAGGGAGATTCACTCTGTGTCTGACCCAGTGAGTGTGTGATGGGCTGTGTAGAGGAAGATTCACTCTATGTTTGACCCCGGGAGCGTGTGATGGGACAGTGTGGCGGGAGTATCATTCTGTGTCAGACGCCGGGCGTGTGTGATGGGACCGTGTAGAGGAATAATCACTCTGAGTCTGATCCCGGGACTGTTTGATGGGACCGTGTCCAGGAAAAATCACTCTGTGTCTGACGCCGGGAGTGTTTGATGGGACCGTATAGAGGAATAATCACTCTCTGTCTGACCCCGGGAGTGTTTGTTGGGACAGTGTAGAGGAATAATCTCTCTGTGTCTGTCCCCAGGAGAGTGAGATGGGACGGTGTGGAAGGAGATTCACACTGTGTCAGACACCGGGAGTGTTTGTTGGGACCGTGTAGAGGAATAATCACTCTGTGTCTGACCCCGGGAGTGTTTGATGGGACCGTGTAGAGGAATTATCACTCTGTGTCTGACGCAGGGAGTGTGTGATGGGACGGCGTGGAGGGAGATTCACACTGTGTCTGACCCCGGGAGTGTTTGATGGGACCGTGTAGAGGAATAATCACTCTGTGTCTGACCCCGGGAGTGTTTGATGGGACCGTGTAGAGGAATAATCACTCTGTCTGACCCCGGGAGTGTGTGATGGGACGGCGTGGACAGAGATGCACTCTGTGTCTGACCCCAGGAGTGTTTGATGTGACCGTGTAGAGGAATAATCACTCTGTGTCTGACCCCGGGTGTGTTTCATGGGATCGTGTAGAGGAATAATCACTCTGTGTCTGACCCCGGGAGTGTGTGATGGGACGGCGTGGAGAGAGATTCACTCTGTGTCTGACCCCGGGAGTGTTTGATGTGACGGTGTAGAGGAATAATGACTCTGTGTCTGACCTCTGGAGTGGTTGATGGGACCGTGTAGAGGAATAATCACTCTGTGTCTGACCCCGGGAGTGTGTGATGGGACGGCGTGGAGAGAGATTCACTCTGTGTCTGACCCCGGGAGTGTTTGATGAGACCGTGTAGAGGAATAATGACTCTGTGTCTGACCCCGGGAGTGTGTGATGGGACGGCGTGGAGAGAGATTCACTCTGTGTCTGACCCCGGGAGTGTTTGATGTGACGGTGTAGATGAATAATGACTCTGTGTCTGACCTCTGGAGTGGTTGATGGGACCGTGTAGAAGAATAATCACTCTGTGTCTGACCCCGGGAGTGTTTGATGGTACCGTGTAGAGGAATAATCTCTGTGTGTCTGACCCTGGGAGTGTGTGATGGGACGGTGTGGAGGGAGATTCACACTGTGTCTGACCCCGGGAGTGTTTGATGGGACCGTGTAGAGGAATAATCACTGTGTGTCTGACCCACGGAGTGTTTGATGGTACAGTGTAGAGGAATAATCACTCTGTGTCTGACCCCGGGAGTGTATGATGGGACGGTGTGGATTTTAATTCACTCTGTGTCTGACCCCGCAAGTGTTTGATGGGACCGTGTAGAGGAATAATCACTCTGAGTCTGACCCCGGGAGTGTTTGATGGTACAGTGTAGAGGAATAATCACTCTGTGTCTGACCCCGGGAGTGTTTGTTGGGACAGTGTAGAGGAATAATCACTCTGTGTCTGACCCCGGGAGTGTTTCATGGGTTCGTGTAGAGGAATAATCACTCTCAGTCTGACCCACGGAGTGATTGATGGTACAGTGTAGAGGAATAATCACTCTGTGTCTGACCCCGGGAGTGTATGATGGGACGGTGTGGATATAAATTCACTCTGTGTCTGACCCCGGGAGTGTTTGATGGGACCGTGTGGAGGAATAATCACTCTGTGTCTGACCCCGGGAGTGTTTTATGGGACCGTGTAGAGGAATAATCACTCTGTGTCTGACCACGGGAGTGTGTGATGGTACGGTGTGGAGGGAGATTCACTCTGTGTCTGACCCCGGGAGAATATGATGGGACGGTGTGGATATAAATTCACTCTGTGTCTGACCCCGGGAGTGTTTGATGGGACCGTGTAGAGGAATAACCACTCTGTGTCTGCCCCCGGGAATGTTTGATGGGATCGTGTAGAGGAATAATCACTCTGTGTCTGACCCACGGAGTGTTTGATGGTACAGTGTAGAGGAATAACCACTCTGTGTCTGACCCCGGGTGCATACGATGGGACGGTGTGGATATAAATTCACTCTGTGTCTGACCCCGGGAGTGTTTGATGGGACAGTGTAGAGGAATAATCACTCTGTGTCTGACCCCGCAAATGTTTGATGGGACCGTGTAGAGGAATAACCTCTCTGTGTCTGACCCCGGGAGTGTTGGATGGGACCGTGTAGAGGAATAATCACTCTGTGTCTGACCCCGGGAGTGTTGGATGGGACCGTGTAGAGGAAAAATCACTCTGTGTCTGACCCCGGGAGTGTTTGATGGGACCGTGTAGAGGAATAATCACTCTGTGTCTGACCCCGGGAGTGTTTGATGGGATCGTGTAGAGGAATAATCACTCTGTGTCTGACCCCGGGAGTGTTTGATGGGACCGTGTAGTGTAATAATCACTCTGTGTCTGACCACGGGAGTGTGTGATGGGACGTTGTGGAGGGAGGTTCACTCTTTGTCTGACCCCGGGAGTGTTTGATGAGACCGTGTAGAAGAATAATCACTCTGTGTCTGACCCACGGAGTGTTTGATGGTACAGTGTAGAGGAATAATCACTCTGTGTCTGACCCAGGGAGTGTATGATGGGACGGTGTGGATATAAATTCACTCTGTTTCTGACCCCGCAAGTGTTTGATGGGACCGTGTAGAGGAATAATCTCTCTGTGTCTGACACCGGGAGTGTGTGATGGGACGGCGTGGTGGGAGATTCACTCTGTGTCTGACCCGGGAGTGTTTGATGGGACCGTGTAGAGGAAAAATCACTCTGTGTCTGTCCCCGGGAGTGTTTGATGGGACCGTGTAGAGGAATAATCACACTGTGTCTGACCCCGGGAGTGTTTGATGGGATCGTGTAGAGGAATAATCACTCTGTGTCTGACCCACGGAGTGTTTGATGGTACAGTGTAGAGGAATAATCACTCTGTGTCTGACCCCGGGAGCGTATGATGGGACGGTGTGGATATAAATTCACTCTGTGTCTGACCCCGGGAGTGTTTATTGGGACCGTGTAGAAGAATAATTACTCTGAGTCTGACCCCGGGTGTGTTTGATGGGACCTTGTAGAGGAATAATCACTGTGTGTCTGCCCCACCGAGTGTTTGATGGTACAGTGTAGAGGAATAATCACTCTGTGTCTGACCACGGGTGCGTATGATGGGACGGTGTTGATATAAATTCACTCTGTGTCTGACCCCGGGATTGTTTGATGGGACCGTGTAGAGGAATAATCACTCTGAGTCTGACCCCGGGAGTGTTTGATGGTACAGTGTAGAGGAATAACCTCTCTGTGTCTGACCCCGGGAGTGTGTGATGGGAGGGCGTGGAGGGAGATTCACTCTGTGTCTGACCCCGGGAGTGTTTGTTGGGACCGTGTAGAGGAATAATCACTGTGTGTCTGACCACGGGAGTGTGTGATGGGACGGTGTGGAGGGAGATTCACTCTTTGTGTGACCCCGGGAGAGTATGATGGGACGGTGTGGATATAAATTCACTCTGTGTCTGACCCACGGAGTGTTTGATGGGACGGCGTGGAGGGAGATTCACTCTGTGTCTGACCCCGGGAGTGTTTGATGGGACCGTGTAGAGGAAAAATCACTCTGTGTCTGACCCCGGGAGTGTTTGATGGAATCGTGTAGAGGAATAATCACTCTGTGTCTGACCCCGGGATTGTTTGATGGGACCGTGTAGAGGAAGAATCACTCTGAGTCTGACCCCGGGAGTGTTTGATGGGACCGTGTAGAGGAATAATCACTGTGTGTCTGACCCACGGAGTGTTTGATGGAATCGTGTAGAGGAATAATCACTCTGTGTCTGACCCCGGGAGTCTTTTATGGGACCGTGCAGAGGAATAATCAGTCTGTGTCTGACCCGGGAGTGTGTTTTGGGACGGTGTGGAGGGAGACTCACTCTGTGTCTGACCCAGTGAGTGTGTGATGGGCTGTGTAGAGGAAGATTCACTCTATGTTTGACCCCGGGAGCGTGTGATGGGACAGTGTGGCGGGAGTATCATTCTGTGTCAGACGCCGGGCGTGTGTGATGGGACCGTGTAGAGGAATAATCACTCTGAGTCTGATCCCGGGACTGTTTGATGGGACCGTGTCCAGGAAAAATCACTCTGTGTCTGACGCCGGGAGTGTTTGATGGGACCGTATAGAGGAATAATCACTCTCTGTCTGACCCCGGGAGTGTTTGTTGGGACAGTGTAGAGGAATAATCTCTCTGTGTCTGTCCCCAGGAGAGTGAGATGGGACGGTGTGGAAGGAGATTCACACTGTGTCAGACACCGGGAGTGTTTGTTGGGACCGTGTAGAGGAATAATCACTCTGTGTCTGACCCCGGGAGTGTTTGATGGGACCGTGTAGAGGAATTATCACTCTGTGTCTGACGCAGGGAGTGTGTGATGGGACGGCGTGGAGGGAGATTCACACTGTGTCTGACCCCGGGAGTGTTTGATGGGACCGTGTAGAGGAATAATCACTCTGTGTCTGACCCCGGGAGTGTTTGATGGGACCGTGTAGAGGAATAATCACTCTGTCTGACCCCGGGAGTGTGTGATGGGACGGCGTGGACAGAGATGCACTCTGTGTCTGACCCCAGGAGTGTTTGATGTGACCGTGTAGAGGAATAATCACTCTGTGTCTGACCCCGGGTGTGTTTCATGGGATCGTGTAGAGGAATAATCACTCTGTGTCTGACCCCGGGAGTGTGTGATGGGACGGCGTGGAGAGAGATTCACTCTGTGTCTGACCCCGGGAGTGTTTGATGTGACGGTGTAGAGGAATAATGACTCTGTGTCTGACCTCTGGAGTGGTTGATGGGACCGTGTAGAGGAATAATCACTCTGTGTCTGACCCCGGGAGTGTGTGATGGGACGGCGTGGAGAGAGATTCACTCTGTGTCTGACCCCGGGAGTGTTTGATGAGACCGTGTAGAGGAATAATGACTCTGTGTCTGACCCCGGGAGTGTGTGATGGGACGGCGTGGAGAGAGATTCACTCTGTGTCTGACCCCGGGAGTGTTTGATGTGACGGTGTAGATGAATAATGACTCTGTGTCTGACCTCTGGAGTGGTTGATGGGACCGTGTAGAAGAATAATCACTCTGTGTCTGACCCCGGGAGTGTTTGATGGTACCGTGTAGAGGAATAATCTCTGTGTGTCTGACCCTGGGAGTGTGTGATGGGACGGTGTGGAGGGAGATTCACACTGTGTCTGACCCCGGGAGTGTTTGATGGGACCGTGTAGAGGAATAATCACTGTGTGTCTGACCCACGGAGTGTTTGATGGTACAGTGTAGAGGAATAATCACTCTGTGTCTGACCCCGGGAGTGTATGATGGGACGGTGTGGATTTTAATTCACTCTGTGTCTGACCCCGCAAGTGTTTGATGGGACCGTGTAGAGGAATAATCACTCTGAGTCTGACCCCGGGAGTGTTTGATGGTACAGTGTAGAGGAATAATCACTCTGTGTCTGACCCCGGGAGTGTTTGTTGGGACAGTGTAGAGGAATAATCACTCTGTGTCTGACCCCGGGAGTGTTTCATGGGTTCGTGTAGAGGAATAATCACTCTCAGTCTGACCCACGGAGTGATTGATGGTACAGTGTAGAGGAATAATCACTCTGTGTCTGACCCCGGGAGTGTATGATGGGACGGTGTGGATATAAATTCACTCTGTGTCTGACCCCGGGAGTGTTTGATGGGACCGTGTGGAGGAATAATCACTCTGTGTCTGACCCCGGGAGTGTTTTATGGGACCGTGTAGAGGAATAATCACTCTGTGTCTGACCACGGGAGTGTGTGATGGTACGGTGTGGAGGGAGATTCACTCTGTGTCTGACCCCGGGAGAATATGATGGGACGGTGTGGATATAAATTCACTCTGTGTCTGACCCCGGGAGTGTTTGATGGGACCGTGTAGAGGAATAACCACTCTGTGTCTGCCCCCGGGAATGTTTGATGGGATCGTGTAGAGGAATAATCACTCTGTGTCTGACCCACGGAGTGTTTGATGGTACAGTGTAGAGGAATAACCACTCTGTGTCTGACCCCGGGTGCATACGATGGGACGGTGTGGATATAAATTCACTCTGTGTCTGACCCCGGGAGTGTTTGATGGGACAGTGTAGAGGAATAATCACTCTGTGTCTGACCCCGCAAATGTTTGATGGGACCGTGTAGAGGAATAACCTCTCTGTGTCTGACCCCGGGAGTGTTGGATGGGACCGTGTAGAGGAATAATCACTGTGTGTCTGACCCCGGGAGTGTTGGATGGGACCGTGTAGAGGAAAAATCACTCTGTGTCTGACCCCGGGAGTGTTTGATGGGACCGTGTAGAGGAATAATCACTCTGTGTCTGACCCCGGGAGTGTTTGATGGGATCGTGTAGAGGAATAATCACTCTGTGTCTGACCCACGGAGTGTTTGATGGTACAGTGTAGAGGAATAATCACTCTGTGTCTGACCCCGGGAGTGTTTGATGGGACCGTGTAGAGGAATAATCACTCTGAGTCTGACCCCGGGAGTGTTTGATGGGACCGTGTAGAGGAATAATCACTCTGTGTCTGACCCCGCAAGTGTTTGATGGGACCGTGTAGAGGAATAATCACTGTGTGTCTGACCCCGGGAGTGTTTGATGGGACCGTGTAGAGGAATAATCTCTCTGTGTCTGTCCCCAGGAGAGTGAGATGGGACGGTGTGGAAGGAGATTCACACTGTGTCAGACACCGGGTGTGTTTGTTGGGACCGTGTAGAGGAATAATCACTCTGTGTCTGACCCCGGGAGTGTTTGATGGGACCGTGTAGAGGAATAATGACTCTGTGTCTGACCCCGGGAGTGTGTGATGGGACGGCGTGGAGAGAGATTCACTCTGTTTCTGACCTCGGGAGTGTTGGATGGGACCGTGTAGAGGAATAATCACTCTGTGTCTGACCCACGGAGAGGTTGATGGCACAGTGTAGAGGAATAATCACTCTGTGTATGTCCCCGGGAGTGTATGATGGGACGGTGTGGATATAATTTCACTCTGTGTCTGACCCCGATAGTGTTTGATGGGACCGTGTAGAGGAATAATCACTCTGTGTCTGACCCCGGGAGTGTTTGATGGGACCGTGTAGTGTAATAATCACTCTGTGTCTGAACACGGGAGTGTGTGATGGGACGGTGTGGAGGGAGATTCACTCTTTGTGTGACCCCGGGAGAGTATGATGGTACGGTGTGGATATAAATTCACTCTGTGTCTGACCCACGGAGTGTTTGATGGGACGGTGTTGATATAAATTCACTCTGTGTCTGACCCCGGGATTGTTTGATGGGACCGTGTAGAGGAATAATCACTCTGAGTCTGACCCCGGGAGTGTTTGATGGTACAGTGTAGAGGAATAATCACTATGTGTCTGACCCCGAGAGTGTATGATGGGACGGTGTGGATATAAATTCACTCTGTTTCTGACCCCGCAAGTGTTTGATGGGACCGTGTAGAGGAATAACCTCTCTGTGTCTGACCCCGGGAGTGTGTGATGGGAGGGCGTGGAGGGAGATTCACTCTGTGTCTGACCCCGGGAGTGTTTGTTGGGACCGTGTAGAGGAATAATCACTGTGTGTCTGACCACGGGAGTGTGTGATGGGACGGTGTGGAGGGAGATTCACTCTTTGTGTGACCCCGGGAGAGTATGATGGGACGGGGTGGATATAAATTCACTCTGTGTCTGACCCACGGAGTGTTTGATGGGACGGCGTGGAGGGAGATTCACTCTGTGTCTGACCCCGGGAGTGGTTGATGGGACCGTGTAGAGGAAAAATCACTCTGTGTCTGACCCCGGGAGTGTTTGATGGAATCGTGTAGAGGAATAATCACTCTGTGTCTGACCCCGGGATTGTTTGATGGGACCGTGTAGAGGAAGAATCACTCTGAGTCTGACCCCGGGAGTGTTTGATGGGACCGTGTAGAGGAATAATCACAGTGTGTCTGACCCACGGATTGTTTGATGGTACAGTGTAGAGGAATAATCACTCTGTGTCTGACCCCGAGAGTGTATGATGGGACGGTGTGGATATAAATTCACTCTGTTTCTGACCCCGCAAGTGTTTGATGGGACCGTGTAGAGGAATAATCTCTCTGTGTCTGACACCGGGAGTGGATGATGGGACGGCGTGGAGGGAGATTCACTCTGTGTCTGACCCGGGAGTGTTTGATGGGACCGTGTAGAGGAAAAATCACTCTGTGTCTGTCCCCGGGAGTGTTTGATGGGACCGTGTAGAGGAATAATCACTCTGTGTCTGACCCCGGGAGTGTTTGATGGGATCGTGTAGAGGAATAATCACTCTGTGTCTGACCCACGGAGTGTTTGATGGTACAGTGTAGAGGAATAATCACTCTGTGTCTGACCCCGGGAGCGTATGATGGGACGGTGTGGATATAAATTCACTCTGTGTCTGACCCCGGGAGTGTTTATTGGGACAGTGTAGAGGAATAATTACTCTGAGTCTGACCCCGGGAGTGTTTGATGGGACCTTGTAGAGGAATAATCACTGTGTGTCTGCCCCACCGAGTGTTTGATGGTACAGTGTAGAGGAATAATCACTCTGTGTCTGACCACGGGTGCGTAAGATGGGACGGTGTGGATATAAATTCACTCTGTGTCTGACCCCGGGATTGTTTGATGGGACCGTGTAGAGGAATAATCACTCTGAGTCTGACCCCGGGAGTGTTTGATGGTACAGTGTAGAGGAATAATCACTCTGTGTCTGACCCCGAGAGTGTATGATGGGACGGTGTGGATATAAATTCACTCTGTGTCTGACCCCGCAAGTGTTTGATGGGACCGTGTAGAGGAATAACCTCTCTGTGTCTGACCCCGGGAGTGTGTGATGGGAGGGCGGGGAGGGAGATTCACTCTGTGTCTGACCCCGGGACTGTTTGTTGGGACCGTGTAGAGGAATAATCACTGTGTGTCTGACCACGGGAGTGTGTGATGGGACGGTGTGGTGGGAGATTCACTCTTTGTGTGACCCCGGGAGAGTATGATGGGACGGTGTGGATATAAATTCACTCTGTGTCTGACCCACGGAGTGTTTGATGGGACGGCGTGGAGGGAGATTCACTCTGTGTCTGATCCCGGGAGTGTTTGATGGGACCGTGTAGAGGAAAAAAATCACTCTGTGTCTGACCCCGGGAGTGTTTGATGGAATCGTGTAGAGGAATAATCACTCTGTGTCTGACCCCGGGATTGTTTGATGGGACCGTGTAGAGGAAGAATCACTCTGAGTCTGACCACGGGAGTGTTTGATGGGACCGTGTAGAGGAATAATCACTGTGTGTCTGACCCACGGAGTGTTTGATGGTACAGTGTAGAGGAATAATCGCTCTGTGTCTGACCCACGGAGTGTTTGATGGTACAGTATAGAGGAATAATCACTCTGTGTCTGACCCCGGGAGCGTATGATGGGACGGTGTGGATATAAATTCACTCTGTGTCTGACCCCGGGAGTGTTTATTGGGACCGTGTAGAAGAATAATTACTCTGAGTCTGACCCCGGGTGTGTTTGATGGGACCTTGTAGAGGAATAATCACTGTGTGTCTGCCCCACCGAGTGTTTGATGGTACAGTGTAGAGGAATAATCACTCTGTGTCTGACCACGGGTGCGTAAGATGGGACGGTGTGGATATAAATTCACTCTGTGTCTGACCCCGGATTGTTTGATGGGACCGTGTAGAGGAATAATCACTCTGAGTCTGACCCCGGGAGTGTTTGATGGTACAGTGTAGAGGAATAATCACTCTGTGTCTGACCCCGAGAGTGTATGATGGGACGGTGTGGATATAAATTCACTCTGTGTCTGACCCCGCAAGTGTTTGATGGGACCGTGTAGAGGAATAACCTCTCTGTGTCTGACCCCGGGAGTGTGTGATGGGAGGGCGGGGAGGGAGATTCACTCTGTGTCTGACCCCGGGACTGTTTGTTGGGACCGTGTAGAGGAATAATCACTGTGTGTCTGACCACGGGAGTGTGTGATGGGACGGTGTGGTGGGAGATTCACTCTTTGTGTGACCCCGGGAGAGTATGATGGGAGGTGTGGATATAAATTCACTCTGTGTCTGACCCACGGAGTGTTTGATGGGACGGCGTGGAGGGAGATTCACTCTGTGTCTGATCCCGGGAGTGTTTGATGGGACCGTGTAGAGGAAAAAATCACTCTGTGTCTGACCCCGGGAGTGTTTGATGGAATCGTGTAGAGGAATAATCACTCTGTGTCTGACCCCGGGATTGTTTGATGGGACCGTGTAGAGGAAGAATCACTCTGAGTCTGACCACGGGAGTGTTTGATGGGACCGTGTAGAGGAATAATCACTGTGTGTCTGACCCACGGAGTGTTTGATGGTACAGTGTAGAGGAATAATCACTCTGTGTCTGACCCACGGAGTGTTTGATGGTACAGTGTAGAGGAATAATCACTCTGTGTCTGACCAAGGGTGCGTAAGATGGGACGGTGTGGATATAAATTCACTCTGTGTCTGACCCCGGGATTGTTTGATGGGACCGTGTAGAGGAATAATCACTCTGAGTCTGACCCCGGGAGTGTTTGATGGTACAGTGTAGAGGAATAATCACTCTGTGTCTGACCCCGAGAGTGTATGATGGGACGGTGTGGATATAAATTCACTCTGTGTCTGACCCCGCAAGTGTTTGATGGGACCGTGTAGAGGAATAACCTCTCTGTGTCTGACCCCGGGAGTGTGTGATGGGAGGGCGGGGAGGGAGATTCACTCTGTGTCTGACCCCGGGACTGTTTGTTGGGACCGTGTAGAGGAATAATCACTGTGTGTCTGACCACGGGAGTGTGTGATGGGACGGTGTGGTGGGAGATTCACTCTTTGTGTGACCCCGGGAGAGTATGATGGGACGGTGTGGATATAAATTCACTCTGTGTCTGACCCACGGAGTGTTTGATGGGACGGCGTGGAGGGAGATTCACTCTGTGTCTGATCCCGGGAGTGTTTGATGGGACCGTGTAGAGGAAAAAATCACTCTGTGTCTGACCCCGGGAGTGTTTGATGGAATCGTGTAGAGGAATAATCACTCTGTGTCTGACCCCGGGATTGTTTGATGGGACCGTGTAGAGGAATAATCACTCTGTGTCTGACCCCGGGAGTGTTTGATGGGATCGTGTAGAGGAATAATCACTCTGTGTCTGACCCACGGAGTGTTTGATGGTACAGTGTAGAGGAATAATCACTCTGTGTCTGACCCCGGGAGCGTATGATGGGACGGTGTGGATATAAATTCACTCTGTGTCTGACCCCGGGAGTGTTTATTGGGACCGTGTAGAGGAATGATTACTCTGAGTCTGACCCCGGGAGTGTTTGATGGGACCTTGTAGAGGAATAATCACTGTGTGTCTGCACCACCGAGTGTTTGCTGGTACAGTGTAGAGGAATAATCACTCTGTGTCTGACCACGGGTGCGTAAGATGGGACGGTGTGGATATAAATTCACTCTGTGTCTGACCCCGGGATTGTTTGATGGGACCGTGTAGAGGAATAATCACTCTGAGTCTGACCCCGGGAGTGTTTGATGGTACTGTGTAGAGGAATAATCACTCTGTGTCTGACCCCGAGAGTGTATGATGGGACGGTGTGGATATAAATTCACTCTGTGTCTGACCCCGCAAGTGTTTGATGGGACCGTGTAGAGGAATAACCTCTCTGTCTCTGACCCCGGGAGTGTGTGATGGGAGGGCGTGGAGGGAGATTCACTCTGTGTCTGACCCCGGTATTGTTTGTTGGGACCGTGTAGAGGAATAATCACTGTGTGTCTGACCACGGGAGTGTGTGATGGGACGGTGTGGAGGGAGATTCACTCTTTGTGTGACCCCGGGAGTGTTTGATGGGACCGTGTAGAGGAATAATCACACTGTGTCTGACCACGGGAGTGTGTGATGGGACGGTGTGGAGGGAGATTCACTCTGTGTCTGACCCCGGGAGAGTATGATGGGACGGTGTGGATATAAATTCACTCTGTGTCTGACCCACGGAGTGTTTGATGGGACGGCGTGGAGGGAGATTCACTCTGTGTCTGACCCCGGAGTTTTTGATGGGACCGTGTAGAGGAAAAATCACTCTGTGTCTGACCCCGGGAGTGTTTGATGGAATCGTGTAGAGGAATAATCACTCTGTGTCTGACCCCGGGATTGTTTGATGGGACCGTGTAGAGGATTAATCACTGTGTGTCTGACCCACGGAGTGTTTGATGGTACAGTGTAGAGGAATAATCACTCTGTGTCTGACCCCGGGATTGTTTGATGGGACCGTGTAGAGGAATAATCACTCTGAGTCTGACCCCGGGAGTGTTTGATGGTACTGTGTAGAGGAATAATCACTCTGTGTCTGACCCCGAGAGTGTATGATGGGACGGTGTGGAGGGAGATTCACTCTTTGTGTGACCCACGGAGTGTTTGATGGTACAGTGTAGAGGAATAATCACTCTGTGTCTGACCCCGAGAGTGTATGATGGGACGGTGTGGATATAAATTCACTCTGTTTCTGACCCCGCAAGTGTTTGATGGGACCGTGTAGAGGAATAATCACTCTGTGTCTGTCCCCGGGAGTGTTTGATGGGACCGTGTAGAGGAATAATCACTCTGTGTCTGACCCCGGGAGTGTTTGATGGGATCGTGTAGAGGAATAATCACTCTGTGTCTGACCCACGGAGTGTTTGATGGTACAGTGTAGAGGAATAATCACTCTGTGTCTGACCCCGGGAGCGTATGATGGGACGGTGTGGATATAAATTCACTCTGTGTCTGACCCCGGGAGTGTTTATTGGGACCGTGTAGAGGAATAATTACTCTGAGTCTGACCCCGGGAGTGTTTGATGGGACCTTGTAGAGGAATAATCACTGTGTGTCTGCCCCACCGAGTGTTTGATGGTACAGTGTAGAGGAATAATCACTCTGTGTCTGACCACGGGTGCGTAAGATGGGACGGTGTGGATATAAATTCACTCTGTGTCTGACCCCGGGATTGTTTGATGGGACCGTGTAGAGGAATAATCACTCTGAGTCTGACCCCGGGAGTGTTTGATGGTACAGTGTAGAGGAATAATCACTCTGTGTCTGACCCCGAGAGTGTATGATGGGACGGTGTGGATATAAATTCACTCTGTGTCTGACCCCGCAAGTGTTTGATGGGACCGTGTAGAGGAATAACCTCTCTGTGTCTGACCCCGGGAGTGTGTGATGGGAGGGCGTGGAGGGAGATTCACTCTGTGTCTGACCCCGGGAGTGTTTGTTGGGACCGTGTAGAGGAATAATCACTGTGTGTCTGACCACGGGAGTGTGTGATGGGACGGTGTGGAGGGAGATTCACTCTTTGTGTGACCCCGGGAGTGTTTGATGGGACCGTGTAGAGGAATAATCACACTGTGTCTGACCACGGGAGTGTGTGATGGGACGGTGTGGTGGGAGATTCACTCAGTGTCTGACCCCGGGAGAGTATGATGGGACGGTGTGGATATAAATTCACTCTGTGTCTGACCCACGGAGTGTTTGATGGGACGGCGTGGAGGGAGATTCACTCTGTGTCTGACCCCGGAGTGTTTGATGGGACCGTGTAGAGGAACAATCACTCTGTGTCTGACCCCGGGAGTGTTTGATGGAATCGTGTAGAGGAATAATCACTCTGTGTCTGACCCCGGGATTGTTTGATGGGACCGTGTAGAGGAATAATCACTGTGTGTCTGACCCACGGAGTGTTTGATGGTACAGTGTAGAGGAATAATCACTCTGTGTCTGACCCCGAGAGTGTATGATGGGACGGTGTGGATATAAATTCACTCTGTGTCTGACCCCGCAAGTGTTTGATGGGACCGTGTAGAGGAATAACCTCTCTGTGTCTGACCCCGGGAGTGTGTGATGGGAGGGCGTGGAGGGAGATTCACTCTGTGTTGACCCCGGGAGTGTTTGTTGGGACCGTGTAGAGGAATAATCACTGTGTGTCTGACCACGGGAGTGTGTGATGGGACGGTGTGGAGGGAGATTCACTCTTTGTGTGACCCCGGGAGTGTTTGATGGGACCGTGTAGAGGAATAACCACACTGTGTCTGACCACGGGAGTGTGTGATGGGACGGTGTGGTGGGAGATTCACTCTGTGTCTGACCCCGGGAGAGTATGATGGGACGGTGTGGATATAAATTCACTCTGTGTCTGACCCACGGAGTGTTTGATGGGACCGTGTAGAGGAATAATCACTCTGTGTCTGACCCCGGGATTGTTTGATGGGACCGTGTAGAGGAATAATCACTCTGTGTCTGACCCCGGGAGTGTTTGATGGGATCGTGTAGAGGAATAATCACTCTGTGTCTGACCCACGGAGTGTTTGATGGTACAGTGTAGAGGAATAATCACTCTGTGTCTGACCCCGGGAGCGTATGATGGGACGGTGTGGATATAAATTCACTCTGTGTCTGACCCCGGGAGTGTTTATTGGGACCGTGTAGAGGAATGATTACTCTGAGTCTGACCCCGGGAGTGTTTGATGGGACCTTGTAGAGGAATAATCACTGTGTGTCTGCCCCACCGAGTGTTTGCTGGTACAGTGTAGAGGAATAATCACTCTGTGTCTGACCACGGGTGCGTAAGATGGGACGGTGTGGATATAAATTCACTCTGTGTCTGACCCCGGGATTGTTTGATGGGACCGTGTAGAGGAATAATCACTCTGAGTCTGACCCCGGGAGTGTTTGATGGTACTGTGTAGAGGAATAATCACTCTGTGTCTGACCCCGAGAGTGTATGATGGGACGGTGTGGATATAAATTCACTCTGTGTCTGACCCCGCAAGTGTTTGATGGGACCGTGTAGAGGAATAACCTCTCTGTCTCTGACCCCGGGAGTGTGTGATGGGAGGGCGTGGAGGGAGATTCACTCTGTGTCTGACCCCGGTATTGTTTGTTGGGACCGTGTAGAGGAATAATCACTGTGTGTCTGACCACGGGAGTGTGTGATGGGACGGTGTGGAGGGAGATTCACTCTTTGTGTGACCCCGGGAGTGTTTGATGGGACCGTGTAGAGGAATAATCACACTGTGTCTGACCACGGGAGTGTGTGATGGGACGGTGTGGAGGGAGATTCACTCTGTGTCTGACCCCGGGAGAGTATGATGGGACGGTGTGGATATAAATTCACTCTGTGTCTGACCCACGGAGTGTTTGATGGGACGGCGTGGAGGGAGATTCACTCTGTGTCTGACCCCGGAGTTTTTGATGGGACCGTGTAGAGGAAAAATCACTCTGTGTCTGACCCCGGGAGTGTTTGATGGAATCGTGTAGAGGAATAATCACTCTGTGTCTGACCCCGGGATTGTTTGATGGGACCGTGTAGAGGAATAATCACTGTGTGTCTGACCCACGGAGTGTTGATGGTACAGTGTAGAGGAATAATCACTCTGTGTCTGACCCCGGGATTGTTTGATGGGACCGTGTAGAGGAATAATCACTCTGAGTCTGACCCCGGGAGTGTTTGATGGTACTGTGTAGAGGAATAATCACTCTGTGTCTGACCCCGAGAGTGTATGATGGGACGGTGTGGAGGGAGATTCACTCTTTGTGTGACCCACGGAGTGTTTGATGGTACAGTGTAGAGGAATAATCACTCTGTGTCTGACCCCGAGAGTGTATGATGGGACGGTGTGGATATAAATTCACTCTGTTTCTGACCCCGCAAGTGTTTGATGGGACCGTGTAGAGGAATAATCACTCTGTGTCTGTCCCCGGGAGTGTTTGATGGGACCGTGTAGAGGAATAATCACTCTGTGTCTGACCCCGGGAGTGTTTGATGGGATCGTGTAGAGGAATAATCACTCTGTGTCTGACCCACGGAGTGTTTGATGGTACAGTGTAGAGGAATAATCACTCTGTGTCTGACCCCGGGAGCGTATGATGGGACGGTGTGGATATAAATTCACTCTGTGTCTGACCCCGGGAGTGTTTATTGGGACCGTGTAGAGGAATAATTACTCTGAGTCTGACCCCGGGAGTGTTTGATGGGACCTTGTAGAGGAATAATCACTGTGTGTCTGCCCCACCGAGTGTTTGATGGTACAGTGTAGAGGAATAATCACTCTGTGTCTGACCACGGGTGCGTAAGATGGGACGGTGTGGATATAAATTCACTCTGTGTCTGACCCCGGGATTGTTTGATGGGACCGTGTAGAGGAATAATCACTCTGAGTCTGACCCCGGGAGTGTTTGATGGTACAGTGTAGAGGAATAATCACTCTGTGTCTGACCCCGAGAGTGTATGATGGGACGGTGTGGATATAAATTCACTCTGTGTCTGACCCCGCAAGTGTTTGATGGGACCGTGTAGAGGAATAACCTCTCTGTGTCTGACCCCGGGACTGTGTGATGGGAGGGCGTGGAGGGAGATTCACTCTGTGTCTGACCCCGGGAGTGTTTGTTGGGACCGTGTAGAGGAATAATCACTGTGTGTCTGACCACGGGAGTGTGTGATGGGACGGTGTGGAGGGAGATTCACTCTTTGTGTGACCCCGGGAGTGTTTGATGGGACCGTGTAGAGGAATAATCACACTGTGTCTGACCACGGGAGTGTGTGATGGGACGGTGTGGTGGGAGATTCACTCAGTGTCTGACCCCGGGAGAGTATGATGGGACGGTGTGGATATAAATTCACTCTGTGTCTGACCCACGGAGTGTTTGATGGGACGGCGTGGAGGGAGATTCACTCTGTGTCTGACCCCGGAGTGTTTGATGGGACCGTGTAGAGGAAAAATCACTCTGTGTCTGACCCCGGGAGTGTTTGATGGAATCGTGTAGAGGAATAATCACTCTGTGTCTGACCCCGGGATTGTTTGATGGGACCGTGTAGAGGAATAATCACTGTGTGTCTGACCCACGGAGTGTTTGATGGTACAGTGTAGAGGAATAATCACTCTGTGTCTGACCCCGAGAGTGTATGATGGGACGGTGTGGATATAAATTCACTCTGTGTCTGACCCCGCAAGTGTTTGATGGGACCGTGTAGAGGAATAACCTCTCTGCGTCTGACCCCGGGAGTGTGTGATGGGAGGGCGTGGAGGGAGATTCACTCTGTGTTGACCCCGGGAGTGTTTGTTGGGACCGTGTAGAGGAATAATCACTGTGTGTCTGACCACGGGAGTGTGTGATGGGACGGTGTGGAGGGAGATTCACTCTTTGTGTGACCCCGGGAGTGTTTGATGGGACCGTGTAGAGGAATAACCACACTGTGTCTGACCACGGGAGTGTGTGATGGGACGGTGTGGTGGGAGATTCACTCTGTCTCTGACCCCGGGAGAGTATGATGGGACGGTGTGGATATAAATTCACTCTGTGTCTGACCCACGGAGTGTTTGATGGGACGGCGTGGAGGGAGATTCACTCTGTGTCTGACCCCGGAGTGTTTGATGGGACCGTGTAGAGGAAAAATCACTCTGTGTCTGACCCCGGGAGTGTTTGATGGAATCGTGTAGAGGAATAATCACTCTGTGTCTGACCCCGGGATTGTTTGATGGGACCGTGTAGAGGAATAATCACTGTGTGTCTGACCCACGGAGTGTTTGATGGTACAGTGTAGAGGAATAATCAGTCTGTGTCTGACCCCGGAAGTGTATGATGAGACGGTGTGGATATAAATTCACTCTGTTTCTGACCCCGCAAGTGTTTGATGGGACCGTGTAGAGGATAAATCACTCTGTGTCTGTCCCCGGGAGTGTTTGATGGGACCGTGTAGAGGAAACATCACTCTGTGTCTGTCCCCGGGAGTGTTTGATGGGACCGTGTAGAGGAATAATCACACTGTGTCTGACCACGGGAGTGTGTGATGGGACGGTGTGGTGGGAGATTCACTCTGTGTCTGACCCCGGGAGAGTATGATGGGACGGTGTGGATATAAATTCACTCTGTGTCTGACCCACGGAGTGTTTGATGGGACGGCGTGGAGGGAGATTCACTCTGTGTCTGACCCCGGAGTGTTTGATGGGACCGTGTAGAGGAAAAATCACTCTGTGTCTGACCCCGGGAGTGTTTGATGGAATCGTGTAGAGGAATAATCACTCTGTGTCTGTCCCCGGGATTGTTTGATGGGACCGTGTAGAGGAATAATCACTGTGTGTCTGACCCACGGAGTGTTTGATGGTACAGTGTAGAGGAATAATCACTCTGTGTCTGACCCCGGGAGTGTAAGATGAGACGGTGTGGATATAAATTCACTCTGTTTCTGACCCCGCAAGTGTTTGATGGGACCGTGTAGAGGAAAAATCACTCTGTGTCTGTCCCCGGGAGTGTTTTTTGGGACCGTGTAGAGGAATAATCACTCTGTGTCTGATTCCGGGAGTGTTTGATGTGATCGTGTAGAGGAATAATCACTCTGTGTCTGACCCACGGAGTGTTTGATGGTACAGTGTAGAGGAATAATCACTCTGTGTCTGACCCCGGGAGCTTATGATGGGACGGTGTGGATATAAATTCACTCTGTGTCTGACCCCGGGAGTGTTTATTGGGACAGTGTAGAGGAATAATTACTCTGAGTCTGACCCCAGGAGTGTTTGATGGGACCTTGTAGAGGAATAATCACTGTGTGTCTGCCCCACCGAGTGTTTGATGGTACAGTGTAGAGGAATAATCACTCTGTGTCTGACCCCGAGAGTGTATGACGGGACGGTGTGGATATAAATTCACTCTGTGTCTGACCCCGCAAGTGTTTGATGGGACCGTGTAGAGGAATAACCTCTCTGTGTCTGACCCCGGGAGAGTGTGATGGGAGGGCGTGGAGGGAGATTCACTCTGTGTCTGACCCCGGGAGTGTTTGTTGGGACAGTGTAGAGGAATAATCACTCTGTGTCTGACCCCGGGAGTGTTTGATGGGACCGTGTAGAGGAATAATCACTCTGTGTCTGACCACGGGAGTGTGTGATGGGACGGTGTGGAGGGAGATTCACTCTTTGTCTGACCCCGGGAGAGTTTGATTGGACCGTGTAGAGGAATTATCACACTGTGACTGACCACGGGAGTGTGTGATGGGACGGTGTGGATATAAATTCACTCTGTGTCTGACCCACGGAGTGTTTGATGGGACGGCGTGGAGGGAGATTCACTCTGTGTCTGACCCCGGGAGTGTTTGATGGAATCGTGTAGAGGAATAATCACTCTGTGTCTGACCCACGGAGTGTTTGATGGTACAGTGTAGAGGAATAATCACTCTGTGTCTGACCCCGAGAGTGTATGATGGGACGGTGTGGATATAAATTCACTCTGTTTCTGACCCCGCAAGTGTTTGATGGGACCGTGTAGAGGAATAATCTCTCTGTGTCTGACACCGGGAGTGTGTGATGGGACGGCGTGGAGGGAGATTCACTCTGTGTCTGACCCGGGAGTGTTTGATGGGACCGTGTAGAGGAAAAATCACTCTGTGTCTGTCCCCGGGAGTGTTTGATGGGACCGTGTAGAGGAATAATCACTGTGTGTCTGACCCACGGAGTGTTTGATGGTACAGTGTAGAGGAATAATCACTCTGTGTCTGACCCCGAGAGTGTATGATGGGACGGTGTGGATATAAATTCACTCAGTGTCTGACCCCGCAAGTGTTTGATGGGACCGTGTAGAGGAATAACCTCTCTGTGTCTGACCCCGGGAGTGTGTGATGGGAGGGCGTGGAGGGAGATTCACTCTGTGTCTGACCCCGGGAGTGTTTGTTGGGACCGTGTAGAGGAATAATCACTGTGTGTCTGACCACGGGAGTGTGTGATGGGACGGTGTGGAGGGAGATTCACTCTTTGTGTGACCCCGGGAGTGTTTGATGGGACCGTGTAGAGGAATAATCACACTGTGTCTGACCACGGGAGTGTGTGATGGGACGGTGTGGTGGGAGATTCACTCTGTGTCTGACCCCGGGAGAGTATGATGGGACGGTGTGGATATAAATTCACTCTGTGTCTGACCCCGGAGTGTTTGATGGGACCGTGTAGAGGAAAAATCACTCTGTGTCTGACCCCGGGAGTGTTTGATGGAATCGTGTAGAGGAATAATCACTCTGTGTCTGACCCCGGGAGTGTTTGATGGAATCGTGTAGAGGAATAATCACTCTGTGTCTGACCCCGGGATTGTTTGATGGGACCGTGTAGAGGAATAACCTCTCTGCGTCTGACCCCGGGAGTGTGTGATGGGAGGGCGTGGAGGGAGATTCACTCTGTGTTGACCCCGGGAGTGTTTGTTGGGACCGTGTAGAGGAATAATCACTGTGTGTCTGACCACGGGAGTGTGTGATGGGACGGTGTGGAGGGAGATTCACTCTTTGTGTGACCCCGGGAGTGTTTGATGGGACCGTGTAGAGGAATAACCACACTGTGTCTGACCACGGGAGTGTGTGATGGGACGGTGTGGTGGGAGATTCACTCTGTCTCTGACCCCGGGAGAGTATGATGGGACGGTGTGGATATAAATTCACTCTGTGTCTGACCCACGGAGTGTTTGATGGGACGGCGTGGAGGGAGATTCACTCTGTGTCTGACCCCGGAGTGTTTGATGGGACCGTGTAGAGGAAAAATCACTCTGTGTCTGACCCCGGGAGTGTTTGATGGAATCGTGTAGAGGAATAATCACTCTGTGTCTGACCCCGGGATTGTTTGATGGGACCGTGTAGAGGAATAATCACTGTGTGTCTGACCCACGGAGTGTTTGATGGTACAGTGTAGAGGAATAATCAGTCTGTGTCTGACCCCGGAAGTGTATGATGAGACGGTGTGGATATAAATTCACTCTGTTTCTGACCCCGCAAGTGTTTGATGGGACCGTGTAGAGGATAAATCACTCTGTGTCTGTCCCCGGGAGTGTTTGATGGGACCGTGTAGAGGAAACATCACTCTGTGTCTGTCCCCGGGAGTGTTTGATGGGACCGTGTAGAGGAATAATCACACTGTGTCTGACCACGGGAGTGTGTGATGGGACGGTGTGGTGGGAGATTCACTCTGTGTCTGACCCCGGGAGAGTATGATGGGACGGTGTGGATATAAATTCACTCTGTGTCTGACCCACGGAGTGTTTGATGGGACGGCGTGGAGGGAGATTCACTCTGTGTCTGACCCCGGAGTGTTTGATGGGACCGTGTAGAGGAAAAATCACTCTGTGTCTGACCCCGGGAGTGTTTGATGGAATCGTGTAGAGGAATAATCACTCTGTGTCTGTCCCCGGGATTGTTTGATGGGACCGTGTAGAGGAATAATCACTGTGTGTCTGACCCACGGAGTGTTTGATGGTACAGTGTAGAGGAATAATCACTCTGTGTCTGACCCCGGGAGTGTAAGATGAGACGGTGTGGATATAAATTCACTCTGTTTCTGACCCCGCAAGTGTTTGATGGGACCGTGTAGAGGAAAAATCACTCTGTGTCTGTCCCCGGGAGTGTTTTTTGGGACCGTGTAGAGGAATAATCACTCTGTGTCTGATTCCGGGAGTGTTTGATGTGATCGTGTAGAGGAATAATCACTCTGTGTCTGACCCACGGAGTGTTTGATGGTACAGTGTAGAGGAATAATCACTCTGTGTCTGACCCCGGGAGCTTATGATGGGAGGGTGTGGATATAAATTCACTCTGTGTCTGACCCCGGGAGTGTTTATTGGGACAGTGTAGAGGAATAATTACTCTGAGTCTGACCCCAGGAGTGTTTGATGGGACCTTGTAGAGGAATAATCACTGTGTGTCTGCCCCACCGAGTGTTTGATGGTACAGTGTAGAGGAATAATCACTCTGTGTCTGACCCCGAGAGTGTATGACGGGACGGTGTGGATATAAATTCACTCTGTGTCTGACCCCGCAAGTGTTTGATGGGACCGTGTAGAGGAATAACCTCTCTGTGTCTGACCCCGGGAGAGTGTGATGGGAGGGCGTGGAGGGAGATTCACTCTGTGTCTGACCCCGGGAGTGTTTGTTGGGACAGTGTAGAGGAATAATCACTCTGTGTCTGACCCCGGGAGTGTTTGATGGGACCGTGTAGAGGAATAATCACTCTGTGTCTGACCACGGGAGTGTGTGATGGGACGGTGTGGAGGGAGATTCACTCTTTGTCTGACCCCGGGAGAGTTTGATTGGACCGTGTAGAGGAATTATCACACTGTGACTGACCACGGGAGTGTGTGTTGGGACGGTGTGGATATAAATTCACTCTGTGTCTGACCCACGGAGTGTTTGATGGGACGGCGTGGAGGGAGATTCACTCTGTGTCTGACCCCGGGAGTGTTTGATGGAATCGTGTAGAGGAATAATCACTGTGAGTCTGACCCACGGAGTGTTTGATGGTACAGTGTAGAGGAATAATCACTCTGTGTCTGACCCCGAGAGTGTATGATGGGACGGTGTGGATATAAATTCACTCTGTTTCTGACCCCGCAAGTGTTTGATGGGACCGTGTAGAGGAATAATCTCTCTGTGTCTGACACCGGGAGTGTGTGATGGGACGGCGTGGAGGGAGATTCACTCTGTGTCTGACCCGGGAGTGTTTGATGGGACCGTGTAGAGGAAAAATCACTCTGTGTCTGTCCCCGGGAGTGTTTGATGGGACCGTGTAGAGGAATAATCACTGTGTGTCTGACCCACGGAGTGTTTGATGGTACAGTGTAGAGGAATAATCACTCTGTGTCTGACCCCGAGAGTGTATGATGGGACGGTGTGGATATAAATTCACTCAGTGTCTGACCCCGCAAGTGTTTGATGGGACCGTGTAGAGGAATAACCTCTCTGTGTCTGACCCCGGGAGTGTGTGATGGGAGGGCGTGGAGGGAGATTCACTCTGTGTCTGACCCCGGGAGTGTTTGTTGGGACCGTGTAGAGGAATAATCACTGTGTGTCTGACCACGGGAGTGTGTGATGGGACGGTGTGGAGGGAGATTCACTCTTTGTGTGACCCCGGGAGTGTTTGATGGGACCGTGTAGAGGAATAATCACACTGTGTCTGACCACGGGAGTGTGTGATGGGACGGTGTGGTGGGAGATTCACTCTGTGTCTGACCCCGGGAGAGTATGATGGGACGGTGTGGATATAAATTCACTCTGTGTCTGACCCCGGAGTGTTTGATGGGACCGTGTAGAGGAAAAATCACTCTGTGTCTGACCCCGGGAGTGTTTGATGGAATCGTGTAGAGGAATAATCACTCTGTGTCTGACCCCGGGATTGTTTGATGGGACCGTGTAGAGGAATAATCACTGTGTGTCTGACCCACGGAGTGTTTGATGGTACAGTGTAGAGGAAAAATCACTCTGTGTCTGTCCCCGGGAGTGTTTGATGGGACCGTGTAGAGGAATAATCACTGTGTGTCTGACCCACGGAGTGTTTGATGGTACAGTGTAGAGGAATAATCACTGTGTGTCTGACCACGGGAGTGTGTGATGGGACGGTTTGGAGGGAGATTCACTCTTTGTGTGACCCCGGGAGTGTTTGATGGGACCGTGTAGAGGAATAATCACACTGTGTCTGACCACGGGAGTGTGTGATGGGACGGTGTGGTGGGAGATTCACTCTGTGTCTGACCACGGGAGAGTATGATGGGACGGTGTGGATATAAATTCACTCTGTGTCTGACCCACGGAGTGTTTGATGGGACGGCGTGGAGGGAGATTCACTCTGTGTCAGACCCCGGAGTGTTTGATGGGACCGTGTAGAGGAAAAATCACTCTGTGTCTGACCCCGGGAGTGTTTGATGGAATCGTGTAGAGGAATAATCACTCTGTCTGACCCCGGGATTGTTTGATGGGACCGTGTAGAGGAATAATCACTGTGTGTCTGACCCACGGAGTGTTTGATGGTACAGTGTAGAGGAATAATCACTCTGTGTCTGACCCTGGGAGTGTATGATGAGACGGTGTGGATATAAATTCACTCTGTTTCTGACCCCGCAAGTGTTTGATGGGACCGTGTAGAGGAAAAATCACTCTGTGTCTGTCCCCGGGAGTGTTTGATGGGACCGTGTAGAGGAATAATCACTCTGTGTCTGACCCCGGGAGTGTTTGATGGGATCGTGTAGAGGAATAATCACTCTGTGTCTGACCCACGGAGTGTTTGATGGTACAGTGTAGAGGAATAATCACTCTGTGTCTGACCCCGGGAGCGTATGATGGGACGGTGTGGATATAAACTCACTCTGTGTCTGACCCCGGGAGTGTTTATTGGGACAGTGTAGAGGAATAATTACTCTGAGTCTGACCCCGGGAGAGTTTGATGGGACCTTGTAGAGGAATAATCACCGTGTGTCTGCCCCACCGAGTGTTTGATGGTACAGTGTAGAGGAATAATCACTCTGTGTCTGACCCCGAGAGTGTATGACGGGACGGTGTGGATATAAATTCACTCTGTGTCTGACCCCGCAAGTGTTTGATGGGACCGTGTAGAGGAATAACCTCTCTGTGTCTGACCCCGGGAGAGTGTGATGGGAGGGCGTGGAGGGAGATTCACTCTGTGTCTGACCCCGGGAGTGTTTGTTGGGACAGTGTAGAGGAATAATCACTCTGTGTCTGACCCCGGGAGTGTTTGATGGGACCGTGTAGAGGAATAATCACTCTGTGTCTGACCACGGGAGTGTGTGATGGGACGGTGTGGAGGGAGATTCACTCTTTGTCTGACCCCGGGAGAGTTTGATGGGACCGTGTAGAGGAATTATCACACTGTGTCTGACCACGGGAGTGTGTGATGGGACGGTGTGGATATAAATTCACTCTGTGTCTGACCCACGGAGTGTTTGATGGGACGGCGTGGAGGGAGATTCACTCTGTGTCTGACCCCGGGAGTGTTTGATGGAATCGTGTAGAGGAATAATCACTCTGTGTCTGACCCCGGGATTGTTTGATGGGACCGTGTAGAGGAAGAATCACTCTGACTCTGACCCCGGGAGTGTTTGATGGGACCGTGCAGAGGAATAATCACTGTGTGTCTGACCCACGGAGTGTTTGATGGTACAGTGTAGAGGAATAATCACTCTGTGTCTGACCCGGAGAGTGTATGATGGGACGGTGTGGATATAAATTCACTCTGTTTCTGACCCCGCAAGTGTTTGATGGGACCGTGTAGAGGAATAATCTCTCTGTGTCTGACACCGGGAGTGTGTGATGGGACGGCGTGGAGGGAGATTCACTCTGTGTCTGACCCGGGAGTGTTTGATGGGACCGTGTAGAGGAAAAATCACTCTGTGTCTGTCCCCGGGAGTGTTTGATGGGACCGTGTAGAGGAATAATCACTCTGTGTCTGACCCCGGGAGTGTTTGATGGGATCGTGTAGAGGAATAATCACTCTGTGTCTGACCCACGGAGTGTTTGATGGTACAGTGCAGAGGAATAATCACTCTGTGTCTGACCCCGGGAGCTTATGATGGGACTGTGTGGATATAAATTCACTCTGTGTCTGACCCCGGGAGTGTTTATTGGGACCGTGTAGAGGAATAATTACTCTGAGTCTGACCCCGGGATTGTTTGATGGGACCTTGTAGAGGAATAATCACTGTGTTTCTGCCCCACCGAGTGTTTGATGGTACAGTGTAGAGGAATAATCACTCTGTGTCTGACCACGGGTGCGTAAGATGGGACGGTGTGGATATAAATTCACTCTGTGTCTGACCCCGGGATTGTTTGATGGGACCGTGTAGAGGAATAATCACTCTGAGTCTGACCCCGGGAGTGTTTGATGGTACAGTGTAGAGGAATAATCACTCTGTGTCTGACCCCGAGAGTATGATGGGACGGTGTGGATATAAATTCACTCTGTGTCTGACCCCTCAAGTGTTTGATGGGACCGTGTAGAGGAATAACCTCTCTGTGTCTGACCCCGGGAGTGTGTGATGGGAGGGCGTGGAGGGAGATTCACTCTGTGTCTGACCCCGGGAGTGTTTGTTGGGACCGTGTAGAGGAATAATCACTGTGTGTCTGACCACGGGAGTGTGTGATGGGACGGTGTGGAGGGAGATTCACACTTTGTGTGACCCCGGGAGTGTTTGATGGGACCGTGTAGAGGAATAATCACACTGTATCTGACCACGGGAGTGTGTGATGGGACGGTGTGGTGGGAGATTCACTCAGTGTCTGACCCCGGGAGAGTATGATGGGACGGTGTGGATATAAATTCACTCTGTGTCTGACCCACGGAGTGTTTGATGGGACGGCGTGGAGGGAGATTCACTCTGTGTCTGACCCCGGAGTGTTTGATGGGACCGTGTAGAGGAAAAATCACTCCGTGTCTGACCCCGGGAGTGTTTGATGGAATCGTGTAGAGGAATAATCACTCTGTGTCTGACCCCGGGATTGTTTGATGGGACCGTGTAGAGGAATAATCACTGTGTGTCTGACCCACGGAGTGTTTGATGGTACAGTGTAGAGGAATAATCACTCTGTGTCTGACCCCGAGAGTGTATGATGGGACGGTGTGGATATAAATTCACTCTGTGTCTGCCCCCGCAAGTGTTTGATGGGACCGTGTAGAGGAATAACCTCTCTGTGTCTGACCCCGGGAGTGTGTGATGGGAGGGCGTGGAGGGAGATTCACTCTGTGTCTGACCCCGGGAGTGTTTGTTGGGACCGTGTAGAGGAATAATCACTGTGTGTCTGACCACGGGAGTGTGTGATGGGACGGTGTGGAGGGAGATTCACTCTTTGTGTGACCCCGGGAGTGTTTGATGGGACCGTGTAGAGGAATAATCACACTGTGTCTGACCACGGGAGTGTGTGATGGGACGGTGTGGTGGGAGATTCACTCTGTGTCTGACCCCGGGAGAGTATGATGGGACGGTGTGGATATAAATTCACTCTGTGTCTGACCCACGGAGTGTTTGATGGGACGGCGTGGAGGGAGATTCACTCTGTGTCTGACCCCGGAGTGTTTGATGGGACCGTGTAGAGGAAAAATCACTCTGTGTCTGACCCCGGGAGTGTTTGATGGAATCGTGTAGAGGAATAATCACTCTGTGTCTGACCCCGGGATTGTTTGATGCTACCGTGTAGAGGAATAATCACTGTGTGTCTGACCCACGGAGTGTTTGATGGTACAGTGTAGAGGAATAATCACTCTGTGTCTGACCCCGGGAGTGTATGATGAGACGGTGTGGATATAAATTCACTCTGTTTCTGACCCCGCAAGTGTTTGATGGGACCGTGTAGAGGAAAAATCACTCTGTGTCTGTCCCCGGGAGTGTTTGATGGGACCGTGTAGAGGAAAAATCACTCTGTGTCTGTCCCCGGGAGTGTTTGATGGGACCGTGTAGAGGAATAATCACTGTGTGTCTGACCCACGGAGTGTTTGATGGTACAGTGTAGAGGAATAATCACTGTGTGTCTGACCACGGGAGTGTGTGATGGGACGGTGTGGAGGGAGATTCACTCTTTGTCTGACCCCAGGAGTGTTTGATGGTACAGTGTAGAGGAATAATCACTCTGTGTCTGACCCCGAGAGTGTATGATGGGACGGTGTGGATATAAATTCACTCTGTGTCTGACCCCGCAAGTGTTTGATGGGACCGTGTAGAGGAATAACCTCTCTGTGTCTGACCCCGGGAGTGTGTGATGGGAGGGCGTGGAGGGAGATTCACTCTGTGTCTGACCCCGGGAGTGTTCGTTGGGACCGTGTAGAGGAATAATCACTGTGTGTCTGACCACGGGAGTGTGTGATGGGACGGTGTGGAGGGAGATTCACTCTTTGTGTGACCCCGGGAGTGTTTGATGGGACCGTGTAGAGGAATAATCACACTGTGTCTGACCACGGGAGTGTGTGATGGGACGGTGTGGTGGGAGATTCACTCTGTGTCTGACCACGGGGGAGTATGATGGGACGGTGTGGATATAAATTCACTCTGTGTCTGACCAACGGATTGTTTGATGGGACGGCGTGGAGGGAGATTCACTCTGTGTCTGACCCCGGAGTGTTTGATGGGACCGTGTAGAGGAAAAATCACTCTGTGTCTGACCCCGGGAGTGTTTGATGGAATCGTGTAGAGGAATAATCACTCTGTCTGACCCCGGGATTGTTTGATGGGACCGTGTAGAGGAATAATCACTGTGTGTCTGACCACGGGTGCGTAAGATGGGACGGTGTGGATATAAATTCACTCTGTGTCTGACCCCGGGATTGTTTGATGGGACCGTGTAGAGGAATAATCACTCTGAGTCTGACCCCGGGAGTGTTTGATGGTACAGTGTAGAGGAATAATCACTCTGTGTCTGACCCCGAGAGTGTATGATGGGACGGTGTGGATATAAATTCACTCTGTGTCTGACCCCGGGATTGTTTGATGGGACCGTGTAGAGGAATAATCACTCTGAGTCTGACCCCGGGAGTGTTTGATGGTACAGTGTAGAGGAATAATCACTCTGTGTCTGACCCCGAGAGTGTATGATGGGACGGTGTGGATATAAATTCACTCTGTGTCTGACCCCTCAAGTGTTTGATGGGACCGTGTAGAGGAATAACCTCTCTGTGTCTGACCCCGGGAGTGTGTGATGGGAGGGCGTGGAGGGAGATTCACTCTGTGTCTGACCCCGGGAGTGTTTGTTGGGACCGTGTAGAGGAATAATCACTGTGTGTCTGACCACGGGAGTGTGTGATGGGACGGTGTGGAGGGAGATTCACTCTTTGTGTGACCCCGGGAGTGTTTGATGGGACCGTGTAGAGGAATAATCACACTGTGTCTGACCACGGGAGTGTGTGATGGGACGGTGTGGTGGGAGATTCACTCAGTGTCTGACCCCGGGAGAGTATGATGGGACGGTGTGGATATAAATTCACTCTGTGTCTGACCCACGGAGTGTTTGATGGGACGGCGTGGAGGGAGATTCACTCTGTGTCTGACCCCGGAGTGTTTGATGGGACCGTGTAGAGGAAAAATCACTCCGTGTCTGACCCCGGGAGTGTTTGATGGAATCGTGTAGAGGAATAACCTCTCTGTGTCTGACCCCGGGAGAGTGTGATGGGAGGGCGTGGAGGGAGATTCACTCTGTGTCTGACCCCGGGAGTGTTTGTTGGGACAGTGTAGAGGAATAATCACTCTGTGTCTGACCCCGGGAGTGTTTGATGGGACCGTGTAGAGGAATAATCACTCTGTGTCTGACCACGGGAGTGTGTGATGGGACGGTGTGGAGGGAGATTCACTCTTTGTCTGACCCCGGGAGAGTTTGATTGGACCGTGTAGAGGAATTATCACACTGTGACTGACCACGGGAGTGTGTGATGGGACGGTGTGGATATAAATTCACTCTGTGTCTGACCCACGGAGTGTTTGATGGGACGGCGTGGAGGGAGATTCACTCTGTGTCTGACCCCGGGAGTGTTTGATGGAATCGTGTAGAGGAATAATCACTCTGTGTCTGACCCACGGAGTGTTTGATGGTACAGTGTAGAGGAATAATCACTCTGTGTCTGACCCCGAGAGTGTATGATGGGACGGTGTGGATATAAATTCACTCTGTTTCTGACCCCGCAAGTGTTTGATGGGACCGTGTAGAGGAATAATCTCTCTGTGTCTGACACCGGGAGTGTGTGATGGGACGGCGTGGAGGGAGATTCACTCTGTGTCTGACCCGGGAGTGTTTGATGGGACCGTGTAGAGGAAAAATCACTCTGTGTCTGTCCCCGGGAGTGTTTGATGGGACCGTGTAGAGGAATAATCACTGTGTGTCTGACCCACGGAGTGTTTGATGGTACAGTGTAGAGGAATAATCACTCTGTGTCTGACCCCGAGAGTGTATGATGGGACGGTGTGGATATAAATTCACTCAGTGTCTGACCCCGCAAGTGTTTGATGGGACCGTGTAGAGGAATAACCTCTCTGTGTCTGACCCCGGGAGTGTGTGATGGGAGGGCGTGGAGGGAGATTCACTCTGTGTCTGACCCCGGGAGTGTTTGTTGGGACCGTGTAGAGGAATAATCACTGTGTGTCTGACCACGGGAGTGTGTGATGGGACGGTGTGGAGGGAGATTCACTCTTTGTGTGACCCCGGGAGTGTTTGATGGGACCGTGTAGAGGAATAATCACACTGTGTCTGACCACGGGAGTGTGTGATGGGACGGTGTGGTGGGAGATTCACTCTGTGTCTGACCCCGGGAGAGTATGATGGGACGGTGTGGATATAAATTCACTCTGTGTCTGACCCCGGAGTGTTTGATGGGACCGTGTAGAGGAAAAATCACTCTGTGTCTGACCCCGGGAGTGTTTGATGGAATCGTGTAGAGGAATAATCACTCTGTGTCTGACCCCGGGAGTGTTTGATGGAATCGTGTAGAGGAATAATCACTCTGTGTCTGACCCCGGGATTGTTTGATGGGACCGTGTAGAGGAATAACCTCTCTGCGTCTGACCCCGGGAGTGTGTGATGGGAGGGCGTGGAGGGAGATTCACTCTGTGTTGACCCCGGGAGTGTTTGTTGGGACCGTGTAGAGGAATAATCACTGTGTGTCTGACCACGGGAGTGTGTGATGGGACGGTGTGGAGGGAGATTCACTCTTTGTGTGACCCCGGGAGTGTTTGATGGGACCGTGTAGAGGAATAATCACACTGTATCTGACCACGGGAGTGTGTGATGGGACGGTGTGGTGGGAGATTCACTCAGTGTCTGACCCCGGGAGAGTATGATGGGACGGTGTGGATATAAATTCACTCTGTGTCTGACCCACGGAGTGTTTGATGGGACGGCGTGGAGGGAGATTCACTCTGTGTCTGACCCCGGAGTGTTTGATGGGACCGTGTAGAGGAAAAATCACTCCGTGTCTGACCCCGGGAGTGTTTGATGGAATCGTGTAGAGGAATAATCACTCTGTGTCTGACCCCGGGATTGTTTGATGGGACCGTGTAGAGGAATAATCACTGTGTGTCTGACCCACGGAGTGTTTGATGGTACAGTGTAGAGGAATAATCAGTCTGTGTCTGACCCCGGAAGTGTATGATGAGACGGTGTGGATATAAATTCACTCTGTTTCTGACCCCGCAAGTGTTTGATGGGACCGTGTAGAGGATAAATCACTCTGTGTCTGTCCCCGGGAGTGTTTGATGGGACCGTGTAGAGGAAACATCACTCTGTGTCTGTCCCCGGGAGTGTTTGATGGGACCGTGTAGAGGAATAATCACACTGTGTCTGACCACGGGAGTGTGTGATGGGACGGTGTGGTGGGAGATTCACTCTGTGTCTGACCCCGGGAGAGTATGATGGGACGGTGTGGATATAAATTCACTCTGTGTCTGACCCACGGAGTGTTTGATGGGACGGCGTGGAGGGAGATTCACTCTGTGTCTGACCCCGGAGTGTTTGATGGGACCGTGTAGAGGAAAAATCACTCTGTGTCTGACCCCGGGAGTGTTTGATGGAATCGTGTAGAGGAATAATCACTCTGTGTCTGTCCCCGGGATTGTTTGATGGGACCGTGTAGAGGAATAATCACTGTGTGTCTGACCCACGGAGTGTTTGATGGTACAGTGTAGAGGAATAATCACTCTGTGTCTGACCCCGGGAGTGTAAGATGAGACGGTGTGGATATAAATTCACTCTGTTTCTGACCCCGCAAGTGTTTGATGGGACCGTGTAGAGGAAAAATCACTCTGTGTCTGTCCCCGGGAGTGTTTTTTGGGACCGTGTAGAGGAATAATCACTCTGTGTCTGATTCCGGGAGTGTTTGATGTGATCGTGTAGAGGAATAATCACTCTGTGTCTGACCCACGGAGTGTTTGATGGTACAGTGTAGAGGAATAATCACTCTGTGTCTGACCCCGGGAGCTTATGATGGGACGGTGTGGATATAAATTCACTCTGTGTCTGACCCCGGGAGTGTTTATTGGGACAGTGTAGAGGAATAATTACTCTGAGTCTGACCCCAGGAGTGTTTGATGGGACCTTGTAGAGGAATAATCACTGTGTGTCTGCCCCACCGAGTGTTTGATGGTACAGTGTAGAGGAATAATCACTCTGTGTCTGACCCCGAGAGTGTATGACGGGACGGTGTGGATATAAATTCACTCTGTGTCTGACCCCGCAAGTGTTTGATGGGACCGTGTAGAGGAATAACCTCTCTGTGTCTGACCCCGGGAGAGTGTGATGGGAGGGCGTGGAGGGAGATTCACTCTGTGTCTGACCCCGGGAGTGTTTGTTGGGACAGTGTAGAGGAATAATCACTCTGTGTCTGACCCCGGGAGTGTTTGATGGGACCGTGTAGAGGAATAATCACTCTGTGTCTGACCACGGGAGTGTGTGATGGGACGGTGTGGAGGGAGATTCACTCTTTGTCTGACCCCGGGAGAGTTTGATTGGACCGTGTAGAGGAATTATCACACTGTGACTGACCACGGAGAGTGTGTTGGGACGGTGTGGATATAAATTCACTCTGTGTCTGACCCACGGAGTGTTTGATGGGACGGCGTGGAGGGAGATTCACTCTGTGTCTGACCCCGGGAGTGTTTGATGGAATCGTGTAGAGGAATAATCACTGTGAGTCTGACCCACGGAGTGTTTGATGGTACAGTGTAGAGGAATAATCACTCTGTGTCTGACCCCGAGAGTGTATGATGGGACGGTGTGGATATAAATTCACTCTGTTTCTGACCCCGCAAGTGTTTGATGGGACCGTGTAGAGGAATAATCTCTCTGTGTCTGACACCGGGAGTGTGTGATGGGACGGCGTGGAGGGAGATTCACTCTGTGTCTGACCCGGGAGTGTTTGATGGGACCGTGTAGAGGAAAAATCACTCTGTGTCTGTCCCCGGGAGTGTTTGATGGGACCGTGTAGAGGAATAATCACTGTGTGTCTGACCCACGGAGTGTTTGATGGTACAGTGTAGAGGAATAATCACTCTGTGTCTGACCCCGAGAGTGTATGATGGGACGGTGTGGATATAAATTCACTCAGTGTCTGACCCCGCAAGTGTTTGATGGGACCGTGTAGAGGAATAACCTCTCTGTGTCTGACCCCGGGAGTGTGTGATGGGAGGGCGTGGAGGGAGATTCACTCTGTGTCTGACCCCGGGAGTGTTTGTTGGGACCGTGTAGAGGAATAATCACTGTGTGTCTGACCACGGGAGTGTGTGATGGGACGGTGTGGAGGGAGATTCACTCTTTGTGTGACCCCGGGAGTGTTTGATGGGACCGTGTAGAGGAATAATCACACTGTGTCTGACCACGGGAGTGTGTGATGGGACGGTGTGGTGGGAGATTCACTCTGTGTCTGACCCCGGGAGAGTATGATGGGACGGTGTGGATATAAATTCACTCTGTGTCTGACCCCGGAGTGTTTGATGGGACCGTGTAGAGGAAAAATCACTCTGTGTCTGACCCCGGGAGTGTTTGATGGAATCGTGTAGAGGAATAATCACTCTGTGTCTGACCCCGGGATTGTTTGATGGGACCGTGTAGAGGAATAATCACTGTGTGTCTGACCCACGGAGTGTTTGATGGTACAGTGTAGAGGAAAAATCACTCTGTGTCTGTCCCCGGGAGTGTTTGATGGGACCGTGTAGAGGAATAATCACTGTGTGTCTGACCCACGGAGTGTTTGATGGTACAGTGTAGAGGAATAATCACTGTGTGTCTGACCACGGGAGTGTGTGATGGGACGGTTTGGAGGGAGATTCACTCTTTGTGTGACCCCGGGAGTGTTTGATGGGACCGTGTAGAGGAATAATCACACTGTGTCTGACCACGGGAGTGTGTGATGGGACGGTGTGGTGGGAGATTCACTCTGTGTCTGACCACGGGAGAGTATGATGGGACGGTGTGGATATAAATTCACTCTGTGTCTGACCCACGGAGTGTTTGATGGGACGGCGTGGAGGGAGATTCACTCTGTGTCAGACCCCGGAGTGTTTGATGGGACCGTGTAGAGGAAAAATCACTCTGTGTCTGACCCCGGGAGTGTTTGATGGAATCGTGTAGAGGAATAATCACTCTGTCTGACCCCGGGATTGTTTGATGGGACCGTGTAGAGGAATAATCACTGTGTGTCTGACCCACGGAGTGTTTGATGGTACAGTGTAGAGGAATAATCACTCTGTGTCTGACCCCGGGAGTGTATGATGAGACGGTGTGGATATAAATTCACTCTGTTTCTGACCCCGCAAGTGTTTGATGGGACCGTGTAGAGGAAAAATCACTCTGTGTCTGTCCCCGGGAGTGTTTGATGGGACCGTGTAGAGGAATAATCACTCTGTGTCTGACCCCGGGAGTGTTTGATGGGATCGTGTAGAGGAATAATCACTCTGTGTCTGACCCACGGAGTGTTTGATGGTACAGTGTAGAGGAATAATCACTCTGTGTCTGACCCCGGGAGCGTATGATGGGACGGTGTGGATATAAACTCACTCTGTGTCTGACCCCGGGAGTGTTTATTGGGACAGTGTAGAGGAATAATTACTCTGAGTCTGACCCCGGGAGAGTTTGATGGGACCTTGTAGAGGAATAATCACCGTGTGTCTGCCCCACCGAGTGTTTGATGGTACAGTGTAGAGGAATAATCACTCTGTGTCTGACCCCGAGAGTGTATGACGGGACGGTGTGGATATAAATTCACTCTGTGTCTGACCCCGCAAGTGTTTGATGGGACCGTGTAGAGGAATAACCTCTCTGTGTCTGACCCCGGGAGAGTGTGATGGGAGGGCGTGGAGGGAGATTCACTCTGTGTCTGACCCCGGGAGTGTTTGTTGGGACAGTGTAGAGGAATAATCACTCTGTGTCTGACCCCGGGAGTGTTTGATGGGACCGTGTAGAGGAATAATCACTCTGTGTCTGACCACGGGAGTGTGTGATGGGACGGTGTGGAGGGAGATTCACTCTTTGTCTGACCCCGGGAGAGTTTGATGGGACCGTGTAGAGGAATTATCACACTGTGTCTGACCACGGGAGTGTGTGATGGGACGGTGTGGATATAAATTCACTCTGTGTCTGACCCACGGAGTGTTTGATGGGACGGCGTGGAGGGAGATTCACTCTGTGTCTGACCCCGGGAGTGTTTGATGGAATCGTGTAGAGGAATAATCACTCTGTGTCTGACCCCGGGATTGTTTGATGGGACCGTGTAGAGGAAGAATCACTCTGACTCTGACCCCGGGAGTGTTTGATGGGACCGTGCAGAGGAATAATCACTGTGTGTCTGACCCACGGAGTGTTTGATGGTACAGTGTAGAGGAATAATCACTCTGTGTCTGACCCGGAGAGTGTATGATGGGACGGTGTGGATATAAATTCACTCTGTTTCTGACCCCGCAAGTGTTTGATGGGACCGTGTAGAGGAATAATCTCTCTGTGTCTGACACCGGGAGTGTGTGATGGGACGGCGTGGAGGGAGATTCACTCTGTGTCTGACCCGGGAGTGTTTGATGGGACCGTGTAGAGGAAAAATCACTCTGTGTCTGTCCCCGGGAGTGTTTGATGGGATCGTGTAGAGGAATAATCACTCTGTGTCTGACCCACGGAGTGTTTGATGGTACAGTGCAGAGGAATAATCACTCTGTGTCTGACCCCGGGAGCTTATGATGGGACTGTGTGGATATAAATTCACTCTGTGTCTGACCCCGGGAGTGTTTATTGGGACCGTGTAGAGGAATAATTACTCTGAGTCTGACCCCGGGAGTGTTTGATGGGACCTTGTAGAGGAATAATCACTGTGTTTCTGCCCCACCGAGTGTTTGATGGTACAGTGTAGAGGAATAATCACTCTGTGTCTGACCACGGGTGCGTAAGATGGGACGGTGTGGATATAAATTCACTCTGTGTCTGACCCCGGGATTGTTTGATGGGACCGTGTAGAGGAATAATCACTCTGAGTCTGACCCCGGGAGTGTTTGATGGTACAGTGTAGAGGAATAATCACTCTGTGTCTGACCCCGAGAGTGTATGATGGGACGGTGTGGATATAAATTCACTCTGTGTCTGACCCCTCAAGTGTTTGATGGGACCGTGTAGAGGAATAACCTCTCTGTGTCTGACCCCGGGAGTGTGTGATGGGAGGGCGTGGAGGGAGATTCACTCTGTGTCTGACCCCGGGAGTGTTTGTTGGGACCGTGTAGAGGAATAATCACTGTGTGTCTGACCACGGGAGTGTGTGATGGGACGGTGTGGAGGGAGATTCACACTTTGTGTGACCCCGGGAGTGTTTGATGTGACCGTGTAGAGGAATAATGACACTGTATCTGACCACGGGAGTGTGTGATGGGACGGTGTGGTGGGAGATTCACTCAGTGTCTGACCCCGGGAGAGTATGATGGGACGGTGTGGATATAAATTCACTCTGTGTCTGACCCACGGAGTGTTTGATGGGACGGCGTGGAGGGAGATTCACTCTGTGTCTGACCCCGGAGTGTTTGATGGGACCGTGTAGAGGAAAAATCACTCCGTGTCTGACCCCGGGAGTGTTTGATGGAATCGTGTAGAGGAATAATCACTCTGTGTCTGACCCCGGGATTGTTTGATGGGACCGTGTAGAGGAATAATCACTGTGTGTCTGACCCACGGAGTGTTTGATGGTACAGTGTAGAGGAATAATCACTCTGTGTCTGACCCCGAGAGTGTATGATGGGACGGTGTGGATATAAATTCACTCTGTGTCTGCCCCCGCAAGTGTTTGATGGGACCGTGTAGAGGAATAACCTCTCTGTGTCTGACCCCGGGAGTGTGTGATGGGAGGGCGTGGAGGGAGATTCACTCTGTGTCTGACCCCGGGAGTGTTTGTTGGGACCGTGTAGAGGAATAATCACTGTGTGTCTGACCACGGGAGTGTGTGATGGGACGGTGTGGAGGGAGATTCACTCTTTGTGTGACCCCGGGAGTGTTTGATGGGACCGTGTAGAGGAATAATCACACTGTGTCTGACCACGGGAGTGTGTGATGGGACGGTGTGGTGGGAGATTCACTCTGTGTCTGACCCCGGGAGAGTATGATGGGACGGTGTGGATATAAATTCACTCTGTGTCTGACCCACGGAGTGTTTGATGGGACGGCGTGGAGGGAGATTCACTCTGTGTCTGACCCCGGAGTGTTTGATGGGACCGTGTAGAGGAAAAATCACTCTGTGTCTGACCCGGGAGTGTTTGATGGAATCGTGTAGAGGAATAATCACTCTGTGTCTGACCCCGGGATTGTTTGATGCTACCGTGTAGAGGAATAATCACTGTGTGTCTGACCCACGGAGTGTTTGATGGTACAGTGTAGAGGAATAATCACTCTGTGTCTGACCCCGGGAGTGTATGATGAGACGGTGTGGATATAAATTCACTCTGTTTCTGACCCCGCAAGTGTTTGATGGGACCGTGTAGAGGAAAAATCACTCTGTGTCTGTCCCCGGGAGTGTTTGATGGGACCGTGTAGAGGAAAAATCACTCTGTGTCTGTCCCCGGGAGTGTTTGATGGGACCGTGTAGAGGAATAATCACTGTGTGTCTGACCCACGGAGTGTTTGATGGTACAGTGTAGAGGAATAATCACTGTGTGTCTGACCACGGGAGTGTGTGATGGGACGGTGTGGAGGGAGATTCACTCTTTGTCTGACCCCAGGAGTGTTTGATGGTACAGTGTAGAGGAATAATCACTCTGTGTCTGACCCCGAGAGTGTATGATGGGACGGTGTGGATATAAATTCACTCTGTGTCTGACCCCGCAAGTGTTTGATGGGACCGTGTAGAGGAATAACCTCTCTGTGTCTGACCCCGGGAGTGTGTGATGGGAGGGCGTGGAGGGAGATTCACTCTGTGTCTGACCCCGGGAGTGTTCGTTGGGACCGTGTAGAGGAATAATCACTGTGTGTCTGACCACGGGAGTGTGTGATGGGACGGTGTGGAGGGAGATTCACTCTTTGTGTGACCCCGGGAGTGTTTGATGGGACCGTGTAGAGGAATAATCACACTGTGTCTGACCACGGGAGTGTGTGATGGGACGGTGTGGTGGGAGATTCACTCTGTGTCTGACCACGGGGGAGTATGATGGGACGGTGTGGATATAAATTCACTCTGTGTCTGACCCACGGATTGTTTGATGGGACGGCGTGGAGGGAGATTCACTCTGTGTCTGACCCCGGAGTGTTTGATGGGACCGTGTAGAGGAAAAATCACTCTGTGTCTGACCCCGGGAGTGTTTGATGGAATCGTGTAGAGGAATAATCACTCTGTCTGACCCCGGGATTGTTTGATGGGACCGTGTAGAGGAATAATCACTGTGTGTCTGACCACGGGTGCGTAAGATGGGACGGTGTGGATATAAATTCACTCTGTGTCTGACCCCGGGATTGTTTGATGGGACCGTGTAGAGGAATAATCACTCTGAGTCTGACCCCGGGAGTGTTTGATGGTACAGTGTAGAGGAATAATCACTCTGTGTCTGACCCCGAGAGTGTATGATGGGACGGTGTGGATATAAATTCACTCTGTGTCTGACCCCGGGATTGTTTGATGGGACCGTGTAGAGGAATAATCACTCTGAGTCTGACCCCGGGAGTGTTTGATGGTACAGTGTAGAGGAATAATCACTCTGTGTCTGACCCCGAGAGTGTATGATGGGACGGTGTGGATATAAATTCACTCTGTGTCTGACCCCTCAAGTGTTTGATGGGACCGTGTAGAGGAATAACCTCTCTGTGTCTGACCCCGGGAGTGTGTGATGGGAGGGCGTGGAGGGAGATTCACTCTGTGTCTGACCCCGGGAGTGTTTGTTGGGACCGTGTAGAGGAATAATCACTGTGTGTCTGACCACGGGAGTGTGTGATGGGACGGTGTGGAGGGAGATTCACTCTTTGTGTGACCCCGGGAGTGTTTGATGGGACCGTGTAGAGGAATAATCACACTGTGTCTGACCACGGGAGTGTGTGATGGGACGGTGTGGTGGGAGATTCACTCAGTGTCTGACCCCGGGAGAGTATGATGGGACGGTGTGGATATAAATTCACTCTGTCTCTGACCCACGGAGTGTTTGATGGGACGGCGTGGAGGGAGATTCACTCTGTGTCTGACCCCGGAGTGTTTGATGGGACCGTGTAGAGGAAAAATCACTCCGTGTCTGACCCCGGGAGTGTTTGATGGAATCGTGTAGAGGAATAATCACTCTGTGTCTGACCCCGGGATTGTTTGATGGGACCGTGTAGAGGAATAATCACTGTGTGTCTGACCCACGGAGTGTTTGATGATACAGTGTAGAGGAATAATCACTCTGTGTCTGACCCCGAGAGTGTATGATGGGACGGTGTGGATATAAATTCACTCTGTGTCTGCCCCCGCAAGTGTTTGATGGGACCGTGTAGAGGAATAACCTCTCTGTGTCTGACCCCGGGAGTGTGTGATGGGAGGGCGTGGAGGGAGATTCACTCTGTGTCTGACCCCGGGAGTGTTTGTTGGGACCGTGTAGAGGAATAATCACTGTGTGTCTGACCACGGGAGTGTGTGATGGGACGGTGTGGAGGGAGATTCACTCTTTGTGTGACCCCGGGAGTGTTTGATGGGACCGTGTAGAGGAATAATCACACTGTGTCTGACCACGGGAGTGTGTGATGGGACGGTGTGGTGGGAGATTCACTCTGTGTCTGACCCCGGGAGAGTATGATGGGACGGTGTGGATATAAATTCACTCTGTGTCTGACCCACGGAGTGTTTGATGGGACGGCGTGGAGGGAGATTCACTCTGTGTCTGACCCCGGAGTGTTTGATGGTACAGTGTAGAGGAATAATCACTCTGTGTCTGACCCCGGGAGTGTATGATGAGACGGTGTGGATATAAATTCACTCTGTTTCTGACACCGCAAGTGTTTGATGGGACCGTGTAGAGGAAAAATCACTCTGTGTCTGTCCCCGGGAGTGTTTGATGGGACCGTGTAGAGGAAAAATCACTCTGTGTCTGTCCCCGGGAGTGTTTGATGGGACCGTGTAGAGGAATAATCACTGTGTGTCTGACCCACGGAGTGTTTGATGGTACAGTGTAGAGGAATAATCACTGTGTGTCTGACCACGGGAGTGTGTGATGGGACGGTGTGGAGGGAGATTCACTCTTTGTGTGACCGCGGGAGTGTTTGATGGGACCGTGTAGAGGAATAATCACTCTTAGTCTGACCCCGGGAGTGTTTGATGGTACAGTGTAGAGGAATAATCACTCTGTGTCTGACCCCGAGAGTGTATGATGGGACGGTGTGGATATAAATTCACTCTGTGTCTGACCCCGCAAGTGTTTGATGGGACCGTGTAGAGGAATAACCTCTCTGTGTCTGACCCCGGGAGTGTGTGATGGGAGGGCGTGGAGGGAGATTCACTCTGTGTCTGACCCCGGGAGTGTTCGTTGGGACCGTGTAGAGGAATAATCACTGTGTGTCTGACCACGGGAGTGTGTGATGGGACGGTGTGGAGGGAGATTCACTCTTTGTGTGACCCCGGGAGTGTTTGATGGGACCGTGTAGAGGAATAATCACACTGTGTCTGACCCCGGGAGTGTGTGATGGGACGGTGTGGTGGGAGATTCACTCTGTGTCTGACCCCGGGAGAGTATGATGGGACGGTGTGGATATAAATTCACTCTGTGTCTGACCCACGGAGTGTTTGATGGGACGGCGTGGAGGGAGATTCACTCTGTGTCTGACCCCGGAGTGTTTGATGGGACCGTGTAGAGGAAAAATCACTCTGTGTCTGACCCCGGGAGTGTTTGATGGAATCGTGTAGAGGAATAATCACTCTGTGTCTGACCCCGGGATTGTTTGATGGGACCGTGTAGAGGAATAATCACTGTGTGTCTGACCCACGGAGTGTTTGATGGTACAGTGTAGAGGAATAATCACTCTGTGTCTGACCCCGGGAGTGTATGATGAGACGGTGTGGATATAAATTCACTCTGTTTCTGACCCCGCAAGTGTTTGATGGGACCGTGTAGAGGAAAAATCACTCTGTGTCTGTCCCCGGGAGTGTTTGATGGGACCGTGTAGAGGAAAAATCACTCTGTGTCTGTCCCCGGGAGTGTTTGATGGGACCGTGTAGAGGAATAATCACTGTGTGTCTGACCCACGGAGTGTTTGATGGTACAGTGTAGAGGAATAATCACTGTGTGTCTGACCACGGGAGTGTGTGATGGGACGGTGTGGAGGGAGATTCACTCTTTGTGTGACCCCGGGAGTGTTTGATGGGACCGTGTAGAGGAATAATCACTCTGAGTCTGACCCCGGGAGTGTTTGATGGTACAGTGTCGAGGAATAATCACTCTGTGTCTGACCCCGAGAGTGTATGATGGGACGGTGTGGATATAAATTCACTCTGTGTCTGACCCCGCAAGTGTTTGATGGGACCGTGTAGAGGAATAACCTCTCTGTGTCTGACCCCGGGAGTGTGTGATGGGAGGGCGTGGAGGGAGATTCACTCTGTGTCTGACCCCGGGAGTGTTTGTTGGGACCGTGTAGAGGAATAATCACTGTGTGTCTGACCACGGGAGTGTGTGATGGGACGGTGTGGAGGGAGATTCACTCTTTGTCTGACCCCGGGATTGTTTGATGGGACCGTGTAGAGGAATAATCACTGTGTGTCTGACCCACGGAGTGTTTGATGGTACAGTGTAGAGGAATAATCACTCTGTGTCTGACCCCGGGAGTGTATGATGAGACGGTGTGGATATAAATTCACTCTGTTTCTGACCCCGCAAGTGTTTGATGGGACCGTGTAGAGGAAAAATCACTCTGTGTCTGTCCCCGGGAGTGTTTGATGGGACCGTGTAGAGGAAAAATCACTCTGTGTCTGTCCCCGGGAGTGTTTGATGGGACCGTGTAGAGGAATAATCACTGTGTGTCTGACCCACGGAGTGTTTGATGGTACAGTGTAGAGGAATAATCACTGTGTGTCTGACCACGGGAGTGTGTGATGGGACGGTGTGGAGGGAGATTCACTCTTTGTGTGACCCCGGGAGTGTTTGATGGGACCGTGTAGAGGAATAATCACTCTGAGTCTGACCCCGGGAGTGTTTGATGGTACAGTGTAGAGGAATAATCACTCTGTGTCTGACCCCGAGAGTGTATGATGGGACGGTGTGGATATAAATTCACTCTGTGTCTGACCCCGCAAGTGTTTGATGGGACCGTGTAGAGGAATAACCTCTCTGTGTCTGACCCCGGGAGTGTGTGATGGGAGGGCGTGGAGGGAGATTCACTCTGTGTCTGACCCCGGGAGTGTTTGTTGGGACCGTGTAGAGGAATAATCACTGTGTGTCTGACCACGGGAGTGTGTGATGGGACGGTGTGGAGGGAGATTCACTCTTTGTGTGACCCCGGGAGTGTTTGATGGGACCGTGTAGAGGAATAATCACACTGTGTCTGACCACGGGAGTGTGTGATGGGACGGTGTGGTGGGAGATTCACTCTGTGTCTGTCCCCGGGAGAGTATGATGGGACGGTGTGGATATAAATTCACTCTGTGTCTGACCCACGGAGTGTTTGATGGGACGGCGTGGAGGGAGATTCACTCTGTGTCTGACCCCGGAGTGTTTGATGGGACCGTGTAGAGGAAAAATCACTCTGTGTCTGACCCCGGGAGTGTTTGATGGAATCGTGTAGAGGAATAATCACTCTGTGTCTGACCCCGGGATTGTTTGATGGGACCGTGTAGAGGAATAATCACTGTGTGTCTGACCCACGGAGTGTTTGATGGTACAGTGTAGAGGAATAATCACTCTGTGTCTGACCCCGGGAGTGTATGATGAGACGGTGTGGATATAAATTCACTCTGTTTCTGACCCCGCAAGTGTTTGATGGGACCGTGTAGAGGAAAAATCACTCGGTGTCTGTCCCCGGGAGTGTTTGATGGGACCGTGTAGAGGAAAAATCACTCTGTGTCTGTCCCCGGGAGTGTTTGATGGGACCGTGTAGAGGAATAATCACTGTGTGTCTGACCCACGGAGTGTTTGATGGTACAGTGTAGAGGAATAATCACTGTGTGTCTGACCACGGGAGTGTGTGATGGGACGGTGTGGAGGGAGATTCACTCTTTGTGTGACCCCGGGAGTGTTTGATGGGACCGTGTAGAGGAATAATCACACTGTGTCTGACCACGGGAGTGTGTGATGGGACGGTGTGGTGGGAGATTCACTCTGTGTCTGACCCCGGGAGAGTATGATGGGACGGTGTGGATATAAATTCACTCTGTGTCAGACCCACGGAGTATTTGATGGGACGGCGTGGAGGGAGATTCACTCTGTGTCTGACCCCGGAGTGTTTGATGGGACCGTGTAGAGGAAAAATCACTCTGTGTCTGACCCCGGGAGTGTTTGATGGAATCGTGTAGAGGAATAATCACTCTGTGTCTGACCCCGGAAGTGTATGATGAGACGGTGTGGATATAAATTCACTCTGTTTCTAACCCCGCAAGTGTTTGATGGGACCGTGTAGAGGAAAAATCACTCTGTGTCTGTCCCCGGGAGTGTTTGATGGGACCGTGTAGAGGAATAATCACTCTGTGTCTGACCCCGGGAGTGTTTGATGGGATCGTGTAGAGGAATAATCACTCTGTGTCTGACCCACGGAGTGTTTGATGGTACAGTGTAGAGGAATAATCACTCTGTGTCTGACCCCGGGAGAGTGTGATGGGAGGGCGTGGAGGGAGATTCACACTGTGTCTGACCCCGGGAGTGTTTGTTGGGACAGTGTAGAGGAATAATCACTCTGTGTCTGACCCCGGGAGTGTTTGATGGGACCGTGTAGAGGAATAATCACTCTGTGTCTGACCACGCGAGTGTGTGATGGGACGGTGTGGAGGGAGATTCACTCTTTGTCTGACCCCGGGAGAGTTTGATGGGACGGTGTAGAGGAATTATCACACTGTGTCTGACCACGGGAGTGTGTGATGGGACGGTGTGGAGGGAGATTTACTCTGTGTCTGACCCCGGGAGAGTATGATGGGACGGTGTGGATATAAATTCACTCTGTGTCTGACCCACGGAGTGTTTGATGGGACGGCTTGGAGGGAGATTCACTCTGTGTCTGACCCCGGGAGTGTTTGATGGGACCGTGTAGAGGAAAAATCACTCTGTGTCTGACCCCGGGAGTGCTTGATGGGATCGTGTAGAGGAATAATCACTCTGTGTCTGACCGCGGCATTGTTTGATGGGACCGTGTAGAGGAATAACCTCTCTGTGTCTGACCCCGGGAGTTTGTGATGGGACGGCGTGGAGGGAGATTCTCTCAGTGTCTGACCCCGGGAGTGTTTGTTGGGACAGTGTAGAGGAATAATCACTCTGTGTCTGACCCTGGGAGTGTTTGCTGGGACCGTGTAGAGGAATAATCACTCTGTGTCTGACCCCGGGAGTGTTTGATGGGACCGTGTAGAGGAATAATCACTCTGTGTCTGACCCCGGGAGTGTTTGATGGGATCGTGTAGAGGAATAATCTCTCTGTGTCAAACCCCGGGAGTGTGTGATGGGACCGTGTAGAGGAATAATCACTGTGTGTCTGCCCCACCGAGTGTTTGATGGTACAGTGTAGAGGAATAATCACTCTGTGTCTGACCACGGGTGCGTATGATGGGACGGTGAGGATATAAATTCACTCTGTGTCTGACCCCGGGATTGTTTGATGAGACAGTGTAGAGGAATAATCACTCTGAGTCTGACCCCGGGAGTGTTTGATGGTACAGTGTAGAGGAATAATCACTCTGTGTCTGACCCCGAGAGTGTATGATGGGACGGTGTGGATATAAATTCACTCTGTGTCTGACCCCGCAAGTGTTTGATGGGACCGTGTAGAGGAATAACCTCTCTGTGTCTGACCCCGGGAGTGTGTGATGGGAGGGCGTGGAGGGAGATTCACTCTGTGTCTGACCCCGGGAGTGTTTGTTGGGACAGTGTAGAGGAATAATCACTCTGTGTCTGACCCCGGGAGTGTTTGATGGGACCGTGTAGAGGAATAATCACTGTGTGTCTGACCACGGAAGTGTGTGATGGGACGGTGTGGAGGGAGATTCACTCTTTGTGTGACCCCGGGAGTGTTTGATGGGACCCTGTAGAGGAATAATCACACTGTGTCTGAGCACGGGAGTGTGTGATGGGACGGTGTGGAGGGAGATTCACTCTGTGTCTGACCCCGGGAGAGAATGATGGGACGGTGTGGATATAAATTCACTCTGTGTCTGACCCACGGAGTGTTTGATGGGACGGCGTGGAGGGAGATTCACTCTGTGTCTGATCCCCGGAGTGTTTGATGGGATCGTGTAGAGGAATAATCACTCTGAGTCTGACCACGGGAGTGTTTGATGGGACCGTGTAGAGGAATAATCACTGTGTGTCTGACCCACGGAGTGTTTGATGGTACAGTGTAGAGGAATAATCTCTCTGTGTCTGACACCGGGAGTGTGTGATGGGACGGCGTGGAGGGAGATTCACTCTGTGTCTGACCCGGGAGTGTTTGATGGGACCGTGTAGAGGAAAAATCACTCTGTGTCTGTCCCCGGTAGTGTTTGATGGGACCGTGTAGAGGAATAATCACTCTGTGTCTGACCCCGGGAGTGTTTGATGGTACAGTGTAGAGGAATAATCACTCTGTGTCTGAACCCGAGAGTGTATGATGGGACGGTGTGGATATAAATTCACTGTGTCTGACCCCGCAAGTGTTTGATGGGACCGTGTAGAGGAATAACCTCTCTGTGTCTGACCCCGGGAGTGTGTGATGGGAGGGCGTGGAGGGAGATTCACTCTGTGTCTGACCCCGGGAGTGTTTGTTGGGACAGTGTAGAGGAATAATCACTCTGTGTCTGACCCCGGGAGTGTTTGATGGGACCGTGTAGAGAAATAATCACTCTGTGTCTGACCACGGGAGTGTGTGATGGGACGGTGTGGAGGGAGATTCACTCTGTGTCTGACCCCGGGATTGTTTGATGGGACCGTGTAGAGGAATAATCACTGTGTGTCTGACCCACGGAGTGGTTGATGGTACAGTGTAGAGGAATAATCACACTGTGTCTGACCACGGGAGTGTTTGATGGGACCGTGTAGAGGAATAATCTCTCTGTGTCTGACACCGGGAGTGTGTGATGGGACGGCGTGGAGGGAGATTCACTCTGTGTCTGACCCGGGAGTGTTTGATGGGACCGTGTAGAGGAAAAATCACTCTGTGTCCTTCCCCGGGAGTGTTTGATGGGACCGTGTAGAGGAATAATCACTCTGTGTCTGACCCCGGGAGAGTTTGATGGGACCTTGTTGAGGAATAATCACTGTGTGTCTGCCCCACCGAGTGTTTGATGGTACAGTGTAGAGTAATAATCACTCTGTGTCTGACCCCGGGAGTGTATGATGGGACGGTGTGGATATAAATTCACTCTGTTTCTGACCCCGCAAGTGTAGAGGAATAATCTCTCTGTGTCTGACACCGGGAGTGTGTGATGGGACGGCGTGGAGGGAGATTCACTCTGTGTCTGACCCGGGAGTGTTTGATGGGACCGTGTAGAGGAATAATCACTCTGAGTCTGACCCCGGGAGTGTTTGATGGTACAGTGTAGAGGAATAATCACTCTGTGTCTGACCCCGAGAGTGTATGATGGGACGGTGTGGATATAAATTCACTCTGTGTCTGACCCCGCAAGTGTTTGATGGGACCGTGTAGAGGAATAACCTCTCTGTGTCTGACCCCGGGAGTGTGTGATGGGAGGGCCTGGAGGGAGATTCACTCTGTGTCTGACCCCGGGAGTGTTTGTTGGGACAGTGTAGAGGAATAATCACTCTGCGTCTGACCCCGGGAGTGTTTGATGGGACCGTGTAGAGGAATAATCACTCTGTGTCTGACCACGGGAGTGTGTGATGGGACGGTGTGGAGGCAGATTCACTCTTTGTCTGACTCCGGGAGTGTTTGATGGGACCGTGTAGAGGAATAATCACACTGTGTCTGACCACGGGAGTGTGTGATGGGACGGTGTGGAGGGAGATTCACTCTGTGTTTGACCCCGGGAGAGAATGATGGGACGGTGTGGATATAAATTCACTCTGTGTCTGACCCACGGAGTGTTTGATGGGACGGCGTGGAGGGAGATTCACTCTGTGTCTGACCCCGGGAGTGTTTGATGGGACCGTGTAGAGGGAAAATCACTCTGTGTCTGACCTCGGGAGTGTTTGATGGGATCGTGTAGAGGAATAATCACTCTGAGTCTGACCACGGGAGTGTTTGATGGGACCGTGTAGAGGAATAATCACTATGTGTCTGACCCACGGAGTGTTTGATGGTACAGTGTAGAGGAATAATCACACTGTGTCTGACCACGGGAGTGTTTGATGGGACCGTGTAGAGGAATAATCTCTCTGTGTCTGACACCGGGAGTGTGTGATGGGACGGCTTGGAGGGAGATTCACTCTGTGTCTGACCCGGGAGTGTTTGATGGGACCGTGTAGAGGAAAAATCACTCTGTGTCCTTCCCCGGGAGTGTTTGATGGGACCGTGTAGAGGAATAATCACTCTGTGTCTGACCCCGGGAGAGTTTGATGGGACCTTGTTGAGGAATAATCACTGTGTGTCTGCCCCACCGAGTGTTTGATGGTACAGTGTAGAGTAATAATCACTCTGTGTCTGACCCCGGGGGTGTATGATGGGACGGTGTGGATATAAATTCACTCTGTTTCTGACCCCGCAAGTGTTTGATGGGACCGTGTAGAGGAATAATCTCTCTGTGTCTGACACCGGGAGTGTGTGATGGGACGGCGTGGAGGGAGATTCACTCTGTGTCTGACCCGGGAGTGTTTGATGGGACCGTGTAGAGGAATAATCACTCTGAGTCTGACCCCGGGAGTGTTTGATGGTACAGTGTAGAGGAATAATCACTCTGTGTCTGACCCCGAGAGTGTATGATGGGACGGTGTGGATATAAATTCACTCTGTGTCTGACCCCGCAAGTGTTTGATGGGACCGTGTAGAGGAATAACCTCTCTGTGTCTGACCCCGGGAGTGTGTGATGGGAGGGCCTGGAGGGAGATTCACTCTGTGTCTGACCCCGGGAGTGTTTGTTGGGACAGTGTAGAGGAATAATCACTCTGCGTCTGACCCCGGGAGTGTTTGATGGGACCGTGTAGAGGAATAATCACTCTGTGTCTGACCACGGGAGTGTGTGATGGGACGGTGTGGAGGCAGATTCACTCTTTGTCTGACTCCGGGAGTGTTTGATGGGACCGTGTAGAGGAATAATCACACTGTGTCTGACCACGGGAGTGTGTGATGGGACGGTGTGGAGGGAGATTCACTCTGTGTTTGACCCCGGGAGAGAATGATGGGACGGTGTGGATATAAATTCACTCTGTGTCTGACCCACGGAGTGTTTGATGGGACGGCGTGGAGGGAGATTCACTCTGTGTCTGACCCCGGGAGTGTTTGATGGGACCGTGTAGAGGGAAAATCACTCTGTGTCTGACCTCGGGAGTGTTTGATGGGATCGTGTAGAGGAATAATCACTCTGAGTCTGACCACGGGAGTGTTTGATGGGACCGTGTAGAGGAATAATCACTATGTGTCTGACCCACGGAGTGTTTGATGGTACAGTGTAGAGGAATAATCTCTCTGTGTCTGACACCGGGAGTGTGTGATGGGACGGCGTGGAGGGAGATTCACTCTGTGTCTGACCCGGGAGTGTTTGATGGGACCGTGTAGAGGAAAAATCACTCTGTGTCTGTCCCCGGTAGTGTTTGATGGGACCGTGTAGAGGAATAATCACTCTGTGTCTGACCCACGGAGTGTTTGATGGTACAGTGTAGAGGAATAATCACTCTGTGTCTGACCACGGGTGCGTATGATGGGACGGTGTGGATATAAATTCACTCTGTGTCTGACCCCGCGATTGTTTGATGCGATCGTGTAGAGGAATAATCACTCTGAGTCTGACCCCGGGAGTGTTTGATGGTACAGTGTAGAGGAATAATCACTCTGTGTCTGACCCCGAGAGTGTATGATGGGACGGTGAGGATATAAATTCACTGTGTCTGACCCCGCAAGTGTTTGATGGGACCGTGTAGAGGAATAACCTCTCTGTGTCTGACCCCGGGAGTGTGTGATGGGAGGGCGTGGAGGGAGATTCATTCTGTGTCTGACCCCGGGAGAGTATGATGGGACGGTGTGGATATAAATTCACTCTGTGTCTGACCCACGGAGTGTTTGATGGGACGGCGTGGAGGGAGATTCACTCTGTGTCTGACCCCGGAGTGTTTGATGGGACCGTGTAGAGGAAAAATCACTCTGTGTCTGACCCCGGGAGTGTTTGCTGGAATCGTGTAGAGGAATAATCACTGTGTGTCTGACCACGGGAGTGTGTGATGGGACGGTTGGAGGGAGATTCACTCTTTGTGTGACCCCGGGAGTGTTTGATGGGACCGTGTAGAGGAATAATCACACTGTGTCTGACCACGGGAGTGTGTGATGGGACGGTGTGGTGGGAGATTCACTCAGTGTCTGACCCCGGGAGAGTATGATGGGACGGTGTGGATATAAATTCACTCTGTGTCTGACCCACGGAGTGTTTGATGGGACGGCGTGGAGGGAGATTCACTCTGTGTCTGACCCCGGAGTGTTTGATGGGACCGTGTAGAGGAAAAATCACTCTGTGTCTGACCCCGGGAGTGTTTGATGGAATCGTGTAGAGGAATAATCACTCTGTGTCTGACCCCGGGATTGTTTGATGGGACCGTGTAGAGGAATAATCACTGTGTGTCTGACCCACGGAGTGTTTGATGGTACAGTGTAGAGGAATAATCACTCTGTGTCTGACCCCGAGAGTGTATGATGGGACGATATAAATTCACTCTGTGTCTGACCCCGCAAGTGTTTGATGGGACCGTGTAGAGGAATAACCTCTCTGTGTCTGACCCCGGGAGTGTGTGATGGGAGGGCGTGGAGGGAGATTCACTCTGTGTCTGACCCCGGGAGTGTTTGTTGGGACCGTGTAGAGGAATAATCACTGTGTGTCTGACCACGGGAGTGTGTGATGGGACGGTGTGGAGGGAGATTCACTCTTTGTGTGACCCCGGGAGAGTATGATGGGACGGTGTGGATATAAATTCACTCTGTGTCTGACCCACGGAGTGTTTGATGGGACGGTGTGGAGGCAGATTCACTCTTTGTCTGACTCCGGGAGTGTTTGATGGGACCGTGTAGAGGAATAATCACACTGTGTCTGACCACGGGAGTGTGTGATGGGACGGTGTGGAGGGAGATTCACTCTGTGTCTGACCCCGGGAGAGAATGATGGGACGGTGTGGATATAAATTCACTCTGTGCCTGACCCACGGAGTGTTTGATGGGACGGCGTGGAGGGAGATTCACTCTGTGTCTGACCCCGGGAGTGTTTGATGGGACCGTGTAGAGGGAAAATCACTCTGTGTCTGACCTCGGGAGTGTTTGATGGGATCGTGTAGAGGAATAATCACTCTGAGTCTGACCACGGGAGTGTTTGATGGGACCGTGTAGAGGAATAATCACTATGTGTCTGACCCACGGAGTGTTTGATGGTACAGTGTAGAGGAATAATCTCTCTGTGTCTGACACCGGGAGTGTGTGATGGGACGGCGTGGAGGGAGATTCACTCTGTGTCTGACCCGGGAGTGTTTGATGGGACCGTGTAGAGGAAAAATCACTCTGTGTCTGTCCCCGGTAGTGTTTGATGGGACCGTGTAGAGGAATAATCACTCTGTGTCTGACCCACGGAGTGTTTGATGGTACAGTGTAGAGGAATAATCACTCTGTGTCTGACCACGGGTGCGTATGATGGGACGGTGTGGATATAAATTCACTCTGTGTCTGACCCCGCGATTGTTTGATGCGATCGTGTAGAGGAATAATCACTCTGAGTCTGACCCCGGGAGTGTTTGATGGTACAGTGTAGAGGAATAATCACTCTGTGACTGACCCCGAGAGTGTATGATGGGACGGTGAGGATATAAATTCACTGTGTCTGACCACGCAAGTGTTTGATGGGACCGTGTAGAGGAATAACCTCTCTGTGTCTGACCCCGGGAGTGTGTGATGGGAGGGCGTGGAGGGAGATTCACTCTGTGTCTGACCCCAGGAGTGTTTGTTGGGACAGTGTAGAGGAATAATCACTCTGTGTCTGACCCCGGGAGTGTTTGATGGGACCGTGTAGAGAAATAATCACTCTGTGTCTGACCACGGGAGTGTGTGATGGGACGGTGTGGAGGGAGATTCACTCTTTGTCTGACCCCGTGAGTGTTTGATGGGACCGTGTAGAGGAGCAATCACACTGTGTCTGACCACGGCAGTGTGTGATGGGACGGTGTGGATATAAATTCACTCTGTGTCTGACCCACGGAGTGTTTGATGGGACGGCGTGGAGGGAGATTCACTCTGTGTCTGACCCAGGGAGTGTTTGATGGGACCGTGTAGAGGAAAAATCACTCTGTGTCTGACCCCGGGAGTGCTTGATGGGATCGTGTAGAGGAATAATCACTCTGTGTCTGACCCCGGGATTGTTTGATGGGACCGTGTAGATGAATAATCACCCTGAGTCTGACCCCGGGAGTGTTTGATGGGACCGTGTAGAGGAATAATCACTGTGTGTCTGACCCACGGAGTGGTTGATGGTACAGTGTAGAGGAATAATCACACTGTGTCTGACCACGGGAGTGTGTGATGGGACGGTGTGGAGGGAGATTCACTCTGTGTCTCACCCCGGGAGAGTATGATGGGACGGTGTGGATATAAATTCACTCTGTGTCAGACCCACGGAGTGTTTGATGGGACGGCGTGGAGGGAGATTCACTCTGTGTCTGACCCCGGGAGTGTTTGATGGGACCGTGTAGAGGAATAATCACTCTGAGTCTGACCCCGGGAGTGTTTGATGGTACAGTGCAGAGGAGTAATCACTCTGTGTCTGACCCCGGGAGTGTATGATGGGACGGTGTGGATATAAATTCACTCTGTTTCTGACCCCGCAAGTGTTTGATGGGACCGTGTAGAGGAATAATCTCTCTGTGTCTGACACCGGGAGTGTGTGATGGGACGTCGTGGAGGGAGATTCACTCTGTGTCTGACCCGGGAGTGTTTGATGGGACCGTGTAGAGGAAAAACCACTCTGTGTCCGTCCCCGGGAGTGTTTGATGGGAGCGTGTAGAGGAATAATCACTCTGTGTCTGACCCACGGAGTGTTTGATGGTACAGTGTAGAGGAATAATCACTCTCTGTCTGACCCCGGGAGCGTATGATGGGACGGTGTGGATATAAATTCACTCTGTGTCTGACCCCGGGAGTGTTTATTGGGACCGTGTAGAGGAATAATTACTCTGAGTCTGACCACGGGAGTGTTTGATGGGACCTTGTTGAGGAATAATCACTGTGTGTCTGCCCCACCGAGTGTTTGATGGTACAGTGTAGAGGAATAATCACTCTGTGTCTGACCCCGGGAGTGTATGATGGGACGGTGTGGATATAAATTCACTCTGTTTCTGACCCCGCAAGTGTTTGATGGGACCGTGTAGAGGAATAATCTCTCTGTGTCTGACACCGGGAGTGTGTGATGGGACGGCGTGGAGGGAGATTCACTCTGTGTCTGACCCGGGAGTGTTTGATGTGACCGTGTAGAGGAAAAATCACTCTGTGTCTGTCCCCGGGAGTGTTTGATGGGACCGTGTAGAGGAATAATCACTCTGTGTCTGACCACGGGTGCGTATGATGGGACGGTGTGGATATAAATTCACTCTGTGTCTGACCCCGGGATTGTTTGATGGGACCGTGTAGAGGAATAATCACTCTGAGTCTGACCCCGGGAGTGTTTGATGGTACAGTGTAGAGGAATAATCACTCTGTGTCTGACCACGGGAGTGTGTGATGGGACGGTGTGGAGGGAGATTCACTCTTTGTCTGACCCCGGGAGTGTTTGATGGGACCGTGTAGAGGAATAATCACACTGTGTCTGACCACGGCAGTGTGTGATGGGACGGTGTGGATATAAATTCAATCTGTGTCTGACCCACGGAGTGTTTGATGGGACGGCGTGGAGGGAGATTCACTCTGTGTCTGACCCCGGGAGTGTTTGATGGGACCGTGTAGAGGAAAAATCACTCTGTGTCTGACCCCGGGAGTGTTTGATGGGATCGTGTAGAGGAATAATCACTCTGTGTCTGACCCCGGGATTGTCTGATGGGACCGTGTAGAGGAATAATCTCTCTGAGTCTGACCCCGGGAGTGTTTGATGGGACCGTGTAAAGGAATAATCACTGTGTGTCTGACCCACGGAGTGGTTGATGGTACAGTGTAGAGGAATAATCACACTGTGTCTGACCACGGGAGTGTGTGATGGGACGGTGTGGAGGGAGATTCTCTCTGTGTCTGACCCCGGGAGAGTATGATGGGACGGTGTGGATATAAATTCACTCTGTGTCTGACCCACGGAGTGCTTGATGGGACGGCGTGGGTATAAATTCACTCTGTTTCTGACCCCGCAAGTGTTTGATGGGACCGTGTAGAGGAATAATCTCTCTGTGTCTGACACCGGGAGTGTGTGATGGGACGGCGTGGAGGGAGATTCACTCTGTGTCTGACCCGGGAGTGTTTGATGGGACCGTGTAGAGGAAAAATCACTTTGGGTCTGTCCCCGGGGGGTGTTTGATGGTACCGTGTAGAGGAATAATCACTCTGTGTCTGACCACGGGTGCGTATGATGGGTTGGTGTGGATATAAATTCACTCTGTGTCTGACCCCGGGATTGTTTGATGGGACCGTGTAGAGGAATAATCACTCTGTGTCTGACCCCGGGAGTGTTTGATGGGACCGTGTAGAGGAATAATCACTCTGTTTCTGACCCCGCAAGTGTTTGATGGGACCGTGTAGAGGAATAATCTCTCTGTGTCTGACACCGGGAGTGTGTGATGGGACGGCGTGGAGGGAGATTCACTCTGTGTCTGACCCGGGAGTGCAAGATGGGACCGTGGAGATGAAAAATCACTCTGTGTCTGTCCCCGGGAGTGTTTGATGGGAGCGTGTAGAGGAATAATCACTCTGTGTCTGACCCCGGGAGTGTATGATGGGACGGTGTGGATATAAATACACTCTGTTTCTGACCCCGCAAGTGTTTGATGGGACCGTGTAGAGGAATAATCTCTCTGTGTCTGACCCCGGGATTGTTTGATGGGACCGTGTAGAGGAATAATCACTCTGAGTCTGACCCACGGAGTGGTTGATGGTACGGTGTAGAGGAATAATCACACTGTGTCTGACCACGGGAGTGTGTGATGGGACGGTGTGGAGGGAGATTCACTCTGTGTCTGACCCCGGGAGAGTATGATGGGACGGTGTGGATATAAATTCACTCTGTGTCTGACCCACGGATTGTTTGATGGGACGGCGAGGAGGGAGATTCACTCTGTGTCTGACCCCGGGAGTGTTTGATGGGACCGTGTCGAGGAATAATCACTCTGTGTCTGACCCCGGCATTGTTTGATGGGACCGTGTAAAGGAATAATCACTGTGTGTCTGACCCACGGAGTGGTTGATGGTACAGTGTAGAGGAATAATCACACTGTGTCTGACCACGGGAGTGTGTGATGGGACGGTGTGGAGGGAGATTCTCTCTGTGTCTGACCCCGGGAGAGTATGATGGGACGGTGTGGATATAAATTCACTCTGTGTCTGACCCACGGAGTGCTTGATGGGACGGCGTGGATATAAATTCACTCTGTTTCTGACCCCGCAAATGTTTGATGGGACCGTGTAGAGGAATAATCTCTCTGTGTCTGACACCGGGAGTGTGTGATGGGACGGCGTGGAGGGAGATTCACTCTGTGTCTGACCCGGGAGTGTTTGATGGTACCGTGTAGAGGAATAATCACTCTGTGTCTGACCACGGGTGCGTATGATGGGTTGGTGTGGATATAAATTCACTCTGTGTCTGACCCCGGGATTGTTTGATGGGACCGTGTAGAGGAATAATCACTCTGAGTCTGACTCCGGGAGTGTTTGCTGGTACAGTGCAGAGGAATAATCTCTCTGTGTCTGACCCCGGGAGTGTATGATGGGACGGTGTGGATATAAATTCACTCTGTTTCTGACCCCGCAAGTGTTTGATGGGACCGTGTAGAGGAATAATCTCTCTGTGTCTGACACCGGGAGTGTGTGATGGGACGGCGTGGAGGGAGATTCACTCTGTGTCTGACCCGGGAGTGTTTGATGGGACCGTGTAGAGGAATAATCACTCTGTTTCTGACCCCGCAAGTGTTTGATGGGACCGTGTAGAGGAATAATCTCTCTGTGTCTGACACCGGGAGTGTGTGATGGGACGGCGTGGAGGGAGATTCACTCTGTGTCTGACCCGGGAGTGGATGATGGGACCGTGGAGATGAAAAATCACTCTGTGTCCGTCCCCGGGAGTGTTTGATGGGAGCGTGTAGAGGAATAATCACTCTGTGTCTGACCCCGGGAGTGTATGATGGGACGGTGTGGATATAAATTCACTCTGTGTCTGTCCCCGGGATTGTTTGATGGGACCGTGTAGGGGAATAATCACTCTGAGTCTGACCCACGGAGTGGTTGATGGTACGGTGTAGAGGAATAATCACACTGTGTCTGACCACGGGAGTGTGTGATGGGACGGTGTGGAGGGAGATTCACTCTGTGTCTGACCCCGGGAGAGTATGATGGGACGGTGTGGATATAAATTCACTCTGTGTCTGACCCACGGATTGTTTGATGGGACGGCGTGGAGGGAGATTCACTCTGTGTCTGACCCCGGGAGTGTTTGATGGGACCGTGTCGAGGAATAATCACTCTGTGTCTGACCCCGGCATTGTTTGATGGGACCGTGTAAAGGAATAATCACTGTGTGTCTGACCCACGGAGTGGTTGATGGTACAGTGTAGAGGAATAATCACACTGTGTCTGACCACGGGAGTGTGTGATGGGACGGTGTGGAGGGAGATTCTCTCTGTGTATGACCCCGGGAGAGTATGATGGGACGGTGTGGATATAAATTCACTCTGTGTCTGACCCACGGAGTGCTTGATGGGACGGCGTGGATATAAATTCACTCTGTTTCTGACCCCGCAAATGTTTGATGGGACCGTGTAGAGGAATAATCTCTCTGTGTCTGACACCGGGAGTGTGTGATGGGACGGCGTGGAGGGAGATTCACTCTGTGTCTGACCCGGGAGTGTTTGATGGGACCGTGTAGAGGAAAAATCACTTTGTGTCTGTCCCCGGGGGGTGTTTGATGGTACCGTGTAGAGGAATAATCACTCTGTGTCTGACCACGGGTGCGTATGATGGGTTGGTGTGGATATAAATTCACTCTGTGTCTGACCCCGGGATTGTTTGATGGGACCGTGTAGAGGAATAATCACTCTGAGTCTGACTCCGGGAGTGTTTGCTGGTACAGTGCAGAGGAATAATCACTCTGTGTCTGACCCCGGGAGTGTATGATGGGACGGTGTGGATATAAATTCACTCTGTTTCTGACCCCGCAAGTGTTTGATGGGACCGTGTAGAGGCATAATCTCTCTGTGTCTGACACCGGGAGTGTGTGATGGGACGGCGTGGAGGGAGATTCACTCTGTGTCTGACCCGGGAGTGTTTGATGGGACCGTGTAGAGGAAAAATCACTCTGTGTCTGACACTGGGAGTGTTTGATGGGACCGTGTAGAGGAATAATCACTCTGTGTCCGACCACGGGAGTGTGTGATGGGACGGTGTGGAGGGAGATTCACTCTTTGTCTGACCCCGGGAGTGTTTGATGGGACCGTGTAGAGGAATAATCTCTCTGTGTCTGACACCGGGAGTGTGTGATGGGACGGCGTGGAGGGAGATTCACTCTGTGTCTGACCCGGGAGTGTTTGATGGGACCGTGTAGAGGAAAAATCACTCTGTGTCTGACCCCGGGAGTGTTTGATGGGACCGTGTAGAGGAATAATCACTCTGTTTCTGACCCCGCAAGTGTTTGATGGGACCGTGTAGAGGAATAATCTCTCTGTGTCTGACACCGGGAGTGTGTGATGGGACGGCGTGGAGGGAGATTCACTCTGTGTCTGACCCGGGAGTGCATGATGGGACCGTGGAGAGGAAAAATCACTCTGTGTCTGTCCCCGGGAGTGTTTGATGGGAGCGTGTAGAGGAATAATCACTCTGTGTCTGACCCCGGGAGTGTATGATGGGACGGTGTGGATATAAATTCACTCTGTTTCTGACCCCGCAAGTGTTTGATGGGACCGTGTAGAGGAATAATCTCTCTGTGTCTAACCCCGGGATTGTTTGATGGGACCGTGTAGAGGAATAATCACTCTGAGTCTGACCCACGGGGTGGTTGATGGTACAGTGTAGAGGAATAATCACACTGTGTCTGACCACGGGAGTGTGTGATGGGACGGAGTGGAGGGAGATTCACTCTGTGTCTGACCCCGGGAGAGTATGATGGGACGGTGTGGATATAAATTCACTCTGTGTCTGACCCACGGATTGTTTGATGGGACGGCGTGGAGGGAGATTCACTCTGTGTCTGACCCCGGGAGTGTTTGATGGGACCGTGTAGAGGAATAATCACTGTGTGTCTGCCCCACCGAGTGTTTGATGGTACAGTGTAGAGGAATAATCACTCTGTGTCTGACCCCGGGAGTGTAGATGGGACGGTGTGGATATAAATTCACTCTGTTTCTGACCCCGCAAGTGTTTGATGGGACCGTGTAGAGGAATAATCTCTCTGTGTCTGACACCGGGAGTGTGTGATGGGACGGCGTGGAGGGAGATTCACTCTGTGTCTGACCCGGGAGTGTTTGATGGGACCGTGTAGAGGAAAAATCACTTTGTGTCTGTCCCCGGGAGTGTTTGATGGGACCGTGTAGAGGAATAATCACTCTGTGTCTGACCACGGGTGCGTATTATGGGACGGTGTGGATATAAATTCACTCTGTGTCTGACCCCGGGATTGTTTGATGGGACCGTGTAGAGGAATAATCACTCTGAGTCTGAACCCGGGAGTGTTTGATGGTACAATGCAGAGGAATAATCACTCTGTGTCTGACCCCGGGAGTGTATGATGGGACGGTGTGGATATAAATTCACTCAGTTTCTGACCCCGCAAGTGTTTGATGGGACCGTGTAGAGGAATAATCTCTCTGTGTCTGACACCGGGAGTGTGTGATGGGACGGCGTGGAGGGAGATTCCCTCTGTGTCTGACCCGGGAGTGTTTGATGGGACCGTGTAGAGGAAAAATCACTTTGTGTCTGTCCCCGGGGGGTGTCTGATGGTACCGTGTAGAGGAATAATCACTCTGTGTCTGACCACGGGTGCGTATGATGGGTTGGTGTGGATATAAATTCACTCTGTGTCTGACCCCGGGATTGTTTGATGGGACCGTGTAGAGGAATAATCACTCTGAGTCTGACCCCGGGAGTGTTTGATGGTACAGTGCAGAGGAATAATCACTCTGTGTCTGACCCCGGGAGTGTATGATGGGACGGTGTGGATATAAATTCACTCTGTTTCTGACCCCGCAAGTGTTTGATGGGACCGTGTAGAGGAATAATCTCTCTGTGTCTGACACCGGGAGTGTGTGATGGGACGGTGTGGAGGGAGATTCACTCTGTGTCTGACCCGGGAGTGTTTGATGGGACCGTGTAGAGGAAAAATCACTCTGTGTCTGACACCGGGAATGTTTGATGGGACCGTGTAGAGGAATAATCACTCTGTGTCCGACCACGGGAGTGTGTGATGGGACGGTGTGGAGGGAGATTCACTCTTTGTCTGACCCCGGGAGTGTTTGATGGGACCGTGTAGAGGAATAATCTCTCTGTGTCTGACACCGGGAGTGTGTGATGGGACGGCGTGGAGGGAGATTCACTCTGTGTCTGACCCGGGAGTGTTTGATGGGACCGTGTAGAGGAAAAATCACTCTGTGTCTGACCCCGAGAGTGTTTGATGGGAGGGCGTGGAGGGAGATTCACTCTGTGTCTGACCCGGGAGTGCATGATGGGACCGTGGAGAGGAAAAATCACTCTGTGTCTGTCCCCGGGAGTGTTTGATGGGAGCGTGTAGAGGAATAATCACTCTGTGTCTGACCCCGGGAGTGTATGATGGGACGGTGTGGATATAAATTCACTCTGTTTCTGACCCCGCAAGTGTTTGATGGGACCGTGTAGAGGAATAATCTCTCTGTGTCTGACCCCGGGATTGTTTGATGGGACCGTGTAGAGGAATAATCACTCTGAGTCTGACCCACGGAGTGGTTGATGGTACAGTGTAGAGGAATAATCACACTGTGTCTGACCACGGGAGTGTGTGATGGGACGGTGTGGAGGGAGATTCACTCTGTGTCTGACCCCGGGAGAGTATGATGGGACGGTGTGGATATAAATTCACTCTGTGTCTGACCCACGGATTGTTTGATGGGACGGCGTGGAGGGAGATTCACTCTGTGTCTGACCCCGGGAGTGTTTGATGGGACCGTGTAGAGGAATAATCACTCTGTGTCTGACCCCGGCAGTGTTTGATGGGACCGTGTAGAGGAATAATCACTGTGTGTCTGCCCCACCGAGTGTTTGATGGTACAGTGTAGAGGAATAATCACTCTGTGTCTGACCCCGGGAGTGTATGATGGGACGGTGTGGATATAAATTCACTCTGTTTCTGACCCCGCAAGTGTTTGATGGGACCGTGTAGAGGAATAATCTCTCTGTGTCTGACACCGGGAGTGTGTGATGGGACGGCGTGGAGGGAGATTCACTCTGTGTCTGACCCGGGAGTGTTTGATGGGACCGTGTAGAGGAAAAATCACTTTGTGTCTGTCCCCGGGAGTGCTTGATGGGACCGTGTAGAGGAATAATCACTCTGTGTCTGACCACGGGTGCGTATTATGGGACGGTGTGGATATAACTTCACTCTGTGTCTGACCCCGGGATTGTTTGATGGGACCGTGTAGAGGAATAATCACTCTGAGTCTGACCCCGGGAGTGTTTGATGGTACAATGCAGAGGAATAATCACTCTGTGTCTGATACCGGGAGTGTGTGATGGGACGTCGAGGAGGGAGATTCACTGTGTCTGACCCGGGAGTGTTTGATGGGACCGTGTAGAGCAAAAATCACTCTGTGTCCGTCCCAAGGAGTGTTTGATGGGACCGTGTAGAGGAATAATCACTCTGTGTCTGACCCCGGGAGTGTTTGATGGGACCGTGTAGAGGAATAATCAATCTGTGTCTGACCCACGGAGTGTTTGATGGTACAGTGTAGAGGAATAATCACTCTGTGTCTGACCCCGGGAGTGTGTGATGGGAGGGCGTGGAGGGAGATTCACTCTGTGTCTGACCCCGGGAGTGTTTGTTGGGACAGTGTAGAGGAATAATCACTCTGTGTCTGACCCCGGGAGTGTTTGATGGGACCGTGTAGAGGAATAATCACTCTGTGTCTGACCACGGGAGTGTGTGATGGGACGGTGTGGAGGCAGATTCACTCTTTGTCTGACCCCGGGAGTGTTTGATGGGACCGTGTAGAGGAATAATCACACTGTGTCTGACCACGGCAGTGTGTGATGGGACGGTGTGGATATAAATTCAATCTGTGTCTGACCCACGGAGTGTTTGATGGGACGGCGTGGAGGGAGATTCACTCTGTGTCTGACCCGGGATTGTTTGATGGGACCGTGTAGAGGAATAATCACTCTGTTTCTGACCCCGCAAGTGTTTGATGGGACCGTGTAGAGGAATAATCTCTCTGTGTCTGACACCGGGAGTGTGTGATGGGACGGCGTGGAGGGAGATTCACTCTGTGTCTGACCCGGGAGTGCTTGATGGGACCGTGGAGAGGATATAAATTCACACTGTTTCTGACCCCGCAAGTGTTTGATGGGACCGTGTAGAGGAATAATCTCTCTGTGTCTGACACCGGGAGTGTGTGATGGGACGGCGTGGAGGGAGATTCACTCTGTGTCTGACCCGGGAGTGTTTGATGGGACCGTGTAGAGGAAAAATCACTTTGTGTCTGTCCCCGGGGGGTGTTTGATCGTACCGTGTAGAGGAATAATCACTCTGTGTCTGACTACGGGTGCGTATGATGGGTTGGTGTGGATATAAATTCACTCTGTGTCTGAAACCGGGATTGTTTGATGGGACCGTGTAGAGGAATAATCACTCTGAGTCTGACCCCGGGAGTGTTTGATGGTACAGTGCAGAGGAATAATCACTCTGTGTCTGACCCCGGGAGTGTATGATGGGACGGTGTGGATATAAATTCACTCTGTTTCTGACCCCGCAAGTGTTTGATGGGACCGTGTAGAGGAATAATCTCTCTGTGTCTGACACCGGGAGTGTGTGATGGGACGGCGTGGAGGGAGATTCACTCTGTGTCTGACCCGGGAGTGTTTGATGGGACCGTGTAGAGGAAAAATCACTCTGGGTCTGACACCGGGAGTGTTTGATGGGACCGTGTAGAGGAATAATCACTCTGTGTCCGACCACGGGAGTGTGTGATGGGACGGTGTGGAGGGAGATTCACTCTTTGTCTGACCCCGGGAGTGTTTGATGGGACCGTGTAGAGTAATAATCTCTCTGTGTCTGAAAACGGGAGTGTGTGATGGGACGGCGTGGAGGGAGATTCACTCTGTGTCTGACCCGGGAGTGTTTGATGGGACCGTGTAGAGGAATAATCACTCTGTTTCTGACCCCGCAAGTGTTTGATGGGACCGTGTAGAGGAATAATCTCTCTGTGTCTGACACCGGGAGTGTGTGATGGGACGGCGTGGAGGGAGATTCACTCTGTGTCTGACCCGGGAGTGCTTGATGGGACCGTGTAGAGGAAAAATCACTCTGTGTCTGACCCCGGGATTGTTTGATGGGACCGTGTAGAGGAATAATCACTCTGTTTCTGACCCCGCAAGTGTTTGATGGGACCGTGTAGAGGAATAATCTCTCTGTGTCTGACACCGGGAGTGTGTGATGGGACGGCGTGGAGGGAGATTCACTCTGTGTCTGACCCGGGAGTGCTTGATGGGACCGTGGAGAGGAAAAATCACTCTGTGTCTGTCCCCGGGAGTGTTTGATGGGAGCGTGTAGAGGAATAATCACTCTGTGTCTGACCCCGGGAGTGTATGATGGGACGGTGTGGATATAAATTCACTCTGTTTCTGACCCCGCAAGTGTTTGATGGGACCGTGTAGAGGAATAATCACTCTGAGTCTGACCCACGGTGTGGTTGATGGTACAGTGTAGAGGAATAATCACACTGTGTCTGACCACGGGAGTGTGTGATGGGACGGTGTGGAGGGAGATTCACTCTGTGTCTGACCCCGGGAGAGTATGATGGGACGGTGTGGATATAAATGCACTCTGTGTCTGACCCACGGAGTGTTTGATGGGACGGCGTGGAGGGAGATTCACTCTGTGTCTGACCCCGGGAGTGTTTGATGGGACCGTGTAGAGGAATAATCACTCTGTGTCTGACCCCGGCATTGTTTGATGGGACCGTGTAGAGGAATAATCACTGTGTGTCTGCCCCACCGAGTGTTTGATGGTACAGTGTAGAGGAATAATCACTCTGTGTCTGACCCCGGGAGTGTATGATGGGACGGTGTGGATATAAATTCACTCTGTTTCTGACCCCGCAAGTGTTTGATGGGACCGTGTAGAGGAATAATCTCTCTGTGTCTGACACCGGGAGTGTGTGATGGGACGGCGTGGAGGGAGATTCACTCTGTGTCTGACCCGGGAGTGTTTGATGGGACCGTGTAAAGGAAAAATCACTTTGTGTCTGTCCCCGGGAGTGTTTGATGGGACCGAGTAGAGGAATAATCACTCTGTGTCTGACCACGGGTGCGTATTATGGGACGGTGTGGATATAAATTCACTCTGTGTCTGACCCCGGGATTGTTTGATGGGACCGTGTAGAGGAATAATCACTCTGAGTCTGACCCCGGGAGTGTTTGATGGTACAGTGCAGAGGAATAATCACTCTGTGTCTGACCCCGGGAGTGTATGATGGGACGGTGTGGATATAAATTCACTCTGTTTCTGAACCCGCAAGTGTTTGATGGGACCGTGTAGAGGAATAATCTCTCTGTGTCTGACACCGGGAGTGTGTGATGGGACGGCGTGGAGGGAGATTCCCTCTGTGTCTGACCCGGGAGTGTTTGATGGGACCGTGTAGAGGAAAAATCACTCTGTGTCTGACCCCGGGAGTGTTTGATGGGACCGTGTAGAGGAATAATCACTCTGTGTCCGACCACGGGAGTGTGAGATGGGACGGTGTGGAGGGAGATTCACTCTGTGTCTGACCCCGGGAGTGTTTGATGGGACCGTGTAGAGGAAAAATCACTCTGTATCTGACCCCGGGAGAGTTTGATGTGACCGTGTAGAGGAATAATCACTCTGTTTCTGACCCCGCAAGTGTTTGATGGGACCGTGTAGAGGAATAATCTCTCTGTGTCTGACACCGGGAGTGTGTGATGGGACGGCGTGGAGGGAGATTCATTCTGTGTCTGACCCGAGAGTGTTTGATGGGACCGTGTAGAGGAAAAATCACTCTGTGTCTGTTCCGGGAGTGTTTGATGGGAGCGTGTAGAGGAATAATCACTCTGTGTCTGACCACGGGTGCGTATGACGGGACGGTGTGGATATAAATTCACTCTGTGTCTGACCCCGGGATTGTTTGATGGGACCGTGTAGAGGAATAATCACTCTGAGTCTGACCCCGGGAGTGTTTGATGGTACAGTGTAGAGGAATAATCACTCTGTGTCTGACCCCGGGAGTGTATGATGGGACGGTGTGGATATAAATTCACTCTGTTTCTGACCCCGCAAGTGTTTGATGGGACCGTGTAGAGGAATAATCTCTCTCTGTCTGACACCGGGAGTGTGTGATGGGACGTCGTGGAGGGAGATTCACTGTGTCTGACCCGGGAGTGTTTGATGGGACCGTGTAGAGGAAAAATCACTCTGTGTCCGTCCCAAGGAGTGTTTGATGGGACCGTGTAGAGGAATAATCACTCTGTGTCTGACCCCGGGAGTGTTTGATGGGACCGTGTAGAGGAATAATCAATCTGTGTCTGACCCACGGAGTGTTTGATGGTACAGTGTAGAGGAATAATCACTCTGTGTCTGACCCCGGGAGTGTGTGATGGGAGGGCGTGGAGGGAGATTCACTCTGTGTCTGACCCCGGGAGTGTTTGTTGGGACAGTGTAGAGGAATAATCACTCTGTGTCTGACCCCGGGAGTGTTTGATGGGACGGTGTGGATATAAATTCACTCTGTGTCTGACCCCGGGATTGTTTGATGGGACCGTGTAGAGGAATAATCACTCTGAGTCTGACCCCGGGAGTGTTTGATGGTACAGTGCAGAGGAATAATCACTCTGTGTCTGACCCCGGGAGTGTATGATGGGACGGTGTGGATATAAATTCACTCTGTTTCTGAACCCGCAAGTGTTTGATGGGACCGTGTAGAGGAATAATCTCTCTGTGTCTGACACCGGGAGTGTGTGATGGGACGGCGTGGAGGGAGATTCCCTCTGTGTCTGACCCGGGAGTGTTTGATGGGACCGCGTAGAGGAAAAATCACTCTGTGTCTGACCCCGGGAGTGTTTGATGGGACCGTGTAGAGGAATAATCACTCTGTGTCCGACCACGGGAGTGTGAGATGGGACGGTGTGGAGGGAGATTCACTCTGTGTCTGACCCCGGGAGTGTTTGATGGGACCGTGTAGAGGAAAAATCACTCTGTGTCTGACCCCGGGAGAGTTTGATGGGACCGTGTAGAGGAATAATCACTCTGTTTCTGACCCCGCAAGTGTTTGATGGGACCGTGTAGAGGAATAATCTCTCTGTGTCTGACACCGGGAGTGTGTGATGGGACGGCGTGGAGGGAGATTCATTCTGTGTCTGACCCGAGAGTGTTTGATGGGACCGTGTAGAGGAAAAATCACTCTGTGTCTGTTCCGGGAGTGTTTGATGGGAGCGTGTAGAGGAATAATCACTCTGTGTCTGACCACGGGTGCGTATGATGGGACGGTGTGGATATAAATTCACTCTGTGTCTGACCCCGGGATTGTTTGATGGGACCGTGTAGAGGAATAATCACTCTGAGTCTGACCCCGGGAGTGTTTGATGGTACAGTGTAGAGGAATAATCACTCTGTGTCTGACCCCGGGAGTGTATGATGGGACGGTGTGGATATAAATTCACTCTGTTTCTGACCCCGCAAGTGTTTGATGGGACCGTGTAGAGGAATAATCTCTCTCTGTCTGACACCGGGAGTGTGTGATGGGACGTCGTGGAGGGAGATTCACTGTGTCTGACCCGGGAGTGTTTGATGGGACCGTGTAGAGGAAAAATCACTCTGTGTCCGTCCCAAGGAGTGTTTGATGGGACCGTGTAGAGGAATAATAACTCTGTGTCTGACCCCGGGAGTGTTTGATGGGACCTTGTAGAGGAATAATCAATCTGTGTCTGACCCACGGAGTGTTTGATGGTACAGTGTAGAGGAATAATCACTCTGTGTCTGACCCCGGGAGTGTGTGATGGGAGGGCGTGGAGGGAGATTCACTCTGTGTCTGACCCCGGGAGTGTTTGTTGGGACAGTGTAGAGGAATAATCACTCTGTGTCTGACCCCGGGAGTGTTTGATGGGACCGTGTAGAGGAATAATCACTCTGTGTCTGACCACGGGAGTGTGTGATGGGACGGTGTGGAGGCAGATTCACTCTTTGTCTGACCCCGGGAGTGTTTGATGGGACCGTGTAGAGGAATAATCACACTGTGTCTGAACCCGGGAGTGTTTGATGGGACCGTGTAGAGGAATAATCACTCTGTGTCTGACCACGGGATTGTGTGATGGGACGGTGTGGAGGGAGATTCACTCTTTGTCTGACCCCGGGAGTGTTTGATGGGACCGTGTAGAGGAATAATCACACTGTGTCTGACCACGGCAGTGTGTGATGGGACGGTGTGGATATAAATTCAATCTGTGTTTGACCCACGGAGTGTTTGATGGGACGGCGTGGAGGGAGATTCACTCTGTGTCTGACCCCGGGAGTGTTTGATGGGACCGTGTAGAGGAAAAATCACTCTGTGTCTGACCCCGGGAGTGTTTGATGGGATCGTGTAGAGGAATAATCACTCTGTGTCTGACCCCGGGATTGTCTGATGGGACCGTGTAGAGGAATAATCACTCTGAGTCTGACCCCGGGAGTGTTTGATGGGACCGTGTAAAGGAATAATCACTGTGTGTCTGACCCACGGAGTGGTTGATGGTACAGTGTAGAGGAATAATCACACTGTGTCTGACCACGGGAGTGTTTGATGGGACGGTGTGGAGGGAGATTCTCTCTGTGTCTGACCCCGGGAGAGTATGATGGGACGGTGTGGATATAAATTCACTCTGTGTCTGACCCACGGAGTGCTTGATGGGACGGCGTGGATATAAATTCACTCTGTTTCTGACCCCGCAAGTGTTTGATGGGACCGTGTAGAGGAATAATCTCTCTGTGTCTGACACCGGGAGTGTGTGATGGGACGGCGTGGAGGGAGATTCACTCTGTGTCTGACCCGGGAGTGTTTGATGGGACCGTGTAGAGGAAAAATCACTTTGTGTCTGTCTCCGGGGGGTGTTTGATGGTACCGTGTAGAGGAATAATCACTCTGTGTCTGACAACGGGTGCGTATGATGGGTTGGTGTGGATATAAATTCACTCTGTGTCTGACCCCGGGATTGTTTGATGGGACCGTGTAGAGGAATAATCACTCTGAGTCTGACCCCGGGAGTGTTTGATGGTACAGTGCAGAGGAATAATCACTCTGTGTCTGACCCCGGGAGTGTATGATGGGACGGTGTGGATATAAATTCACTCTGTTTCTGACCCCGCAAGTGTTTGATGGGACCGTGTAGAGGAATAATCTCTCTGTGTCTGACACCGGGAGTGTGTGATGGGACGGCGTGGAGGGAGATTCACTCTGTGTCTGACCCGGGAGTGTTTGATGGGACCGTGTAGAGGAAAAATCACTCTGTGTCTGACACCGGGAGTGTTTGATGGGACCGTGTAGAGGAATAATCACTCTGTGTCCGACCACGGGAGTGTGTGATGGGACGGTGTGGAGGGAGATTCACTCTTTGTCTGACCCCGGGAGTGTTTGATGGGACCGTGTAGAGGAATAATCTCTCTGTGTCTGACACCGGGAGTGTGTGATGGGACGGCGTGGAGGGAGATTCACTCTGTGTCTGACCCGGGAGTGTTTGATGGGACCGTGTAGAGGAAAAATCACTTTGTGTCTGTCCCCGGGAGTGCTTGATGGGACCGTGTAGAGGAATAATCACTCTGTGTCTGACCACGGGTGCGTATTATGGGACGGTGTGGATATAACTTCACTCTGTGTCTGACCCCGGGATTGTTTGATGGGACCGTGTAGAGGAATAATCACTCTGAGTCTGACCCCGGGAGTGTTTGATGGTACAATGCAGAGGAATAATCACTCTGTGTCTGACACCGGGAGTGTGTGATGGGACGTCGAGGACGGAGATTCACTGTGTCTGACCCGGGAGTGTTTGATGGGACCGTGTAGAGCAAAAATCACTCTGTGTCCGTCCCAAGGAGTGTTTGATGGGACCGTGTAGAGGAATAATCACTCTGTGTCTGACCCCGGGAGTGTTTGATGGGACCGTGTAGAGGAATAATCAATCTGTGTCTGACCCACGGAGTGTTTGATGGTACAGTGTAGAGGAATAATCACTCTGTGTCTGACCCCGGGAGTGTGTGATGGGAGGGCGTGGAGGGAGATTCACTCTGAGTCTGACCCCGGGAGTGTTTGATGGTACAGTGCAGAGGAATAATCACTCTGTGTCTGACCCCGGGAGTGTATGATGGGACGGTGTGGATATAAATTCACTCTGTTTCTGACCCCGCAAGTGTTTGATGGGACCGTGTAGAGGAATAATCTCTCTGTGTCTGACACCGGGAGAGTGTGATGGGACGGCGTGGAGGGAGATTCACTCTGTGTCTGACCCGGGAGTGTTTGATGGGACCGTGTAGAGGAAAAATCACTCTGTGTCTGACACCGGGAGTGTTTGATGGGACCGTGTAGAGGAATAATCACTCTGTGTCCGACCACGGGAGTCTGTGATGGGACGGTGTGGAGGGAGATTCACTCTTTGTCTGACCCCGGGAGTGTTTGATGGGACCGTGTAGAGGAATAATCTCTCTGTGTCTGACACCGGGAGTGTGTGATGGGACGGCGTGGAGGGAGATTCACTCTGTGTCTGACCCGGGAGTGTTTGATGGGACCGTGTAGAGGAAAAATCACTCTGTGTCTGACCCCGGAGTGTTTGATGGGACCGTGTAGAGGAATAATCACTCTGTTTCTGACCCCGCAAGTGTTTGATGGGACCGTGTAGAGGAATAATCTCTCTGTGTCTGACACCGGGAGTGTGTGATGGGACGGCGTGGAGGGAGATTCACTCTGTGTCTGACCCGGGAGTGCATGATGGGACCGTGGAGATGAAAAATCACTCTGTGTCTGTCCCCGGGAGTGTTTGATGGGAGCGTGTAGAGGAATAATCACTCTGTGTCTGACCCCGGGAGTGTATGATGGGACGGTGTGGATATAAATACACTCTGTTTCTGACCCCGCAAGTGTTTGATGGGACCGTGTAGAGGAATAATCTCTCTGTGTCTGACCCCGGGATTGTTTGATGGGACCGTGTAGAGGAATAATCACTCTGAGTCTGACCCACGGAGTGGTTGATGGTACGGTGTAGAGGAATAATCACACTGTGTCTGACCACGGGAGTGTGTGATGGGACGGTGTGGAGGGAGATTCACTCTGTGTCTGACCCCGGGAGAGTATGATGGGACGGTGTGGATATAAATTCACTCTGTGTCTGACCCACGGATTTTTGATGGGACGGCGAGGAGGGAGATTCACTCTGTGTCTGACCCCGGGAGTGTTTGATGGGACCGTGTCGAGGAATAATCACTCTGTGTCTGACCCCGGCATTGTTTGATGGGACCGTGTAAAGGAATAATCACTGTGTGTCTGACCCACGGAGTGGTTGATGGTACAGTGTAGAGGAATAATCACACTGTGTCTGACCACGGGAGTGTGTGATGGGACGGTGTGGAGGGAGATTCTCTCTGTGTCTGACCCCGGGAGAGTATGATGGGACGGTGTGGACATAAATTCACTCTGTGTCTGACCCACGGAGTGCTTGATGGGACGGCGTGGATATAAATTCACTCTGTTTCTGACCCCGCAAATGTTTGATGGGACCGTGTAGAGGAATAATCTCTCTGTGTCTGACACCGGGAGTGTGTGATGGGACGGCGTGGAGGGAGATTCACTCTGTGTCTGACCCGGGAGTGTTTGATGGTACCGTGTAGAGGAATAATCACTCTGTGTCTGACCACGGGTGCGTATGATGGGTTGGTGTGGATATAAATTCACTCTGTGTCTGACCCCGGGATTGTTTGATGGGACCGTGTAGAGGAATAATCACTCTGAGTCTGACTCCGGGAGTGTTTGCTGGTACAGTGCAGAGGAATAATCTCTCTGTGTCTGACCCCGGGAGTGTATGATGGGACGGTGTGGATATAAATTCACTCTGTTTCTGACCCCGCAAGTGTTTGATGGGACCGTGTAGAGGAATAATCTCTCTGTGTCTGACACCGGGAGTGTGTGATGGGACGGCGTGGAGGGAGATTCACTCTGTGTCTGACCCGGGAGTGTTTGATGGGACCGTGTAGAGGAATAATCACTCTGTTTCTGACCCCGCAAGTGTTTGATGGGACCGTGTAGAGGAATAATCTCTCTGTGTCTGACACCGGGAGTGTGTGATGGGACGGCGTGGAGGGAGATTCACTCTGTGTCTGACCCGGGAGTGCATGATGGGACCGTGGAGATGAAAAATCACTCTGTGTCTGTCCCCGGGAGTGTTTGATGGGAGCGTGTAGAGGAATAATCACTCTGTGTCTGACCCCGGGAGTGTATGATGGGACGGTGTGGATATAAATTCACTCTGTGTCTGTCCCCGGGATTGTTTGATGGGACCGTGTAGGGGAATAATCACTCTGAGTCTGACCCACGGAGTGGTTGATGGTACGGTGTAGAGGAATAATCACACTGTGTCTGACCACGGGAGTGTGTGATGGGACGGTGTGGAGGGAGATTCACTCTGTGTCTGACCCCGGGAGAGTATGATGGGACGGTGTGGATATAAATTCACTCTGTGTCTGACCCACGGATTGTTTGATGGGACGGCGTGGAGGGAGATTCACTCTGTGTCTGACCCCGGGAGTGTTTGATGGGACCGTGTCGAGGAATAATCACTCTGTGTCTGACCCCGGCATTGTTTGATGGGACCGTGTAAAGGAATAATCACTGTGTGTCTGACCCACGGAGTGGTTGATGGTACAGTGTAGAGGAATAATCACACTGTGTCTGACCACGGGAGTGTGTGATGGGACGGTGTGGAGGGAGATTCTCTCTGTGTATGACCCCGGGAGAGTATGATGGGACGGTGTGGATATAAATTCACTCTGTGTCTGACCCACGGAGTGCTTGATGGGACGGCGTGGATATAAATTCACTCTGTTTCTGACCCCGCAAATGTTTGATGGGACCGTGTAGAGGAATAATCTCTCTGTGTCTGACACCGGGAGTGTGTGATGGGACGGCGTGGAGGCAGATTCACTCTGTGTCTGACCCGGGAGTGTTTGATGGGACCGTGTAGAGGAAAAATCACTTTGTGTCTGAACCCGGGGGGTGTTTGATGGTACCGTGTAGAGGAATAATCACTCTGTGTCTGACCACGGGTGCGTATGATGGGTTGGTGTGGATATAAATTCACTCTGTGTCTGACCCCGGGATTGTTTGATGGGACCGTGTAGAGGAATAATCACTCTGAGTCTGACTCCGGGAGTGTTTGCTGGTACAGTGCAGAGGAATAATCACTCTGTGTCTGACCCCGGGAGTGTATGATGGGACGGTGTGGATATAAATTCACTCTGTTTCTGACCCCGCAAGTGTTTGATGGGACCGTGTAGAGGCATAATCTCTCTGTGTCTGACACCGGGAGTGTGTGATGGGACGGCGTGGAGGGAGATTCACTCTGTGTCTGACCCGGGAGTGTTTGATGGGACCGTGTAGAGGAAAAATCACTCTGTGTCTGACACCGGGAGTGTTTGATGGGACCGTGTAGAGGAATAATCACTCTGTGTCCGACCACGGGAGTGTGTGATGGGACGGTGTGGAGGGAGATTCACTCTTTGTCTGACCCCGGGAGTGTTTGATGGGACCGTGTAGAGGAATAATCTCTCTGTGTCTGACACCGGGAGTGTTTGATGGGACGGCGTGGAGGGAGATTCACTCTGTGTCTGACCCGGGAGTGTTTGATGGGACCGTGTAGAGGAAAAATCACTCTGTGTCTGACCCCGGGAGTGTTTGATGGGACCGTGTAGAGGAATAATCACTCTGTTTCTGACCCCGCAAGTGTTTGATGGGACCGTGTAGAGGAATAATCTCTCTGTGTCTGACACCGGGAGTGTGTGATGGGACGGCGTGGAGGGAGATTCACTCTGTGTCTGACCCGGGAGTGCATGATGGGACCGTGGAGAGGAAAAATCACTCTGTGTCTGTCCCCGGGAGTGTTTGATGGGAGCGTGTAGAGGAATAATCACTCTGTGTCTGACCCCGGGAGTGTATGATGGGACGGTGTGGATATAAATTCACTCTGTTTCTGACCCCGCAAGTGTTTGATGGGACCGTGTAGAGGAATAAACTCTCTGTGTCTAACCCCGGGATTGTTTGATGGGACCGTGTAGAGGAATAATCACTCTGAGTCTGACCCACGGGGTGGTTGATGGTACAGTGTAGAGGAATAATCACACTGTGTCTGACCACGGGAGTGTGTGATTGGACGGAGTGGAGGGAGATTCACTCTGTGTCTGACCCCGGGAGAGTATGATGGGACGGTGTGGATATAAATTCACTCTGTGTCTGACCAACGGATTGTTTGATGGGACGGCGTGGAGGGAGATTCACTCTGTGTCTGACCCCGGGAGTGTTTGATGGGACCGTGTAGAGGAATAATCACTGTGTGTCTGCCCCACCGAGTGTTTGATGGTACAGTGTAGAGGAATAATCACTCTGTGTCTGACCCCGGGAGTGTAGATGGGACGGTGTGGATATAAATTCACTCTGTTTCTGACCCCGCAAGTGTTTGATGGGACCGTGTAGAGGAATAATCTCTCTGTGTCTGACACCGGGAGTGTGTGATGGGACGGCGTGGAGGGAGATTCCCTCTGTGTCTGACCCGGGAGTGTTTGATGGGACCGTGTAGAGGAAAAATCACTCTGTGTCTGACCCTGGGAGTGTTTGATGGGACCGTGTAGAGGAATAATCACTCTGTGTCCGACCACGGGAGTGTGAGATGGGACGGTGTGGAGGGAGATTCACTCTTTGTCTGACCCCGGGAGTGTTTGATGGGACCGTGTAGAGGAATAATCTCTCTGTGTCTGACACCGGGAGTGTGTGATGGGACGGCGTGGAGGGAGATTCCCTCTGTGTCTGACCCGGGAGTGTTTGATGGGACCGTGTAGAGGAAAAATCACTCTGTGTCTGACCCTGGGAGTGTTTGATGGGACCGTGTAGAGGAATAATCACTCTGTGTCCGACCACGGGAGTGTGAGATGGGACGGTGTGGAGGGAGATTCACTCTTTGTGTGACCCCGGGAGTGTTTGATGGGACCGTGTAGAGGAATAATCACACTGTGTCTGACCACGGCAGTGTGTGATGGGACGGTGTGGATATAAATTCAATCTGTGTCTGACCCACGGAGTGTTTGATGGGACGGCGTGGAGGGAGATTCACTCTGTGTCTGACCCCGGGAGTGTTTGATGGGACCGTGTAGAGGAAAAATCACTCTGTGTCTGACCCCGGGAGTGTTTGATGGGATCGTGTAGAGGAATAATCACTCTGTGTCTGACCCCGGGATTGTCTGATGGGACCGTGTAGAGGAATAATCTCTCTGAGTCTGACCCCGGGAGTGTTTGATGGGACGTGTAAAGGAATAATCACTGTGTGTCTGACCCACGGAGTGGTTGATGGTACAGTGTAGAGGAATAATCACACTGTGTCTGACCACGGGAGTGTGTGATGGGACGGTGTGGAGGGAGATTCTCTCTGTGTCTGACCCCGGGAGAGTATGATGGGACGGTGTGGATATAAATTCACTCTGTGTCTGACCCACGGAGTGCTTGATGGGACGGCGTGGATATAAATTCACTCTGTTTCTTACCCCGCAAGTGTTTGATGGGACCGTGTAGAGGAATAATCTCTCTGTGTCTGACACCGGGAGTGTGTGATGGGACGGCGTGGAGGGAGATTCACTCTGTGTCTGACCCGGGAGTGTTTGATGGGACCGTGTAGAGGAAAAATCACTTTGTGTCTGTCCCCGGGGGGTGTTTGATGGTACCGTGTAGAGGAATAATCACTCTGTGTCTGACCACGGGTGCGTATGATGGGTTGGTGTGGATATAAATTCACTCTGTGTCTGACCCCGGGATTGTTTGATGGGACCGTGTAGAGGAATAATCACTCTGAGTCTGACCCCGGGAGTGTTTGATGGTACAGTGCAGAGGAATAATCACTCTGTGTCTGACCCCGGGAGTGTATGATGGGACGGTGTGGATATAAATTCACTCTGTTTCTGACCCCGCAAGTGTTTGATGGGACCGTGTAGAGGAATAATCTCTCTGTGTCTGACACCGGGAGTGTGTGATGGGACGGTGTGGAGGGAGATTCACTCTGTGTCTGACCCGGGAGTGTTTGATGGGACCGTGAAGAGGAAAAATCACTCTGTGTCTGACACCGGGAGTGTTTGATGGGACCGTGTAGAGGAATAATCACTCTGTGTCCGACCACGGGAGTGTGTCATGGGACGGTGTGGAGGGAGATTCACTCTTTGTCTGACCCCGGGAGTGTTTGATGGGACCGTGTAGAGGAATAATCTCTCTGTGTCTGACACCGGGAGTGTGTGATGGGACGGCGTGGAGGGAGATTCACTCTGTGTCTGACCCGGGAGTGTTTGATGGGACCGTGTAGAGGAAAAATCACTCTGTGTCTGACCCCGAGAGTGTTTGATGGGACGGCGTGGAGGGAGATTCACTCTGTGTCTGACCCGGGAGTGCATGATGGGACCGTGGAGAGGAAAAATCACTCTGTGTCTGTCCCCGGGAGTGTTTGATGGGAGCGTGTAGAGGAATAATCACTCTGTGTCTGACCCCGGGAGTGTATGATGGGACGGTGTGGATATAAATTCACTCTGTTTCTGACCCCGCAAGTGTTTGATGGGACCGTGTAGAGGAATAATCTCTCTGTGTCTGACCCCGGGATTGTTTGATGGGACCGTGTAGAGGAATAATCACTCTGAGTCTGACCCACGGAGTGGTTGATGGTACAGTGTAGAGGAATAATCACACTGTGTCTGACCACGGGAGTGTGTGATGGGACGGTGTGGAGGGAGATTCACTCTGTGTCTGACCCCGGGAGAGTATGATGGGACGGTGTGGATATAAATTCACTCTGCGTCTGACCCACGGATTGTTTGATGGGACGGCGTGGAGGGAGATTCACTCTGTGTCTGACCCCGGGAGTGTTTGATGGGACCGTGTAGAGGAATAATCACTCTGTGTCTGACCCCGGCAGTGTTTGATGGGACCGTGTAGAGGAATAATCACTGTGTGTCTGCCCCACCGAGTGTTTGATGGTACAGTGTAGAGGAATAATCACTCTGTGTCTGACCCCGGGAGTGTATGATGGGACGGTGTGGATATAAATTCACTCTGTTTCTGACCCCGCAAGTGTTTGATGGGACCGTGTAGAGGAATAATCTCTCTGTGTCTGACACCGGGAGTGTGTGATGGGACGGCGTGGAGGGAGATTCACTCTGTGTCTGACCCGGGAGTGTTTGATGGGACCGTGTAGAGGAAAAATCACTTTGTGTCTGTCCCCGGGAGTGCTTGATGGGACCGTGTAGAGGAATAATCACTCTGTGTCTGACCACGGGTGCGTATTATGGGACGGTGTGGATATAACTTCACTCTGTGTCTGACCCCGGGATTGTTTGATGGGACCGTGTAGAGGAATAATCACTCTGAGTCTGACCCCGGGAGTGTTTGATGGTACAATGCAGAGGAATAATCACTCTGTGTCTGACACCGGGAGTGTGTGATGGGACGTCGAGGAGGGAGATTCACTGTGTCTGACCCGGGAGTGTTTGATGGGACCGTGTAGAGCAAAAATCACTCTGTGTCCGTACCAAGGAGTGTTTGATGGGACCGTGTAGAGGAATAATCACTCTGTGTCTGACCCCGGGAGTGTTTGATGGGACCGTGTAGAGGAATAATCAATCTGTGTCTGACCCACGGAGTGTTTGATGGTACAGTGTAGAGGAATAATCACTCTGTGTCTGACCCCGGGAGTGTGTGATGGGAGGGCGTGGAGGGAGATTCACTCTGTGTCTGACCCCGGGAGTGTTTGTTGGGACAGTGTAGAGGAATAATCACTCTGTGTCTGACCCCGGGAGTGTTTGATGGGACCGTGTAGAGGAATAATCACTCTGTGTCTGACCACGGGAGTGTGTGATGGGACGGTGTGGAGGCAGATTCACTCTTTGTCTGACCCCGGGAGTGTTTGATGGGACCGTGTAGAGGAATAATCACACTGTGTCTGACCACGGCAGTGTGTGATGGGACGGTGTGGATATAAATTCAATCTGTGTCTGACCCACGGAGTGTTTGATGGGACGGCGTGGAGGGAGATTCACTCTGTGTCTGACCCGGGATTGTTTGATGGGACCGTGTAGAGGAATAATCACTCTGTTTCTGACCCCGCAAGTGTTTGATGGGACCGTGTAGAGGAATAATCTCTCTGTGTCTGACACCGGGAGTGTGTGATGGGACGGCGTGGAGGGAGATTCACTCTGTGTCTGACCCGGGAGTGCTTGATGGGACCGTGGAGAGGAAAAATCACTCTGTGTCTGTCCCCGGGAGTGTTTGATGGGAGCGTGTAGAGGAATAATCACTCTGTGTCTGACCCCGGGAGTGTATGATGGGACGGTGTGGATATAAATTCACTCTGTTTCTGACCCCGCAAGTGTTTGATGGGACCGTGTAGAGGAATAATCTCTCTGTGTCTGACACCGGGAGTGTGTGATGGGACGGCGTGGAGGGAGATTCACTCTGTGTCTGACCCGGGAGTGTTTGATGGGACCGTGTAGAGGAAAAATCACTTTGTGTCTGTCCCCGAGGGGTGTTTGATGGTACCGTGTAGAGGAATAATCACTCTGTGTCTGACTACGGGTGCGTATGATGGGTTGGTGTGGATATAAATTCACTCTGTGTCTGAAACCGGGATTGTTTGATGGGACCGTGTAGAGGAATAATCACTCTGAGTCTGACCCCGGGAGTGTTTGATGGTACAGTGCAGAGGAATAATCACTCTGTGTCTGACCCCGGGAGTGTATGATGGGACGGTGTGGATATAAATTCACTCTGTTTCTGACCCCGCAAGTGTTTGATGGGACCGTGTAGAGGAATAATCTCTCTGTGTCTGACACCGGGAGTGTGTGATGGGACGGCGTGGAGGGAGATTCACTCTGTGTCTGACCCGGGAGTGTTTGATGGGACCGTGTAGAGGAAAAATCACTCTGGGTCTGACACCGGGAGTGTTTGATGGGACCGTGTAGAGGAATAATCACTCTGTGTCCGACCACGGGAGTGTGTGATGGGACGGTGTGGAGGGAGATTCACTCTTTGTCTGACCCCGGGAGTGTTTGATGGGACCGTGTAGAGTAATAATCTCTCTGTGTCTGAAACCGGGAGTGTGTGATGGGACGGCGTGGAGGGAGATTCACTCTGTGTCTGACCCGGGAGTGTTTGATGGGACCGTGTAGAGGAATAATCTCTCTGTGTCTGACACCGGGAGTGTGTGATGGGACGGCGTGGAGGGAGATTCACTCTGTGTCTGACCCGGGAGTGCTTGATGGGACCGTGTAGAGGAAAAATCACTCTGTGTCTGACCCCGGGATTGTTTGATGGGACCGTGTAGAGGAATAATCACTCTGTTTCTGACCCCGCAAGTGTTTGATGGGACCGTGTAGAGGAATAATCTCTCTGTGTCTGACACCGGGAGTGTGTGATGGGACGGCGTGGAGGGAGATTCACTCTGTGTCTGACCCGGGAGTGCTTGATGGGACCGTGGGGAGGAAAAATCACACTGTGTCTGTCCCCGGGAGTGTTTGATGGGAGCGTGTAGAGGAATAATCACTCTGTGTCTGACCCCGGGAGTGTATGATGGGACGGTGTGGATATAAATTCACTCTGTTTCTGACCCCGCAAGTGTTTGATGGGACCGTGTAGAGGAATAATCTCTCTGTGTCTGACCCCGGGATTGTTTGATGGGACCGTGTAGAGGAATAATCACTCTGAGTCTGACCCACGGAGTGGTTGATGGTACAGTGTAGAGGAATAATCACACTGTGTCTGACCACGGGAGTGTGTGATGGGACGGTGTGGAGGGAGATTCACTCTGTGTCTGACCCCGGGAGAGTATGATGGGACGGTGTGGATATAAATGCACTCTGTGTCTGACCCACGGAGTGTTTGATGGGACGGCGTGGAGGGAGATTCACTCTGTGTCTGACCCCGGGAGTGTTTGATGGGACCGTGTAGAGGAATAATCACTCTGTGTCTGACCCCGGCATTGTTTGATGGGACCGTGTAGAGGAATAATCACTGTGTGTCTGCCCCACCGAGTGTTTGATGGTACAGTGTAGAGGAATAATCACTCTGTGTCTGACCCCGGGAGTGTATGATGGGACGGTGTGGATATAAATTCACTCTGTTTCTGACCCCGCAAGTGTTTGATGGGACCGTGTAGAGGAATAATCTCTCTGTGTCTGACACCGGGAGTGTGTGATGGGACGGCGTGGAGGGAGATTCACTCTGTGTCTGACCCGGGAGTGTTTGATGGGACCGTGTAAAGGAAAAATCACTTTGTGTCTGTCCCCGGGAGTGTTTGATGGGACCGAGTAGAGGAATAATCACTCTGTGTCTGACCACGGGTGCGTATTATGGGACGGTGTGGATATAAATTCACTCTGTGTCTGACCCCGGGATTGTTTGATGGGACCGTGTAGAGGAATAATCACTCTGAGTCTGACCCCGGGAGTGTTTGATGGTACAGTGCAGAGGAATAATCACTCTGTGTCTGACCCCGGGAGTGTATGATGGGACGGTGTGGATATAAATTCACTCTGTTTCTGAACCCGCAAGTGTTTGATGGGACCGTGTAGAGGAATAATCTCTCTGTGTCTGACACCGGGAGTGTGTGATGGGACGGCGTGGAGGGAGATTCACTCTGTGTCTGACCCGGGAGTGTTTGATGGGACCGTGTAGAGGAAAAATCACTCTGTGTCTGACCCCGGGAGTGTTTGATGGGACCGTGTAGAGGAATAATCACTCTGTGTCCGACCACGGGAGTGTGAGATGGGACGGTGTGGAGGGAGATTCACTCTGTGTCTGACCCCGGGAGTGTTTGATGGGAGCGTGTAGAGGAATAATCACTCTGTGTCTGACCACGGGTGCGTATGATGGGACGGTGTGGATATAAATTCACTCTGTGTCTGACCCCGGGATTGTTTGATGGGACCGTGTAGAGGAATAATCACTCTGAGTCTGACCCCGGGAGTGTTTGATGGTACAGTGTAGAGGAATAATCACTCTGTGTCTGACCCCGGGAGTGTATGATGGGACGGTGTGGATATAAATTCACTCTGTTTCTGACCCCGCAAGTGTTTGATGGGACCGTGTAGAGGAATAATCTCTCTCTGTCTGACACCGGGAGTGTGTGATGGGACGTCGTGGAGGGAGATTCACTGTGTCTGACCCGGGAGTGTTTGATGGGACCGTGTAGAGGAAAAATCACTCTGTGTCCGTCCCAAGGAGTGTTTGATGGGACCGTGTAGAGGAATAATCACTCTGTGTCTGACCCCGGGAGTGTTTGATGGGACCATGTAGAGGAATAATCAATCTGTGTCTGACCCACGGAGTGTTTGATGGTACAGTGTAGAGGAATAATCACTCTGTGTCTGACCCCGGGAGTGTGTGATGGGAGGGCGTGGAGGGAGATTCACTCTGTGTCTGACCCCGGGAGTGTTTGTTGGGACAGTGTAGAGGAATAATCACTCTGTGTCTGACCCCGGGAGTGTTTGATGGGACGGTGTGGATATAAATTCACTCTGTGTCTGACCCCGGGATTGTTTGATGGGACCGTGTAGAGGAATAATCACTCTGAGTCTGACCCCGGGAGTGTTTGATGGTACAGTGCAGAGGAATAATCACTCTGTGTCTGACCCCGGGAGTGTATGATGGGACGGTGTGGATATAAATTCACTCTGTTTCTGAACCCGCAAGTGTTTGATGGGACCGTGTAGAGGAATAATCTCTCTGTGTCTGACACCGGGAGTGTGTGATGGGACGGCGTGGAGGGAGATTCCCTCTGTGTCTGCCCCGGGAGTGTTTGATGGGACCGCGTAGAGGAAAAATCACTCTGTGTCTGACCCCGGGAGTGTTTGATGGGACCGTGTAGAGGAATAATCACTCTGTGTCCGACCACGGGAGTGTGAAATGGGACGGTGTGGAGGGAGATTCACTCTGTGTCTGACCCCGGGAGTGTTTGATGGGACCGTGTAGAGGAAAAATCACTCTGTGTCTGACCCCGGGAGAGTTTGATGGGACCGTGTAGAGGAATAATCTCTCTGTGTCTGACACCGGGAGTGTGTGATGGGACGGCGGCGTGGAGGGAGATTCATCTGTGTCTGACCCGAGAGTGTTTGATGGGACCGTGTAGAGGAAAAATCACTCTGTGTCTGTTCCGGGAGTGTTTGATGGGAGCGTGTAGAGGAATAATCACTCTGTGTCTGACCACGGGTGCGTATGATGGGACGGTGTGGATATAAATTCACTCTGTGTCTGACCCCGGGATTGTTTGATGGGACCGTGTAGAGGAATAATCACTCTGAGTCTGACCCCGGGAGTGTTTGATGGTACAGTGTAGAGGAATAATCACTCTGTGTCTGACCCCGGGAGTGTATGATGGGACGGTGTGGATATAAATTCACTCTGTTTCTGACCCCGCAAGTGTTTGATGGGACCGTGTAGAGGAATAATCTCTCTGTCTGACACCGGGAGTGTGTGATGGGACGTCGTGGAGGGAGATTCACTGTGTCTGACCCGGGAGTGTTTGATGGGACCGTGTAGAGGAAAAATCACTCTGTGTCCGTCCCAAGGAGTGTTTGATGGGACCGTGTAGAGGAATAATAACTCTGTGTCTGACCCCGGGAGTGTTTGATGGGACCTTGTAGAGGAATAATCAATCTGTGTCTGACCCACGGAGTGTTTGATGGTACAGTGTAGAGGAATAATCACTCTGTGTCTGACCCCGGGAGTGTGTGATGGGAGGGCGTGGAGGGAGATTCACTCTGTGTCTGACCCCGGGAGTGTTTGTTGGGACAGTGTAGAGGAATAATCACTCTGTGTCTGACCCCGGGAGTGTTTGATGGGACCGTGTAGAGGAATAATCACTCTGTGTCTGACCACGGGAGTGTGTGATGGGACGGTGTGGAGGCAGATTCACTCTTTGTCTGACCCCGGGAGTGTTTGATGGGACCGTGTAGAGGAATAATCACACTGTGTCTGAACCCGGGAGTGTTTGATGGGACCGTGTAGAGGAATAATCACTCTGTGTCTGACCACGGGAGTGTGTGATGGGACGGTGTGGAGGGAGATTCACTCTTTGTCTGACCCCGGGAGTGTTTTATGGGACCGTGTAGAGGAATAATCACACTGTGTCTGACCACGGCAGTGTGTGATGGGACGGTGTGGATATAAATTCAATCTGTGTCTGACCCACGGAGTGTTTGATGGGACGGCGTGGAGGGAGATTCACTCTGTGTCTGACCCCGGGAGTGTTTGATGGGACCGTGTAGAGGAAAAATCACTCTGTGTCTGACCCCGGGAGTGTTTGATGGGATCGTGTAGAGGAATAATCACTCTGTGTCTGACCCCGGGATTGTCTGATGGGACCGTGTAGAGGAATAATCACTCTGAGTCTGACCCCGGGAGTGTTTGATGGGACCGTGTAAAGGAATAATCACTGTGTGTCTGACCCACGGAGTGGTTGATGGTACAGTGTAGAGGAATAATCACACTGTGTCTGACCACGGGAGTGTTTGATGGGACGGTGTGGAGGGAGATTCTCTCTGTGTCTGACCCCGGGAGAGTATGATGGGACGGTGTGGATATAAATTCACTCTGTGTCTGACCCACGGAGTGCTTGATGGGACGGCGTGGATATAAATTCACTCTGTTTCTGACCCCGCAAGTGTTTGATGGGACCGTGTAGAGGAATAATCTCTCTGTGTCTGACACCGGGAGTGTGTGATGGGACGGCGTGGAGGGAGATTCACTCTGTGTCTGACCCGGGAGTGTTTGATGGGACCGTGTAGAGGAAAAATCACTTTGTGTCTGTCTCCGGGGGGTGTTTGATGGTACCGTGTAGAGGAATAATCACTCTGTGTCTGACAACGGGTGCGTATGATGGGTTGGTGTGGATATAAATTCACTCTGTGTCTGACCCCGGGATTGTTTGATGGGACCGTGTAGAGGAATAATCACTCTGAGTCTGACCCCGGGAGTGTTTGATGGTACAGTGCAGAGGAATAATCACTCTGTGTCTGACCCCGGGAGTGTATGATGGGACGGTGTGGATATAAATTCACTCTGTTTCTGACCCCGCAAGTGTTTGATGGGACCGTGTAGAGGAATAATCTCTCTGTGTCTGACACCGGGAGTGTGTGATGGGACGGCGTGGAGGGAGATTCACTCTGTGTCTGACCCGGGAGTGTTTGATGGGACCGTGTAGAGGAAAAATCACTCTGTGTCTGACACCGGGAGTGTTTGATGGGACCGTGTAGAGGAATAATCACTCTGTGTCCGACCACGGGAGTGTGTGATGGGACGGTGTGGAGGGAGATTCACTCTTTGTCTGACCCCGGGAGTGTTTGATGGGACCGTGTAGAGGAATAATCTCTCTGTGTCTGACACCGGGAGTGTGTGATGGGACGGCGTGGAGGGAGATTCACTCTGTGTCTGACCCGGGAGTGTTTGTTGGGACCGTGTAGAGGAAAAATCACTCTGTGTCTGACCCCGGGAGTGTTTGATGGGACCGTGTAGAGGAATAATCACTCTGTTTCTGACCCCGCAAGTGTTTGATGGGACCGTGTAGAGGAATAATCTCTCTGTGTCTGACACCGGGAGTGTGTGATGGGACTGCGTGGAGGGAGATTCACTCTGTGTCTGACCCGGGAGTGCTTGATGGGACCGTGGAGAGGAAAAATCACTCTGTGTCTGTCCCCGGGAGTGTTTGATGGGAGCGTGTAGAGGAATATTCACTCTGTGTCTGACCCCGGGAGTGTATGATGGGACGGTGTGGATATAAATTCACTCTGTTTCTGACCCCGCAAGTATTTGATGGGACCGTGTAGAGGAATAATCTCTCTGTGTCTGACCCCGGGATTGTTTGATGGGACCGTGTAGAGGAATAATCACTCTGAGTCTGACCCACGGAGTGGTTGATGGTACAGTGTAGAGGAATAATCACACTGTGTCTGACCACGGGAGTGTGTGATGGGACGGTGTGGAGGGAGATTCACTCTGTGTCTGACCCCGGGAGAGTATGATGGGACGGTGTGGATATAAATTCACTCTGTGTCTGACCCACGGAGTGTTTGATGGGACGGCGTGGAGGGAGATTCACTCTGTGTCTGACCCCGGGAGTGTTTGATGGGACCGTGTAGAGGAATAATCACTCTGTGTCTGACCCCGGCATTGTTTGATGGGACCGTGTAGAGGAATAATCACTGTGTGTCTGCCCCACCGAGTGTTTGATGGTACAGTGTAGAGGAATAATCACTCTGTGTCTGACCCCGGGAGTGTATGATGGGACGGTGTGGATATAAATTCACTCTGTTTCTGACCCCGCAAGTGTTTGATGGGACCGTGTAGAGGAATAATCTCTCTGTGTCTGACACCGGGAGTGTGTGATGGGACGGCGTGGAGGGAGATTCACTCTGTGTCTGACCCGGGAGTGTTTGATGGGACCGTGTAGAGGAAAAATCACTTTGTGTCTGTCCCAGGGAGTGTTTGATGGGACCGTGTAGAGGAATAATCACTCTGTGTCTGACCCCGGGAGTGTTTGATGGGACCGTGTAGAGGAATAATCACTCTGTGTCTGACCACGGGAGTGTGTGATGGGACGGTGTGGAGGCAGATTCACTCTTTGTCTGACCCCGGGAGTGTTTGATGGGACCGTGTAGAGGAATAATCACACTGTGTCTGAACCCGGGAGTGTTTGATGGGACCGTGTAGAGGAATAATCACTCTGTGTCTGACCACGGGAGTGTGTGATGGGACGGTGTGGAGGGAGATTCACTCTTTGTCTGACCCCGGGAGTGTTTTATGGGACCGTGTAGAGGAATAATCACACTGTGTCTGACCACGGCAGTGTGTGATGGGACGGTGTGGATATAAATTCAATCTGTGTCTGACCCACGGAGTGTTTGATGGGACGGCGTGGAGGGAGATTCACTCTGTGTCTGACCCCGGGAGTGTTTGATGGGACCGTGTAGAGGAAAAATCACTCTGTGTCTGACCCCGGGAGTGTTTGATGGGATCGTGTAGAGGAATAATCACTCTGTGTCTGACCCCGGGATTGTCTGATGGGACCGTGTAGAGGAATAATCACTCTGAGTCTGACCCCGGGAGTGTTTGATGGGACCGTGTAAAGGAATAATCACTGTGTGTCTGACCCACGGAGTGGTTGATGGTACAGTGTAGAGGAATAATCACACTGTGTCTGACCACGGGAGTGTTTGATGGGACGGTGTGGAGGGAGATTCTCTCTGTGTCTGACCCCGGGAGAGTATGATGGGACGGTGTGGATATAAATTCACTCTGTGTCTGACCCACGGAGTGCTTGATGGGACGGCGTGGATATAAATTCACTCTGTTTCTGACCCCGCAAGTGTTTGATGGGACCGTGTAGAGGAATAATCTCTCTGTGTCTGACACCGGGAGTGTGTGATGGGACGGCGTGGAGGGAGATTCACTCTGTGTCTGACCCGGGAGTGTTTGATGGGACCGTGTAGAGGAAAAATCACTTTGTGTCTGTCTCCGGGGGGTGTTTGATGGTACCGTGTAGAGGAATAATCACTCTGTGTCTGACAACGGGTGCGTATGATGGGTTGGTGTGGATATAAATTCACTCTGTGTCTGACCCCGGGATTGTTTGATGGGACCGTGTAGAGGAATAATCACTCTGAGTCTGACCCCGGGAGTGTTTGATGGTACAGTGCAGAGGAATAATCACTCTGTGTCTGACCCCGGGAGTGTATGATGGGACGGTGTGGATATAAATTCACTCTGTTTCTGACCCCGCAAGTGTTTGATGGGACCGTGTAGAGGAATAATCTCTCTGTGTCTGACACCGGGAGTGTGTGATGGGACGGCGTGGAGGGAGATTCACTCTGTGTCTGACCCGGGAGTGTTTGATGGGACCGTGTAGAGGAAAAATCACTCTGTGTCTGACACCGGGAGTGTTTGATGGGACCGTGTAGAGGAATAATCACTCTGTGTCCGACCACGGGAGTGTGTGATGGGACGGTGTGGAGGGAGATTCACTCTTTGTCTGACCCCGGGAGTGTTTGATGGGACCGTGTAGAGGAATAATCTCTCTGTGTCTGACACCGGGAGTGTGTGATGGGACGGCGTGGAGGGAGATTCACTCTGTGTCTGACCCGGGAGTGTTTGTTGGGACCGTGTAGAGGAAAAATCACTCTGTGTCTGACCCCGGGAGTGTTTGATGGGACCGTGTAGAGGAATAATCACTCTGTTTCTGACCCCGCAAGTGTTTGATGGGACCGTGTAGAGGAATAATCTCTCTGTGTCTGACACCGGGAGTGTGTGATGGGACTGCGTGGAGGGAGATTCACTCTGTGTCTGACCCGGGAGTGCTTGATGGGACCGTGGAGAGGAAAAATCACTCTGTGTCTGTCCCCGGGAGTGTTTGATGGGAGCGTGTAGAGGAATATTCACTCTGTGTCTGACCCCGGGAGTGTATGATGGGACGGTGTGGATATAAATTCACACTGTTTCTGACCCCGCAAGTATTTGATGGGACCGTGTAGAGGAATAATCTCTCTGTGTCTGACCCCGGGATTGTTTGATGGGACCGTGTAGAGGAATAATCACTCTGAGTCTGACCCACGGAGTGGTTGATGGTACAGTGTAGAGGAATAATCACACTGTGTCTGACCACGGGAGTGTGTGATGGGACGGTGTGGAGGGAGATTCACTCTGTGTCTGACCCCGGGAGAGTAAGATGGGACGGTGTGGATATAAATTCACTCTGTGTCTGACCCACGGAGTGTTTGATGGGACGGCGTGGAGGGAGATTCACTCTGTGTCTGACCCCGGGAGTGTTTGATGGGACCGTGTAGAGGAATAATCACTCTGTGTCTGACCCCGGCATTGTTTGATGGGACCGTGTAGAGGAATAATCACTGTGTGTCTGCCCCACCGAGTGTTTGATGGTACAGTGTAGAGGAATAATCACTCTGTGTCTGACCCCGGGAGTGTATGATGGGACGGTGTGGATATAAATTCACTCTGTTTCTGACCCCGCAAGTGTTTGATGGGACCGTGTAGAGGAATAATCTCTCTGTGTCTGACACCGGGAGTGTGTGATGGGACGGCGTGGAGGGAGATTCACTCTGTGTCTGACCCGGGAGTGTTTGATGGGACCGTGTAGAGGAAAAATCACTTTGTGTCTGTCCCAGGGAGTGTTTGATGGGACCGTGTAGAGGAATAATCACTCTGTGTCTGACCACGGGTGCGTATTATGGGACGGTGTGGATATAAATTCACTCTGTGTCTGACCCCGGGATTGTTTGATGGGACCGTGTAGAGGAATAATCACTCTGAGTCTGACCCCGGGAGTGTTTGATGGTACAGTGCAGAGGAATAATCACTCTGTGTCTGACCCCGGGAGTGTATGATGGGACGGTGTGGATATAAATTCACTCTGTTTCTGACCCCGCAAGTGTTTGATGGGACCGTGTAGAGGAATAATCTCTCTGTGTCTGACACCGGGAGTGTGTGATGGGACGGCGTGGAGGGAGATTCCCTCTGTGTCTGACCCGGGAGTGTTTGATGGGACCGTGTAGAGGAAAAATCACTCTGTGTCTGACCCCGGGAGTGTTTGATGGGACCGTGTAGAGGAATAATCACTCTGTGTCCGACCACGGGAGTGTGAGATGGGACGGTGTGGAGGGAGATTCACTCTTTGTCTGACCCCGGGAGTGTTTGATGGGACCGTGTAGAGGAATAATCTCTCTGTGTCTGACACCGGGAGTGTGCGATGGGACGGCGTGGAGGGAGATTCACTCTGTGTCTGACCCGGGAGTGTTTGATGGGACCGTGTAGAGGAAAAATCACTCTGTGTCTGACCCCGGGAGAGTTTGATGGGACCGTGTAGAGGAATAATCACTCTGTTTCTGACCCCGCAAGTGTTTGATGGGACCGTGTAGAGGAATAATCTCTCTGTGTCTGACACCGGGAGTGTGTGATGGGACGGCGTGGAGGGAGATTCATTCTGTGTCTGACCCGAGAGTGTTTGATGGGACCGTGTAGAGGAAAAATCACTCTGTGTCTGTCCCCGGGAGTGTTTGATGGGAGCGTGTAGAGGAATAATCACTCTGTGTCTGACCACGGGTGCGTATGATGGGACGCTGTGGATATAAATTCACTCTGTGTCTGACCCCGGGATTGTTTGATGGGACCGTGTAGAGGAATAATCACTCTGAGTCTGACCCCGGGAGTGTTTGATGGTACAGTGTAGAGGAATAATCACTCTGTGTCTGACCCCGGGAGTGTATGATGGGACGGTGTGGATATAAATTCACTCTGTTTCTGACCCCGCAAGTGTTTGATGGGACCGTGTAGAGGAATAATCTCTCTGTGTCTGACACCGGGAGTGTGTGACGGGACGTCGTGGAGGGAGATTCACTGTGTCTGACCCGGGAGTGTTTGATGGGACCGTGTAGAGGAATAATCACTGTGTGTCTGACCCACGGAGTGGTTGATGGTACAGTGTAGAGGAATAATCACACTGTGTCTGACCACAGGGAGTGTGTGATGGGACGGTGTGGAGGGAGATTCACTCTGTGTCTGACCCCGGGAGAGTATGATGGGACGGTGTGGATATAAATTCACTCTGTGTCTGACCCACGGAGTGTTTGATGGGACGGCGTGGAGGGAGATTCACTCTGTGTCTGACCCCGGGAGTGTTTGATGGGACCGTGTAGAGGAACAATCACTCTGTGTCTGACCCACGGAGTGTTTGATGGGACCGTGTAGAGGAAAAATCACTCTGTGTCTGACCCCGGGAGTGTTTGATGGGATCGTGTAGAGGAATAATCACTGTGTGTCTGACCCACGGAGTGTTTGATGGTACAGTGTAGAGGAATAATCACTCTGTGTCTGACCCCGGGAGTGTTTATTGGGACCGTGTAGAGGAATAATTACTCCTAGTCTGAACCCGGGAGTGTTTGATGGGACCTTGTAGAGGAATAATCACTCTGAGTGTGACCCCGGGAGAGTTTGATGGGACCGTGTAAAGGAATAATCACTGTGTGTCTGACCCACGGAGTGGTTGATGGTACAGTGTAGAGGAATAATCACACTGTGTCTGACCCCGGGAGTGTTTGATGGTACAGTGCAGAGGAATAATCACTCTGTGTCTGACCCCGGGAGTGTATGATGGGACGGTGTGGATATAAATTCACTCTGTTTCTGACCCCGCAAGTGTTTGATGGGACCGTGTAGAGGAATAATCTCTCTGTGTCTGACACCGGGAGTGTGTGATGGGACGGCGTGGAGGGAGATTCACTCTGTGTCTGACCCGGGAGTGTTTGATGGGACCGTGTAGAGGAAAAATCACTCTGTGTCTGACACCGGGAGTGTTTGATGGGACCGTGTAGAGGAATAATCACTCTGTGTCCGACCACGGGAGTGTGTGATGGGACGGTGTGGAGGGAGATTCACTCTTTGTCTGACCCCGGGAGTGTTTGATGGGACCGTGTAGAAGAATAATCTCTCTGTGTCTGACACCGGGAGTGTGTGATGGGACGGCGTGGAGGGAGATTCACTCTGTGTCTGACCCGGGAGTGTTTGATGGGACCGTGTAGAGGAAAAATCACTTTGTGTCTGTCCCAGGGAGTGTTTGATGGGACCGTGTAGAGGAATAATCACTCTGTGTCTGACCACGGGTGCATATTATGGGACGGTGTGGATATAAATTCACTCTGTGTCTGACCCCGGGATTGTTTGATGGGACCGTGTAGAGGAATAATCACTCTGAGTCTGACCCCGGGAGTGTTTGATGGTACAGTGCAGAGGAATAATCACTCTGTGTCTGACCCCGGGAGTGTATGATGGGACGGTGTGGATATAATTTCACTCTGTTTCTGACCCCGCAAGTGTTTGATGGGACCGTGTAGAGGAATAATCTCTCTGTGTCTGACCCCGGGATTGTTTGATGGGACCGTGTAGAGGAATAATCACTCCTAGTCTGAACCCGGGAGTGTTTGATGGGACCTTGTAGAGGAATAATCACTCTGAGTCTGACCCCGGGAGTGTTTGATGGGACGGTGTGGATATAAATTCACTCTGTGTCTGACCCCGGGATTGTTTGATGGGACCGTGTAGAGGAATAATCACTCTGAGTCTGACCCCGGGAGTGTTTGATGGTACAGTGCAGAGGAATAATCACTCTGTGTCTGACCCCGGGAGTGTATGATGGGACGGTGTGGATATAAATTCACTCTGTTTCTGAACCCGCAAGTGTTTGATGGGACCGTGTAGAGGAATAATCTCTCTGTGTCTGACACCGGGAGTGTGTGATGGGACGGCGTGGAGGGAGATTCCCTCTGTGTCTGCCCCGGGAGTGTTTGATGGGACCGCGTAGAGGAAAAATCACTCTGTGTCTGACCCCGGGAGTGTTTGATGGGACCGTGTAGAGGAATAATCACTCTGTGTCCGACCACGGGAGTGTGAGATGGGACGGTGTGGAGGGAGATTCACTCTGTGTCTGACCCCGGGAGTGTTTGATGGGACCGTGTAGAGGAAAAATCACTCTGTGTCTGACCCCGGGAGAGTTTGATGGGACCGTGTAGAGGAATAATCACTCTGTTTCTGACCCCGCAAGTGTTTGATGGGACCGTGTAGAGGAATAATCTCTCTGTGTCTGACACCGGGAGTGTGTGATGGGACGGCGGCGTGGAGGGAGATTCATTCTGTGTCTGACCCGAGAGTGTTTGATGGGACCGTGTAGAGGAAAAATCACTCTGTGTCTGTTCCGGGAGTGTTTGATGGGAGCGTGTAGAGGAATAATCACTCTGTGTCTGACCACGGGTGCGTATGATGGGACGGTGTGGATATAAATTCACTCTGTGTCTGACCCCGGGATTGTTTGATGGGACCGTGTAGAGGAATAATCACTCTGAGTCTGACCCCGGGAGTGTTTGATGGTACAGTGTAGAGGAATAATCACTCTGTGTCTGACCCCGGGAGTGTATGATGGGACGGTGTGGATATAAATTCACTCTGTTTCTGACCCCGCAAGTGTTTGATGGGACCGTGTAGAGGAATAATCTCTCCCTGTCTGACACCGGGAGTGTGTGATGGGACGTCGTGGAGGGAGATTCACTGTGTCTGACCCGGGAGTGTTTGATGGGACCGTGTAGAGGAAAAATCACTCTGTGTCCGTCCCAAGGAGTGTTTGATGGGACCGTGTAGAGGAATAATAACTCTGTGTCTGACCCCGGGAGTGTTTGATGGGACCTTGTAGAGGAATAATCAATCTGTGTCTGACCCACGGAGTGTTTGATGGTACAGTGTAGAGGAATAATCACTCTGTGTCTGACCCCGGGAGTGTGTGATGGGAGGGCGTGGAGGGAGATTCACTCTGTGTCTGACCCGGGAGTGTTTGTTGGGACCGTGTAGAGGAAAAATCACTCTGTGTCTGACCCCGGGAGTGTTTGATTGGACCGTGTAGAGGAATAATCACTCTGTTTCTGACCCCGCAAGTGTTTGATGGGACCGTGTAGAGGAATAATCTCTCTGTGTCTGACACCGGGAGTGTGTGATGGGACTGCGTGGAGGGAGATTCACTCTGTGTCTGACCCGGGAGTGCTTGATGGGACCGTGGAGAGGAAAAATCACTCTGTGTCTGTCCCCGGGAGTGTTTGATGGGAGCGTGTAGAGGAATATTCACTCTGTGTCTGACCCCGGGAGTGTATGATGGGACGGTGTGGATATAAATTCACTCTGTTTCTGACCCCGCAAGTATTTGATGGGACCGTGTAGAGGAATAATCTCTCTGTGTCTGACCCCGGGATTGTTTGATGGGACCGTGTAGAGGAATAATCACTCTGAGTCTGACCCACGGAGTGGTTGATGGTACAGTGTAGAGGAATAATCACACTGTGTCTGACCACGGGAGTGTGTGATGGGACGGTGTGGAGGGAGATTCACTCTGTGTCTGACCCCGGGAGAGTATGATGGGACGGTGTGGATATAAATTCACTCTGTGTCTGACCCACGGAGTGTTTGATGGGACGGCGTGGAGGGAGATTCACTCTGTGTCTGACCCCGGGAGTGTTTGATGGGACCGTGTAGAGGAATAATCACTCTGTGTCTGACCCCGGCATTGTTTGATGGGACCGTGTAGAGGAATAATCACTGTGTGTCTGCCCCACCGAGTGTTTGATGGTACAGTGTAGAGGAATAATCACTCTGTGTCTGACCCCGGGAGTGTATGATGGGACGGTGTGGATATAAATTCACTCTGTTTCTGACCCCGCAAGTGTTTGATGGGACCGTGTAGAGGAATAATCTCTCTGTGTCTGACACCGGGAGTGTGTGATGGGACGGCGTGGAGGGAGATTCACTCTGTGTCTGACCCGGGAGTGTTTGATGGGACCGTGTAGAGGAAAAATCACTTTGTGTCTGTCCCAGGGAGTGTTTGATGGGACCGTGTAGAGGAATAATCACTCTGTGTCTGACCACGGGTGCGTATTATGGGACGGTGTGGATATAAATTCACTCTGTGTCTGACCCCGGGATTGTTTGATGGGACCGTGTAGAGGAATAATCACTCTGAGTCTGACCCCGGGAGTGTTTGATGGTACAGTGCAGAGGAATAATCACTCTGTGTCTGACCCCGGGAGTGTATGATGGGACGGTGTGGATATAAATTCACTCTGTTTCTGACCCCGCAAGTGTTTGATGGGACCGTGTAGAGGAATAATCTCTCTGTGTCTGACACCGGGAGTGTGTGATGGGACGGCGTGGAGGGAGATTCCCTCTGTGTCTGACCCGGGAGTGTTTGATGGGACCGTGTAGAGGAAAAATCACTCTGTGTCTGACCCCGGGAGTGTTTGATGGGACCGTGTAGAGGAATAATCACTCTGTGTCCGACCACGGGAGTGTGAGATGGGACGGTGTGGAGGGAGATTCACTCTTTGTCTGACCCCGGGAGTGTTTGATGGGACCGTGTAGAGGAATAATCTCTCTGTGTCTGACACCGGGAGTGTGCGATGGGACGGCGTGGAGGGAGATTCACTCTGTGTCTGACCCGGGAGTGTTTGATGGGACCGTGTAGAGGAAAAATCACTCTGTGTCTGACCCCGGGAGAGTTTGATGGGACCGTGTAGAGGAATAATCACTCTGTTTCTGACCCCGCAAGTGTTTGATGGGACCGTGTAGAGGAATAATCTCTCTGTGTCTGACACCGGGAGTGTGTGATGGGACGGCGTGGAGGGAGATTCATTCTGTGTCTGACCCGAGAGTGTTTGATGGGACCGTGTAGAGGAAAAATCACTCTGTGTCTGTCCCCGGGAGTGTTTGATGGGAGCGTTTAGAGGAATAATCACTCTGTGTCTGACCACGGGTGCGTATGATGGGACGCTGTGGATATAAATTCACTCTGTGTCTGACCCCGGGATTGTTTGATGGGACCGTGTAGAGGAATAATCACTCTGAGTCTGACCCCGGGAGTGTTTGATGGTACAGTGTAGAGGAATAATCACTCTGTGTCTGACCCCGGGAGTGTATGATGGGACGGTGTGGATATAAATTCACTCTGTTTCTGACCCCGCAAGTGTTTGATGGGACCGTGTAGAGGAATAATCTCTCTGTGTCTGACACCGGGAGTGTGTGACGGGACGTCGTGGAGGGAGATTCACTGTGTCTGACCCGGGAGTGTTTGATGGGACCGTGTAGAGGAAAAATCACTCTGTGTCCGTCCCAAGGAGTGTTTGATGGGACCGTGTAGAGGAATAATCACTCTGTGTCTGACCCCGGGAGTGTTTGATGGGACCGTGTAGAGGAATAATCAATCTGTGTCTGACCCACGGAGTGTTTGATGGTACAGTGTAGAGGAATAATCACTCTGTGTCTGACACCGGGAGTGTTTGATGGGACCGTGTAGAGGAATAATCACTGTGTGTCTGACCCACGGAGTGGTTGATGGTACAGTGTAGAGGAATAATCACACTGTGTCTGACCACAGGGAGTGTGTGATGGGACGGTGTGGAGGGAGATTCACTCTGTGTCTGACCCCGGGAGAGTATGATGGGACGGTGTGGATATAAATTCACTCTGTGTCTGACCCACGGAGTGTTTGATGGGACGGCGTGGAGGGAGATTCACTCTGTGTCTGACCCCGGGAGTGTTTGATGGGACCGTGTAGAGGAACAATCACTCTGTGTCTGACCCACGGAGTGTTTGATGGGACCGTGTAGAGGAAAAATCACTCTGTGTCTGACCCCGGGAGTGTTTGATGGGATCGTGTAGAGGAATAATCACTGTGTGTCTGACCCACGGAGTGTTTGATGGTACAGTGTAGAGGAATAATCACTCTGTGTCTGACCCCGGGAGTGTTTATTGGGACCGTGTAGAGGAATAATTACTCCTAGTCTGAACCCGGGAGTGTTTGATGGGACCTTGTAGAGGAATAATCACTCTGAGTCTGACCCCGGGAGAGTTTGATGGGACCGTGTAAAGGAATAATCACTGTGTGTCTGACCCACGGAGTGGTTGATGGTACAGTGTAGAGGAATAATCACACTGTGTCTGACCCCGGGAGTGTTTGATGGTACAGTGCAGAGGAATAATCACTCTGTGTCTGACCCCGGGAGTGTATGATGGGACGGTGTGGATATAAATTCACTCTGTTTCTGACCCCGCAAGTGTTTGATGGGACCGTGTAGAGGAATAATCTCTCTGTGTCTGACACCGGGAGTGTGTGATGGGACGGCGTGGAGGGAGATTCACTCTGTGTCTGACCCGGGAGTGTTTGATGGGACCGTGTAGAGGAAAAATCACTCTGTGTCTGACACCGGGAGTGTTTGATGGGACCGTGTAGAGGAATAATCACTCTGTGTCCGACCACGGGAGTGTGTGATGGGACGGTGTGGAGGGAGATTCACTCTTTGTCTGACCCCGGGAGTGTTTGATGGGACCGTGTAGAAGAATAATCTCTCTGTGTCTGACACCGGGAGTGTGTGATGGGACGGCGTGGAGGGAGATTCACTCTGTGTCTGACCCGGGAGTGTTTGATGGGACCGTGTAGAGGAAAAATCACTTTGTGTCTGTCCCAGGGAGTGTTTGATGGGACCGTGTAGAGGAATAATCACTCTGTGTCTGACCACGGGTGCATATTATGGGACGGTGTGGATATAAATTCACTCTGTGTCTGACCCCGGGATTGTTTGATGGGACCGTGTAGAGGAATAATCACTCTGAGTCTGACCCCGGGAGTGTTTGATGGTACAGTGCAGAGGAATAATCACTCTGTGTCTGACCCCGGGAGTGTATGATGGGACGGTGTGGATATAATTTCACTCTGTTTCTGACCCCGCAAGTGTTTGATGGGACCGTGTAGAGGAATAATCTCTCTGTGTCTGACCCCGGGATTGTTTGATGGGACCGTGTAGAGGAATAATCACTCTGAGTCTGACCCACGGAGTGGTTGATGGTACAGTGTAGAGGAATAATCACACTGTGTCTGACCACGGGAGTGTGTGATGGGACGGTGTGGAGGGAGATTCACTCTGTGTCTGACCCCGGGAGAGTATGATGGGACGGTGTGGATATAAATGCACTCTGTGTCTGACCCACGGAGTGTTTGATGGGACGGCGTGGAGGGAGATTCACTCTGTGTCTGACCCCGGGAGTGTTTGATGGGACCGTGTAGAGGAATAATCACTCTGTGTCTGACCCCGGCATTGTTTGATGGGACCGTGTAGAGGAATAATCACTGTGTGTCTGCCCCACCGAGTGTTTGATGGTACAGTGTAGAGGAATAATCACTCTGTGTCTGACCCCGGGAGTGTATGATGGGACGGTGTGGATATAAATTCACTCTGTTTCTGACCCCGCAAGTGTTTGATGGGACCGTGTAGAGGAATAATCTCTCTGTGTCTGACACCGGGAGTGTGTGATGGGACGGCGTGGAGGGAGATTCACTCTGTGTCTGACCCGGGAGTGTTTGATGGGACCGTGTAGAGGAAAAATCACTTTGTGTCTGTCCCCGGGAGTGTTTGATGGGACCGTGTAGAGGAATAATCACTCTGTGTCTGAACACGGGTGCGTATTATGGGACGGTGTGGATATAAATTCACTCTGTGTCTGACCCCGGGATTGTTTGATGGGACAGTGTAGAGGAATAATCACTCTGAGTCTGAACCCGGGAGTTTTTGATGGTACAGTGCAGAGGAATAATCACTCTGTGTCTGACCCCGGGAGTGTATGATGGGACGGTGTGGATATAAATTCACTCTGTTTCTGACCCCGCAAGTGTTTGATGGGACCGTGTAGAGGAATAATCTCTCTGTGTCTGACACCGGGAGTGTGTGATGGGACGGCGTGGAGGGAGATTCCCTCTGTGTCTGACCCGGGAGTGTTTGATGGGACCGTGTAGAGGAAAAATCACTCTGTGTCTGACCCCGGGAGTGTTTGATGGGACCGTGTAGAGGAATAATCACTCTGTGTCCGACCACGGGAGTGTGAGATGGGACGGTGTGGAGGGAGATTCACTCTGTGTCTGACCCCGGGAGTGTTTGATGGGACCGTGTAGAGGAAAAATCACTCTGTGTCTGACCCCGGGAGAGTTTGATGGGACCGTGTAGAGGAATAATCACTCTGTTTCTGACCCCGCAAGTGTTTGATGGGACCGTGTAGAGGAATAATCTCTCTCTGTCTGACACCGGGAGTGTGTGATGGGACGGCGTGGAGGGAGATTCATTCTGTGTCTGACCCGAGAGTGTTTGATGGGACCGTGTAGAGGAAAAATCACTCTGTGTCTGTTCCGGGAGTGTTTGATGGGAGCGTGTAGAGGAATAATCACTCTGTGTCTGACCACGGGTGCGTATGATGGGACGGTGTGGATATAAATTCACTCTGTGTCTGACCCCGGGATTGTTTGATGGGACCGTGTAGAGGAATAATCACTCTGAGTCTGACCCCGGGAGTGTTTGATGGTACAGTGTAGAGGAATAATCACTCTGTGTCTGACCCCGGGAGTGTATGATGGGACGGTGTGTATATAAATTCACTATGTTTCTGACCCCGCAAGTGTTTGATGGGACCGTGTAGAGGAATAATCTCTCTGTGTCTGACACCGGGAGTGTGTGATGGGACGTCGTGGAGGGAGATTCACTGTGTCTGACCCGGGAGTGTTTGATGGGACCGTGTAGAGGAAAAATCACTCTGTGTCCGTCCCAAGGAGTGTTTGATGGGACCGTGTAGAGGAATAATCACTCTGTGTCTGACCCCGGGAGTGTTTGATGGGACCGTGTAGAGGAATAATCAATCTGTGTCTGACCCACGGAGTGTTTGATGGTACAGTGTAGAGGAATAATCACTCTGTGTCTGACCCCGGGAGTGTGTGATGGGAGGGCGTGGAGGGAGATTCACTCTGTGTCTGACCCCGGGAGTGTTTGTTGGGACAGTGTAGAGGAATAATCACTCTGTGTCTGACCCCGGGATTGTTTGATGGGACCGTGTAGAGGAATAATCACTCTGTGTCTGACCACGGGAGTGTGTGATGGGACGGTGTGGAGGCAGATTCACTCTTTGTCTGACCCCGGGAGTGTTTGATGGGACCGTGTAGAGGAATAATCACACTGTGTCTGAACCCGGGAGTGTTTGATGGGACCGTGTAGAGGAATAATCACTCTGTGTCTGACCACGGGAGTGTGTGATGGGACGGTGTGGAGGGAGATTCACTCTTTGTCTGACCCCGGGAGTGTTTGATGGGACCGTGTAGAGGAATAATCACACTGTGTCTGACCACGGCAGTGTGTGATGGGACGGTGTGGATATAAATTCAATCTGTGTCTGACCCACGGAGTGTTTGATGGGACGGCGTGGAGGGAGATTCACTCTGTGTCTGACCCCGGGAGTGTTTGATGGGACCGTGTAGAGGAAAAATCACTCTGTGTCTGACCCCGGGAGTGTTTGATGGGATCGTGTAGAGGAATAATCACTCTGTGTCTGACCCCGGGATTGTCTGATGGGACCGTGTAGAGGAATAATCACTCTGAGTCTGACCCCGGGAGTGTTTGATGGGACCGTGTAAAGGAATAATCACTCTGTGTCCGACCACGGGAGTGTGTGATGGGACGGTGTGGAGGGAGATTCTCTCTGTGTCTGACCCCGGGAGAGTATGATGGGACGGTGTGGATATAAATTCACTCTGTGTCTGACCCACGGAGTGCTTGATGGGACGGCGTGGATATAAATTCACTCTGTTTCTGACCCCGCAAGTGTTTGATGGGACCGTGTAGAGGAATAATCTCTCTGTGTCTGACACCGGGAGTGTGTGATGGGACGGCGTGGAGGGAGATTCACTCTGTGTCTGACCCGGGAGTGTTTGATGGGACCGTGTAGAGGAAAAATCACTTTGTGTCTGTACCCGGGGGGTGTTTGATGGTACCGTGTAGAGGAATAATCACTCTGTGTCTGACCACGGGTGCGTATGATGGGTTGGTGTGGATATAAATTCACTCTGTGTCTGACCCAGGGATTGTTTGATGGGACCGTGTAGAGGAATAATCACTCTGAGTCTGACCCCGGGAGTGTTTGATGGTACAGTGCAGAGGAATAATCACTCTGTGTCTGACCCCGGGAGTGTATGATGGGACGGTGTGGATATAAATTCACTCTGTTTCTGACCCCGCAAGTGTTTGATGGGACCGTGTAGAGGAATAATCTCTCTGTGTCTGACACCGGGAGTGTGTGATGGGACGGCGTGGAGGGAGATTCACTCTGTGTCTGACCCGGGAGTGTTTGATGGGACCGTGTAGAGGAAAAATCACTCTGTGTCTGACACCGGGAGTGTTTGATGGGACCGTGTAGAGGAATAATCACTCTGTGTCCGACCACGGGAGTGTGTGATGGGACGGTGTGGAGGGAGATTCACTCTTCGTCTGACCCCGGGAGTGTTTGATGGGACCGTGTAGAGGAATAATCTCTCTGTGTCTGACACCGGGAGTGTGTGATGGGACGGCGTGGAGGGAGATTCACTCTGTGTCTGACCCGGGAGTGTTTGTTGGGACCGTGTAGAGGAAAAATCACTCTGTGTCTGACCCCGGGAGTGTTTTTTGATGGGACCGTGTAGAGGAATAATCACTCTGTTTCTGACCCCGCAAGTGTTTGATGGGACCGTGTAGAGGAATAATCTCTCTTTGTCTGACACCGGGAGTGTGTGATGGGACTGCGTGGAGGGAGATTCACTCTGTGTCTGACCCGGGAGTGCTTGATGGGACCGTGGAGAGGAAAAATCACTCTGTGTCTGTCCCCGGGAGTGTTTGATGGGAGCGTGTAGAGGAATATTCACTCTGTGTCTGACCCCGGGAGTGTATGATGGGACGGTGTGGATATAAATTCACTCTGTTTCTGACCCCGCAAGTGTTTGATGGGACCGTGTAGAGGAATAATCTCTCTGTGTCTGACCCCGGGATTGTTCGATGGGACCGTGTAGAGGAATAATCACTCTGAGTCTGAACCACGGAGTGGTTGATGGTACAGTGTAGAGGAATAATCACACTGTGTCTGACCACGGGAGTGTGTGATGGGACGGTGTGGAGGGAGATTCACTCTGTGTCTGACCCCGGGAGAGTATGATGGGACGGTGTGGATATAAATTCACTCTGTGTCTGACCCACGGAGTGTTTGATGGGACGGCGTGGAGGGAGATTCACTCTGTGTCTGACCCCGGGAGTGTTTGATGGGACCGTGTAGAGGAATAATCACTCTGTGTCTGACCCCGGCATTGTTTGATGGGACCGTGTAGAGGAATAATCACTGTGTGTCTGCCCCACCGAGTGTTTGATGGTACAGTGTAGAGGAATAATCACTCTGTGTCTGACCCCGGGAGTGTATGATGGGACGGTGTGGATATAAATTCACTCTGTTTCTGACCCCGCAAGTGTTTGATGGGACCGTGTAGAGGAATAATCTCTCTGTGTCTGACACCGGGAGTGTGTGATGGGACGGCGTGGAGGGAGATTCACTCTGTGTCTGACCCGGGAGTGTTTGATGGGACCGTGTAGAGGAAAAATCACTTTGTGTCTGTCCCCGGGAGTGTTTGATGGGACCGTGTAGAGGAATAATCACTCTGTGTCTGACCACGGGTGCGTATTATGGGACGGTGTGGATATAAATTCACTCTGTGTCTGACCCCGGGATTGTTTGATGGGACCGTGTAGAGGAATAATCACTCTGAGTCTGACCCCGGGAGTGTTTGATGGTACAGTGCAGAGGAATAATCACTCTGTGTCTGACCCCGGGAGTGTATGATGGGACGGTGTGGATATAAATTCACTCTGTTTCTGACCCCGCAAGTGTTTGATGGGACCGTGTAGAGGAATAATCTCTCTGTGTCTGACACCGGGAGTGTGTGATGGGACGGCGTGGAGGGAGATTCCCTCTGTGTCTGACGCGGGAGTGTTTGATGGGACCGTGTAGAGGAAAAATCACTCTGTATCTGACCCCGGGAGTGTTTGATGGGACCGTGTAGAGGAATAATCACTCTGTGTCCGACCACGGGAGTGTGAGATGGGACGGTGTGGAGGGAGATTCACTCTGTTTCTGACCCCGCAAGTGTTTGATGGGACCGTGTAGAGGAATAATCTCTCTGTGTCTGACACCGGGAGTGTGTGATGGGACGGCGTGGAGGGAGATTCCCTCTGTGTCTGACCCGGGAGTGTTTGATGGGACCGTGTAGAGGAAAAATCACTCTGTATCTGACCCCGGGAGTGTTTGATGGGACCGTGTAGAGGAATAATCACGCTGTGTCCGACCACGGGAGTGTGAGATGGGACGGTGTGGAGGGAGATTCACTCTTTGTCTGACCCCGGGAGTGTTTGATGGGACCGTGTAGAGGAATAATCTCTCTGTGTCTGACACCGGGAGTGTGCGATGGGACGGCGTGGAGGGAGATTCACTCTGTGTCTGACCCGGGAGTGTTTGATGGGACCGTGTAGAGGAAAAATCACTCTGTGTCTGACCCCGGGAGAGTTTGATGGGACCGTGTAGAGGAATAATCACTCTGTTTCTGACCCCGCAAGTGTTTGATGGGACCGTGTAGAGGAATAATCTCTCTGTGTCTGACACCGGGAGTGTGTGATGGGACGGCGTGGAGGGAGATTCATTCTGTGTCTGACCCGAGAGTGTTTGATGGGACCGTGTAGAGGAAAAATCACTCTGTGTCTGTCCCCGGGAGTGTTTGATGGGACCGTGTAGAGGAATAATCACTCTGTGTCCGACCACGGGAGTGTGAGATGGGACGGTGTGGATATAAATTCACTCTGTTTCTGACCCCGCAAGTGTTTGATGGGACCGTGTAGAGGAATAATCTCTCTGTGTCTGACACCGGGAGTGTGTGATGGGACGGCGTGGAGGGAGATTCCCTCTGTGTCTGACGCGGGAGTGTTTGATGGGACCGTGTAGAGGAAAAATCACTCTGTATCTGACCCCGGGAGTGTTTGATGGGACCGTGTAGAGGAATAATCACTCTGTGTCCGACCACGGGAGTGTGAGATGGGACGGTGTGGAGGGAGATTCACTCTTTGTCTGACCCCGGGAGTGTTTGATGGGACCGTGTAGAGGAATAATCTCTCTGTGTCTGACACCGGGAGTGTGCGATGGGACGGCGTGGAGGGAGATTCACTCTGTGTCTGACCCGGGAGTGTTTGATGGGACCGTGTAGAGGAAAAATCACTCTGTGTCTGACCCCGGGAGAGTTTGATGGGACCGTGTAGAGGAATAATCACTCTGTTTCTGACCCCGCAAGTGTTTGATGGGACCGTGTAGAGGAATAATCTCTCTGTGTCTGACACCGGGAGTGTGTGATGGGACGGCGTGGAGGGAGATTCATTCTGTGTCTGACCCGAGAGTGTTTGATGGGACCGTGTAGAGGAAAAATCACTCTGTGTCTGTCCCCGGGAGTGTTTGATGGGAGCGTGTAGAGGAATAATCACTCTGTGTCTGACCACGGGTGCGTATGATGGGACGCTGTGGATATAAATTCACTCTGTGTCTGACCCCGGGATTGTTTGATGGGACCGTGTAGAGGAATAATCACTCTGAGTCTGACCCCGGGAGTGTTTGATGGTACAGTGTAGAGGAATAATCACTCTGTGTCTGACCCCGGGAGTGTATGATGGGACGGTGTGGATATAAATTCACTCTGTTTCTGACCCCGCAAGTGTTTGATGGGACCGTGTAGAGGAATAATCTCTCTGTGTCTGACACCGGGAGTGTGTGACGGGACGTCGTGGAGGGAGATTTACTGTGTCTGACCCGGGAGTGTTTGATGGGACCGTGTAGAGGAAAAATCACTCTGTGTCCGTCCCAAGGAGGTTTGATGGGACCGTGTAGAGGAATAATCACTCTGTGTCTGACCCCGGGAGTGTTTGATGGGACCGTGTAGAGGAATAATCAATCTGTGTCTGACCCACGGAGTGTTTGATGGTACAGTGTAGAGGAATAATCACTCTGTGTCTGACACCGGAAGTGTTTGATGGGACCGTGTAGAGGAATAATCACTGTGTGTCTGACCCACGGAGTGGTTGATGGTACAGTGTAGAGGAATAATCACACTGTGTCTGACCACAGCGAGTGTGTGATGGGACGGTTTGGAGGGAGATTCACTCTGTGTCTGACCCCGGGAGAGTATGATGGGACGGTGTGGATATAAATTCACTCTGTGTCTGACCCACGGAGTGTTTGATGGGACGGCATGGAGGGAGATTCACTCAGTGTCTGACCCCGGGAGTGTTTGATGGGACAGTGTAGAGGAATAGTCACTCTGTGTCTGACCCCGGGAGTGTTTGATGGGACCGTGTAGAGGAAAAATCACCCTGTGTCTGACCCCGGGAGTGTTTGATGGGATCGTGTGGAGGAACAATTACTGTGTGTCTGACCCACGGAGTGTTTGATGGTACAGTGTAGAGGAATAATCACTCTGTGTCTGACCCCGGGAGTGTTTATTGGGACCGTGTAGAGGAATAATTACTCCTAGTCTGAACCCGGGAGTGTTTGATGGGACCTTGTAGAGGAATAATCACTCTGAGTCTGACCCCGGGAGTGTTTGATGGGACCGTGTAAAGGAATAATCACTGTGTGTCTGACCCACGGAGTGGTTGATGGTACAGTGTAGAGGAATAATCACACTGTGTCTGACCCCGGGAGTGTTTGATGGTACAGTGCAGAGGAATAATCACTCTGTGTCTGACCCCGGGAGTGTATGATGGGACGGTGTGGATATAAATTCACTCTGTTTCTGACCCCGCAAGTGTTTGATGGGACCGTGTAGAGGAATAATCTCTCTGTGTCTGACACCGGGAGTGTGTGATGGGACGGCGTGGAGGGAGATTCACTCTGTGTCTGACCCGGGAGTGTTTGATGGGACCGTGTAGAGGAAAAATCACTCTGTGTCTGACACCGGGAGTGTTTGATGGGACCGTGTAGAGGAATAATCACTCTGTGTCCGACCACGGGAGTGTGTGATGGGACGGTGTGGAGGGAGATTCACTCTTTGTCTGACCCCGGGAGTGTTTGATGGGACCGTCTAGAAGAATAATCTCTCTGTGTCTGACACCGGGAGTGTGTGATGGGACGGCGTGGAGGGAGATTCACTCTGTGTCTGACCCGGGAGTGTTTGATGGGACCGTGTAGAGGAAAAATCACTCTGTGTCTGACCCCGGGATTGTTTGATGGGACCGTGTAGAGGAATAATCACTCTGTTTCTGACCCCGCAAGTGTTTGATGGGACCGTGTAGAGGAATAATCTCTCTGTGTCTGACATCGGGAGTGTGTGATGGGACGGCGTGGAGGGAGATTCACTCTGTGTCTGACCCGGGAGTGCTTGATGGGACCGTGGAGAGGAAAAATCACTCTGTGTCTGTCCCCGGGAGTGTTTGATGGGAGCGTGTAGAGGAATAATCACTCTGTGTCTGACCCCGGGAGTGTATGATGGGACGGTGTGGATATAAATTCACTCTGTTTCTGACCCCGCAAGTGTTTGATGGGACCGTGTAGAGGAATAATCTCTCTGTGTCTGACCCCGGGATTGTTTGATGGGACCGTGTAGAGGAATAATCACTCTGAGTCTGACCCACGGAGTGGTTGATGGTACAGTGTAGAGGAATAATCACACTGTGTCTGACCACGGGAGTGTGTGATGGGACGGTGTGGAGGGAGATTCACTCTGTGTCTGACCCCGGGAGAGTATGATGGGACGGTGTGGATATAAATGCGCTCTGTGTCTGACCCACGGAGTGTTTGATGGGACGGCGTGGAGGGAGATTCACTCTGTGTCTGACCCCGGGAGTGTTTGATGGGACCGTGTAGAGGAATAATCACTCTGTGTCTGACCCCGGCATTGTTTGATGGGACCGTGTAGAGGAATAATCACTGTGTGTCTGCCCCACCGAGTGTTTGATGGTACAGTGTAGAGGAATAATCACTCTGTGTCTGACCCCGGGAGTGTATGATGGGACGGTGTGGATATAAATTCACTCTGTTTCTGACCCCGCAAGTGTTTGATGGGACCGTGTAGAGGAATAATCTCTCTGTGTCTGACACCGGGAGTGTGTGATGGGACGGCGTGGAGGGAGATTCACTCTGTGTCTGACCCGGGAGTGTTTGATGGGACCGTGTAGAGGAAAAATCACTTTGTGTCTGTCCCCGGGAGTGTTTGATGGGACCGTGTAGAGGAATAATCACTCTGTGTCTGACCACGGGTGCGTATTATGGGACGGTGTGGATATAAATTCACTCTGTGTCTGACCCCGGGATTGTTTGATGGGACCGTGTAGAGGAATAATCACTCTGAGTCTGACCCCGGGAGTGTTTGATGGTACAGTGCAGAGGAATAATCACTCTGTGTCTGACCCCGGGAGTGTATGATGGGACGGTGTGGATATAAATTCACTCTGTTTCTGACCCCGCAAGTGTTTGATGGGACCGTGTAGAGGAATAATCTCTCTGTGTCTGACACCGGGAGTGTGTGATGGGACGGCGTGGAGGGAGATTCCCTCTGTGTCTGACCCGGGAGTGTTTGATGGGACCGTGTAGAGGAAAAATCACTCTGTGTCTGACCCCGGGAGTGTTTGATGGGACCGTGTAGAGGAATAATCACTCTGTGTCCGACCACGGGAGTGTGAGATGGGACGGTGTGGAGGGAGATTCACTCTGTGTCTGACCCGGGAGTGTTTGATGGGACCGTGTAGAGGAAAAATCACTCTGTGTCTGACCCCGGGAGAGTTTGATGGGACCGTGTAGAGGAATAATCACTCTGTTTCTGACCCCGCAAGTGTTTGATGGAACCGTGTAGAGGAATAATCTCTCTGTGTCTGACACCGGGAGTGTGTGATGGGACGGCGTGGAGGGAGATTCATTCTGTGTCTGACCCGAGAGTGTTTGATGGGACCGTGTAGAGGAAAAATCACTCTGTGTCTGACCACGGGTGCGTATGATGGGACGCTGTGGATATAAATTCACTCTGTGTCTGACCCCGGGATTGTTTGATGGGACCGTGTAGAGGAATAATCACTCTGAGTCTGACCCCGGGAGTGTTTGATGGTACAGTGTAGAGGAATAATCACTCTGTGTCTGACCCCGGGAGTGTATGATGGGACGGTGTGGATATAAATTCACTCTGTTTCTGACCCCGCAAGTGTTTGATGGGACCGTGTAGAGGAATAATCTCTCTGTGTCTGACACCGGGAGTGTGTGACGGGACGTCGTGGAGGGAGATTTACTGTGTCTGACCCGGGAGTGTTTGATGGGACCGTGTAGAGGAAAAATCACTCTGTGTCCGTCCCAAGGAGGTTTGATGGGACCGTGTAGAGGAATAATCACTCTGTGTCTGACCCCGGGAGAGTATGATGGGACGGTGTGGATATAAATGCACTCTGTGTCTGACCCACGGAGTGTTTGATGGGACGGCGTGGAGGGAGATTCACTCTGTGTCTGACCCCGGGAGTGTTTGATGGGACCGTGTAGAGGAATAATCACTCTGTGTCTGACCCCGGCATTGTTTGATGGGACCGTGTAGAGGAATAATCACTGTGTGTCTGCCCCACCGAGTGTTTGATGGTACAGTGTAGAGGAATAATCACTCTGTGTCTGACCCCGGGAGTGTATGATGGGACGGTGTGGATATAAATTCACTCTGTTTCTGACCCCGCAAGTGTTTGATGGGACCGTGTAGAGGAATAATCTCTCTGTGTCTGACACCGGGAGTGTGTGATGGGACGGCGTGGAGGGAGATTCACTCTGTGTCTGACCCGGGAGTGTTTGATGGGACCGTGTAGAGGAAAAATCACTTTGTGTCTGTCCCCGGGAGTGTTTGATGGGACCGTGTAGAGGAATAATCACTCTGTGTCTGACCACGGGTGCGTATTATGGGACGGTGTGGATATAAATTCACTCTGTGTCTGACCCCGGGATTGTTTGATGGGACCGTGTAGAGGAATAATCACTCTGAGTCTGACCCCGGGAGTGTTTGATGGTACAGTGCAGAGGAATAATCACTCTGTGTCTGACCCCGGGAGTGTATGATGGGACGGTGTGGATATAAATTCACTCTGTTTCTGACCCCGCAAGTGTTTGATGGGACCGTGTAGAGGAATAATCTCTCTGTGTCTGACACCGGGAGTGTGTGATGGGACGGCGTGGAGGGAGATTCCCTCTGTGTCTGACCCGGGAGTGTTTGATGGGACCGTGTAGAGGAAAAATCACTCTGTGTCTGACCCCGGGAGTGTTTGATGGGACCGTGTAGAGGAATAATCACTCTGTGTCCGACCACGGGAGTGTGAGATGGGACGGTGTGGAGGGAGATTCACTCTGTGTCTGACCCGGGAGTGTTTGATGGGACCGTGTAGAGGAAAAATCACTCTGTGTCTGACCCCGGGAGAGTTTGATGGGACCGTGTAGAGGAATAATCACTCTGTTTCTGACCCCGCAAGTGTTTGATGGAACCGTGTAGAGGAATAATCTCTCTGTGTCTGACACCGGGAGTGTGTGATGGGACGGCGTGGAGGGAGATTCATTCTGTGTCTGACCCGAGAGTGTTTGATGGGACCGTGTAGAGGAAAAATCACTCTGTGTCTGACCACGGGTGCGTATGATGGGACGCTGTGGATATAAATTCACTCTGTGTCTGACCCCGGGATTGTTTGATGGGACCGTGTAGAGGAATAATCACTCTGAGTCTGACCCCGGGAGTGTTTGATGGTACAGTGTAGAGGAATAATCACTCTGTGTCTGACCCCGGGAGTGTATGATGGGACGGTGTGGATATAAATTCACTCTGTTTCTGACCCCGCAAGTGTTTGATGGGACCGTGTAGAGGAATAATCTCTCTGTGTCTGACACCGGGAGTGTGTGACGGGACGTCGTGGAGGGAGATTTACTGTGTCTGACCCGGGAGTGTTTGATGGGACCGTGTAGAGGAAAAATCACTCTGTGTCCGTCCCAAGGAGGTTTGATGGGACCGTGTAGAGGAATAATCACTCTGTGTCTGACCCCGGGAGAGTATGATGGGACGGTGTGGATATAAATGCACTCTGTGTCTGACCCACGGAGTGTTTGATGGGACGGCGTGGAGGGAGATTCACTCTGTGTCTGACCCCGGGAGTGTTTGATGGGACCGTGTAGAGGAATAATCACTCTGTGTCTGACCCCGGCATTGTTTGATGGGACCGTGTAGAGGAATAATCACTGTGTGTCTGCCCCACCGAGTGTTTGATGGTACAGTGTAGAGGAATAATCACTCTGTGTCTGACCCCGGGAGTGTATGATGGGACGGTGTGGATATAAATTCACTCTGTTTCTGACCCCGCAAGTGTTTGATGGGACCGTGTAGAGGAATAATCTCTCTGTGTCTGACACCGGGAGTGTGTGATGGGACGGCGTGGAGGGAGATTCACTCTGTGTCTGACCCGGGAGTGTTTGATGGGACCGTGTAGAGGAAAAATCACTTTGTGTCTGTCCCCGGGAGTGTTTGATGGGACCGTGTAGAGGAATAATCACTCTGTGTCTGACCACGGGTGCGTATTATGGGACGGTGTGGATATAAATTCACTCTGTGTCTGACCCCGGGATTGTTTGATGGGACCGTGTAGAGGAATAATCACTCTGAGTCTGACCCCGGGAGTGTTTGATGGTACAGTGCAGAGGAATAATCACTCTGTGTCTGACCCCGGGAGTGTATGATGGGACGGTGTGGATATAAATTCACTCTGTTTCTGACCCCGCAAGTGTTTGATGGGACCGTGTAGAGGAATAATCTCTCTGTGTCTGACACCGGGAGTGTGTGATGGGACGGCGTGGAGGGAGATTCCCTCTGTGTCTGACCCGGGAGTGTTTGATGGGACCGTGTAGAGGAAAAATCACTCTGTGTCTGACCCCGGGAGTGTTTGATGGGACCGTGTAGAGGAATAATCACTCTGTGTCCGACCACGGGAGTGTGAGATGGGACGGTGTGGAGGGAGATTCACTCTGTGTCTGACCCGGGAGTGTTTGATGGGACCGTGTAGAGGAAAAATCACTCTGTGTCTGACCCCGGGAGAGTTTGATGGGACCGTGTAGAGGAATAATCACTCTGTTTCTGACCCCGCAAGTGTTTGATGGAACCGTGTAGAGGAATAATCTCTCTGTGTCTGACACCGGGAGTGTGTGATGGGACGGCGTGGAGGGAGATTCATTCTGTGTCTGACCCGAGAGTGTTTGATGGGACCGTGTAGAGGAAAAATCACTCTGTGTCTGACCACGGGTGCGTATGATGGGACGCTGTGGATATAAATTCACTCTGTGTCTGACCCCGGGATTGTTTGATGGGACCGTGTAGAGGAATAATCACTCTGAGTCTGACCCCGGGAGTGTTTGATGGTACAGTGTAGAGGAATAATCACTCTGTGTCTGACCCCGGGAGTGTATGATGGGACGGTGTGGATATAAATTCACTCTGTTTCTGACCCCGCAAGTGTTTGATGGGACCGTGTAGAGGAATAATCTCTCTGTGTCTGACACCGGGAGTGTGTGACGGGACGTCGTGGAGGGAGATTTACTGTGTCTGACCCGGGAGTGTTTGATGGGACCGTGTAGAGGAAAAATCACTCTGTGTCCGTCCCAAGGAGGTTTGATGGGACCGTGTAGAGGAATAATCACTCTGTGTCTGACCCCGGGAGTGTTTGATGGGACCGTGTAGAGGAATAATCAATCTGTGTCTGACACCAGAAGTGTTTGATGGGACCGTGTAGAGGAATAATCACTGTGTGTCTGACCCACGGAGTGGTTGATGGTACAGTGTAGAGGAATAATCACACTGTGTCTGACCACAGCGAGTGTGTGATGGGACGGTTTGGAGGGAGATTCACTCTGTGTCTGACCCCGGGAGAGTATGATGGGACGGTGTGGATATAAATTCACTCTGTGTCTGACCCACGGAGTGTTTGATGGGACGGCGTGGAGGGAGATTCACTCAGTGTCTGACCCCGGGAGTGTTTGATGGGACAGTGTAGAGGAATAGTCACTCTGTGTCTGAACCCGGGAGTGTTTGATGGGACCGTGTAGAGGAAAAATCACCCTGTGTCTGACCCCGGGAGTGTTTGATGGGATCGTGTGGAGGAATAATCACTGTGTGTCTGACCCACGGAGTGTTTGATGGTACAGTGTAGAGGAATAATCACTCTGTGTCTGACCCCGGGAGTGTTTATTGGGACCGTGTAGAGGAATAATTACTCCTAGTCTGAACCCGGGAGTGTTTGATGGGACCTTGTAGAGGAATAATCACTCTGAGTCTGACCCCGGGAGTGTTTGATGGGACCGTGTAAAGGAATAATCACTGTGTGTCTGACCCACGGAGTGGTTGATGGTACAGTGTAGAGGAATAATCACACTGTGTCTGACCCCGGGAGTGTTTGATGGTACGGTGTGGATATAAATTCACTCTGTTTCTGACCCCGCAAGTGTTTGATGGGACCGTGTAGAGGAATAATCTCTCTGTGTCTGACACCGGGAGTGTGTGATGGGACGGCGTGGAGGGAGATTCACTCTGTGTCTGACCCGGGAGTGTTTGATGGGACCGTGTAGAGGAAAAATCACTCTGTGTCTGACACCGGGAGTGTTTGATGGGACCGTGTAGAGGAATAATCACTCTGTGTCCGACCACGGGAGTGTGTGATGGGACGGTGTGGAGGGAGATTCACTCTTTGTCTGACCCCGGGAGTGTTTGATGGGACCGTGTAGAAGAATAATCTCTCTGTGTCTGACACCGGGAGTGTGTGATGGGACGGCGTGGAGGGAGATTCACTCTGTGTCTGACCCGGGAGTGTTTGATGGGACCGTGTAGAGGAAAAATCACTCTGTGTCTGACCCCGGGATTGTTTGATGGGACCGTGTAGAGGAATAATCACTCTGTTTCTGACCCCGCAAGTGTTTGATGGGACCGTGTAGAGGAATAATCTCTCTGTGTCTGACACCGGGAGTGTGTGATGGGACGGCGTGGAGGGAGATTCACTCTGTGTCTGACCCGGGAGTGCTTGATGGGACCGTGGAGAGGAAAAATCACTCTGTGTCTGTCCCCGGGAGTGTTTGATGGGAGCGTGTAGAGGAATAATCACTCTGTGTCTGACCCCGGGAGTGTATGATGGGACGGTGTGGATATAAATTCACTCTGTTTCTGACCCCGCAAGTGTTTGATGGGACCGTGTAGAGGAATAATCTCTCTGTGTCTGACCCCGGGATTGTTTGATGGGACCGTGTAGAGGAATAATCACTCTGAGTCTGACCCACGGAGTGGTTGATGGTACAGTGTAGAGGAATAATCACACTGTGTCTGACCACGGGAGTGTGTGATGGGACGGTGTGGAGGGAGATTCACTCTGTGTCTGACCCCGGGAGAGTATGATGGGACGGTGTGGATATAAATGCACTCTGTGTCTGACCCACGGAGTGTTTGATGGGACGGCGTGGAGGGAGATTCACTCTGTGTCTGACCCCGGGAGTGTTTGATGGGACCGTGTAGAGGAATAATCACTCTGTGTCTGACCCCGGCATTGTTTGATGGGACCGTGTAGAGGAATAATCACTGTGTGTCTGCCCCACCGAGTGTTTGATGGTACAGTGTAGAGGAATAATCACTCTGTGTCTGACCCCGGGAGTGTATGATGGGACGGTGTGGATATAAATTCACTCTGTTTCTGACCCCGCAAGTGTTTGATGGGACCGTGTAGAGGAATAATCTCTCTGTGTCTGACACCGGGAGTGTGTGATGGGACGGCGTGGAGGGAGATTCACTCTGTGTCTGACCCGGGAGTGTTTGATGGGACCGTGTAGAGGAAAAATCACTTTGTGTCTGTCCCCGGGAGTGTTTGATGGGACCGTGTAGAGGAATAATCACTCTGTGTCTGACCACGGGTGCGTATTATGGGACGGTGTGGATATAAATTCACTCTGTGTCTGACCCCGGGATTGTTTGATGGGACCGTGTAGAGGAATAATCACTCTGAGTCTGACCCCGGGAGTGTTTGATGGTACAGTGCAGAGGAATAATCACTCTGTGTCTGACCCCGGGAGTGTATGATGGGACGGTGTGGATATAAATTCACTCTGTTTCTGACCCCGCAAGTGTTTGATGGGACCGTGTAGAGGAATAATCTCTCTGTGTCTGACACCGGGAGTGTGTGATGGGACGGCGTGGAGGGAGATTCCCTCTGTGTCTGACCCGGGAGTGTTTGATGGGACCGTGTAGAGGAAAAATCACTCTGTGTCTGACCCCGGGAGTGTTTGATGGGACCGTGTAGAGGAATAATCACTCTGTGTCCGACCACGGGAGTGTGAGATGGGACGGTGTGGAGGGAGATTCACTCTGTGTCTGACCCCGGGAGTGTTTGATGGGACCGTGTTGAGGAAAAATCACTCTGTGTCTGACCCCGGGAGAGTTTGATGGGACCGTGTAGAGGAATAATCACTCTGTTTCTGACCCCGCAAGTGTTTGATGGGACCGTGTAGAGGAATAATCTCTCTGTGTCTGACACCGGGAGTGTGTGATGGGACGGCGTGGAGGGAGATTCATTCTGTGTCTGACCCGAGAGTGTTTGATGGGACCGTGTAGAGGAAAAATCACTCTGTGTCTGTCCCCGGGAGTGTTTGATGGGAGCGTGTAGAGGAATAATCACTCTGTGTCTGACCACGGGTGCGTATGATGGGACGCTGTGGATATAAATTCACTCTGTGTCTGACCCCGGGATTGTTTGATGGGACCGTGTAGAGGAATAATCACTCTGAGTCTGACCCCGGGAGTGTTTGATGGTACAGTGTAGAGGAATAATCACTCTGTGTCTGACCCCGGGAGTGTATGATGGGACGGTGTGGATATAAATTCACTCTGTTTCTGACCCCGCAAGTGTTTGATGGGACCGTGTAGAGGAATAATCTCTCTGTGTCTGACACCGGGAGTGTGTGACGGGACGTCGTGGAGGGAGATTTACTGTGTCTGACCCGGGAGTGTTTGATGGGACCGTGTAGAGGAAAAATCACTCTGTGTCCGTCCCAAGGAGTGTTTGATGGGACCGTGTAGAGGAATAATCACTCTGTGTCTGACCCCGGGAGTGTTTGATGGGACCGTGTAGAGGAATAATCAATCTGTGTCTGACCCACGGAGTGTTTGATGGTACAGTGTAGAGGAATAATCACTCTGTGTCTGACCACGGGAGTGGGTGATGGGAGGGCGTGGAGGGAGATTCACTCTGTGTCTGACCCCGGGAGTGTTTGTTGGGAAAGTGTAGAGGAATAATCACTCTGTGTCTGACCCCGGGAATGTTTGATGGGACCGTGTAGAGGAATAATCACTCTGTGTCTGACCACGGGAGTGTGTGATGGGACGGTGTGGAGGCAGATTCACTCTTTGTCTGACCCCGGGAGTGTTTGATGGGACCGTGTAGAGGAATAATCACACTGTGTCTGAACCCGGGAGTGTTTGATGGGACCGTGTAGAGGAATAATCACTCTGTGTCTGACCACGGGAGTGTGTGATGGGACGGTGTGGAGGGAGATTCACTCTTTGTCTGACCCCGGGAGTGTTTGATGGGACCGTGTAGAGGAATAATCACACTGTGTCTGACCACGGCAGTGTGTGATGGGACGGTGTGGATATAAATTCAATCTGTGTCTGACCCACGGAGTGTTTGATGGGACGGCGTGGAGGGAGATTCACTCTGTGTCTGACCCCGGGAGTGTTTGATGGGACCGTGTAGAGGAAAAATCACTCTGTGTCTGACCCCGGGAGTGTTTGATGGGATCGTGTAGAGGAATAATCACTCTGTGTCTGACCCCGGGATTGTCTGATGGGACCGTGTAGAGGAATAATCACTCTGAGTCTGACCCCGGGAGTGTTTGATGGGACCGTGTAAAGGAATAATCACTGTGTGTCTGACCCACGGAGTGGTTGATGGTACAGTGTAGAGGAATAATCACACTGTGTCTGACCACGGGAGTGTGTGATGGGACGGTGTGGAGGGAGATTCTCTCTGTGTCTGACCCCGGGAGAGTATGATGGGACGGTGTGGATATAAATTCACTCTGTGTCTGACCCACGGAGTGCTTGATGGGACGGCGTGGATATAAATTCACTCTGTGTCTGACCCCGGGAGTGTTTGTTGGGACCGTGTAGAGGAAAAATCACTTTGTGTCTGTCCCCGGGGTGTGTTTGATGGTACCGTGTAGAGGAATAATCACTCTGTGTCTGACCACGGGTGCGTATGATGGTTTGGTGTGGATATAAATTCACTCTGTGTCTGACCCCGGGATTGTTTGATGGGACCGTGTAGAGGAATAATCACTCTGAGTCTGACCCCGGGAGTGTTTGATGGTACAGTGCAGAGGAATAATCACTCTGTGTCTGACCCCGGGAGTGTTTGATGGGACGGCGTGGAGGGAGATTCACTCAGTGTCTGACCCCGGGAGTGTTTGATGGGACAGTGTAGAGGAATAGTCACTCTGTGTCTGAACCCGGGAGTGTTTGATGGGACCGTGTAGAGGAAAAATCACCCTGTGTCTGACCCCGGGAGTGTTTGATGGGATCGTGTGGAGGAATAATCACTGTGTGTCTGACCCACGGAGTGTTTGATGGTACAGTGTAGAGGAATAATCACTCTGTGTCTGACCCCGGGAGTGTTTATTGGGACCGTGTAGAGGAATAATTACTCCTAGTCTGAACCCGGGAGTGTTTGATGGGACCTTGTAGAGGAATAATCACTCTGAGTCTGACCCCGGGAGTGTTTGATGGGACCGTGTAAAGGAATAATCACTGTGTGTCTGACCCACGGAGTGGTTGATGGTACAGTGTAGAGGAATAATCACACTGTGTCTGACCCCGGGAGTGTTTGATGGTACGGTGTGGATATAAATTCACTCTGTTTCTGACCCCGCAAGTGTTTGATGGGACCGTGTAGAGGAATAATCTCTCTGTGTCTGACACCGGGAGTGTGTGATGGGACGGCGTGGAGGGAGATTCACTCTGTGTCTGACCCGGGAGTGTTTGATGGGACCGTGTAGAGGAAAAATCACTCTGTGTCTGACACCGGGAGTGTTTGATGGGACCGTGTAGAGGAATAATCACTCTGTGTCCGACCACGGGTGTGTGTGATGGGACGGTGTGGAGGGAGATTCACTCTTTGTCTGACCCCGGGAGTGTTTGATGGGACCGTGTAGAAGAATAATCTCTCTGTGTCTGACACCGGGAGTGTGTGATGGGACGGCGTGGAGGGAGATTCACTCTGTGTCTGACCCGGGAGTGTTTGATGGGACCGTGTAGAGGAAAAATCACTCTGTGTCTGACCCCGGGATTGTTTGATGGGACCGTGTAGAGGAATAATCACTCTGTTTCTGACTCCGCAAGTGTTTGATGGGACCGTGTAGAGGAATAATCTCTCTGTGTCTGACACCGGGAGTGTGTGATGGGACGGCGTGGAGGGAGATTCACTCTGTGTCTGACCCGGGAGTGCTTGATGGGACCGTGGAGAGGAAAAATCACTCTGTGTCTGTCCCCGGGAGTGTTTGATGGGAGCGTGTAGAGGAATAATCACTCTGTGTCTGACCCCGGGAGTGTATGATGGGACGGTGTGGATATAAATTCACTCTGTTTCTGACCCCGCAAGTGTTTGATGGGACCGTGTAGAGGAATAATCTCTCTGTGTCTGACCCCGGGATTGTTTGATGGGACCGTGTAGAGGAATAATCACTCTGAGTCTGACCCACGGAGTGGTTGATGGTACAGTGTAGAGGAATAATCACACTGTGTCTGACCACGGGAGTGTGTGATGGGACGGTGTGGAGGGAGATTCACTCTGTGTCTGACCCCGGGAGAGTATGATGGGACGGTGTGGATATAAATGCACTCTGTGTCTGACCCACGGAGTGTTTGATGGGACGGCGTGGAGGGAGATTCACTCTGTGTCTGACCCCGGGAGTGTTTGATGGGACCGTGTAGAGGAATAATCACTCTGTGTCTGACCCCGGCATTGTTTGATGGGACCGTGTAGAGGAATAATCACTGTGTGTCTGCCCCACCGAGTGTTTGATGGTACAGTGTAGAGGAATAATCACTCTGTGTCTGACCCCGGGAGTGTATGATGGGACGGTGTGGATATAAATTCACTCTGTTTCTGACCCCGCAAGTGTTTGATGGGACCGTGTAGAGGAATAATCTCTCTGTGTCTGACACCGGGAGTGTGTGATGGGACGGCGTGGAGGGAGATTCACTCTGTGTCTGACCCGGGAGTGTTTGATGGGACCGTGTAGAGGAAAAATCACTTTGTGTCTGTCCCCGGGAGTGTTTGATGGGACCGTGTAGAGGAATAATCACTCTGTGTCTGACCACGGGTGCGTATTATGGGACGGTGTGGATATAAATTCACTCTGTGTCTGACCCCGGGATTGTTTGATGGGACCGTGTAGAGGAATAATCACTCTGAGTCTGACCCCGGGAGTGTTTGATGGTACAGTGCAGAGGAATAATCACTCTGTGTCTGACCCCGGGAGTGTATGATGGGACGGTGTGGATATAAATTCACTCTGTTTCTGACCCCGCAAGTGTTTGATGGGACCGTGTAGAGGAATAATCTCTCTGTGTCTGACACCGGGAGTGTGTGATGGGACGGCGTGGAGGGAGATTCCCTCTGTGTCTGACCCGGGAGTGTTTGATGGGACCGTGTAGAGGAAAAATCACTCTGTGTCTGACCCCGGGAGTGTTTGATGGGACCGTGTAGAGGAATAATCACTCTGTGTCCGACCACGGGAGTGTGAGATGGGACGGTGTGGAGGGAGATTCACTCTGTGTCTGACCCAGGGAGTGTTTGATGGGACCGTGTTGAGGAAAAATCACTCTGTGTCTGACCCCGGGAGAGTTTGATGGGACCGTGTAGAGGAATAATCACTCTGTTTCTGACCCCGCAAGTGTTTGATGGGACCGTGTAGAGGAATAATCTCTCTGTGTCTGACACCGGGAGTGTGTGATGGGACGGCGTGGAGGGAGATTCATTCTGTGTCTGACCCGAGAGTGTTTGATGGGACCGTGTAGAGGAAAAATCACTCTGTGTCTGTCCCCGGGAGTGTTTGATGGGAGCGTGTAGAGGAATAATCACTCTGTGTCTGACCACGGGTGCGTATGATGGGACGCTGTGGATATAAATTCACTCTGTGTCTGACCCCGGGATTGTTTGATGGGACCGTGTAGAGGAATAATCACTCTGAGTCTGACCCCGGGAGTGTTTGATGGTACAGTGTAGAGGAATAATCACTCTGTGTCTGACCCCGGGAGTGTATGATGGGACGGTGTGGATATAAATTCACTCTGTTTCTGACCCCGCAAGTGTTTGATGGGACCGTGTAGAGGAATAATCTCTCTGTGTCTGACACCGGGAGTGTGTGACGGGACGTCGTGGAGGGAGATTTACTGTGTCTGACCCGGGAGTGTTTGATGGGACCGTGTAGAGGAAAAATCACTCTGTGTCCGTCCCAAGGAGTGTTTGATGGGACCGTGTAGAGCAATAATCACTCTGTGTCTGACCCCGGGAGTGTTTGATGGGACCGTGTAGAGGAATAATCAATCTGTGTCTGACCCACGGAGTGTTTGATGGTACAGTGTAGAGGAATAATCACTCTGTGTCTGACCACGGGAGTGGGTGATGGGAGGGCGTGGAGGGAGATTCACTCTGTGTCTGACCCCGGGAGTGTTTGTTGGGACAGTGTAGAGGAATAATCACTCTGTGTCTGACCCCGGGAGTGTTTGATGGGACCGTGTAGAGGAATAATCACTCTGTGTCTGACCACGGGAGTGTGTGATGGGACGGTGTGGAGGCAGATTCACTCTTTGTCTGACCCCGGGAGTGTTTGATGGGACCGTGTAGAGGAATAATCACACTGTGTCTGAACCCGGGAGTGTTTGATGGGACCGTGTAGAGGAATAATCACTCTGTGTCTGACCACGGGAGTGTGTGATGGGACGGTGTGGAGGGAGATTCACTCTTTGTCTGACCCCGGGAGTGTTTGATGGGACCGTGTAGAGGAATAATCACACTGTGTCTGACCACGGCAGTGTGTGATGGGACGGTGTGGATATAAATTCAATCTGTGTCTGACCCACGGAGTGTTTGATGGGACGGCGTGGAGGGAGATTCACTCTGTGTCTGACCCCGGGAGTGTTTGATGGGACCGTGTAGAGGAAAAATCACTCTGTGTCTGACCCCGGGAGTGTTTGATGGGATCGTGTAGAGGAATAATCACTCTGTGTCTGACCCCGGGATTGTCTGATGGGACCGTGTAGAGGAATAATCACTCTGAGTCTGACCCCGGGAGTGTTTGATGGGACCGTGTAAAGGAATAATCACTGTGTGTCTGACCCACGGAGTGGTTGATGGTACAGTGTAGAGGAATAATCACACTGTGTCTGACCACGGGAGTGTGTGATGGGACGGTGTGGAGGGAGATTCTCTCTGTGTCTGACCCCGGGAGAGTATGATGGGACGGTGTGGATATAAATTCACTCTGTGTCTGACCCACGGAGTGCTTGATGGGACGGCGTGGATATAAATTCACTCTGTGTCTGACCCCGGGAGTGTTTGTTGGGACCGTGTAGAGGAATAATCTCTCTGTGTCTGACACCGGGAGTGTGTGATGGGACGGCGTGGAGGGAGATTCACTCTGTGTCTGACCCGGGAGTGTTTGATGGGACCGTGTAGAGGAAAAATCACTTTGTGTCTGTCCCCGGGGTGTGTTTGATGGTACCGTGTAGAGGAATAATCACTCTGTGTCTGACCACGGGTGCGTATGATGGGTTGGTGTGGATATAAATTCACTCTGTGTCTGACCCCGGGATTGTTTGATGGGACCGTGTAGAGGAATAATCACTCTGAGTCTGACCCCGGGAGTGTTTGATGGTACAGTGCAGAGGAATAATCACTCTGTGTCTGACCCCGGGAGTGTATGATGGGACGGTGTGGATATAAATTCACTCTGTTTCTGACCCCGCAAGTGTTTGATGGGACCGTGTAGAGGAATAATCTCTCTGTGTCTGACACCGGGAGTGTGTGATGGGACTGCGTGGAGGGAGATTCACTCTGTGTCTGACCCGGGAGTGTTTGATGGGACCGTGTAGAGGAAAAATCACTCTGTGTCTGACACCGGGAGTGTTTGATGGGACCGTGTAGAGGAATAATCACTCTGTGTCCGACCACGGGAGTGTGTGATGGGACGGTGTGGAGGGAGATTCACTCTTCGTCTGACCCCGGGAGTGTTTGATGGGACCGTGTAGAGGAATAATCTCTCTGTGTCTGACACCGGGAGTGTGTGATGGGACGGCGTGGAGGGAGATTCACTCTGTGTCTGACCCGGGAGTGTTTGTTGGGACCGTGTAGAGGAAAAATCACTCTGTGTCTGACCCCGGGAGTGTTTGATGGGACCGTGTAGAGGAATAATCACTCTGTTTCTGACCCCGCAAGTGTTTGATGGGACCGTGTAGAGGAATAATCTCTCTGTGTCTGACACCGGGAGTGTGTGATGGGACTGCGTGGAGGGAGATTCACTCTGTGTCTGACCCGGGAGTGCTTGATGGGACCGTGGAGAGGAAAAATCACTCTGTGTCTGTCCCCGGGAGTGTTTGATGGGAGCGTGTAGAGGAATATTCACTCTGTGTCTGACCCCGGGAGTGTATGATGGGACGGTGTGGATATAAATTCACTCTGTTTCTGACCCCGCAAGTGTTTGATGGGACCGTGTAGAGGAATAATCTCTCTGTGTCTGACCCCGGGATTGTTTGATGGGACCGTGTAGAGGAATAATCACTCTGAGTCTGACCCACGGAGTGGTTGATGGTACAGTGTAGAGGAATAATCACACTGTGTCTGACCACGGGAGTGTGTGATGGGACGGTGTGGAGGGAGATACACTCTGTGTCTGACCCCGGGAGAGTATGATGGGACGGTGTGGATATAAATTCACTCTGTGTCTGACCCACGGAGTGTTTGATGGGACGGCGTGGAGGGAGATTCACTCTGTGTCTGACCCCGGGAGTGTTTGATGGGACCGTGTAGAGGAATAATCACTCTGTGTCTGACCCCGGCATTGTTTGATGGGACCGTGTAGAGGAATAATCACTGTGTGTCTGCCCCACCGAGTGTTTGATGGTACAGTGTAGAGGAATAATCACTCTGTGTCTGACCCCGGGAGTGTATGATGGGACGGTGTGGATATAAATTCACTCTGTTTCTGACCCCGCAAGTGTTTGATGGGACCGTGTAGAGGAATAATCTCTCTGTGTCTGACACCGGGAGTGTGTGATGGGACGGCGTGGAGGGAGATTCACTCTGTGTCTGACCCGGGAGTGTTTGATGGGACCGTGTAGTGGAAAAATCACTTTGTGTCTGTCCCCGGGAGTGTTTGATGGGACCGTGTAGAGGAATAATCACTCTGTGTCTGACCACGGGTGCGTATTATGGGACGGTGTGGATATAAATTCACTCTGTGTCTGACCCCGGGATTGTTTGATGGGACCGTGTAGAGGAATAATCACACTGAGTCTGACCCCGGGAGTGTTTGATGGTACAGTGCAGAGGAATAATCACTCTGTGTCTGACCCCGGGAGTGTATGATGGGACGGTGTGGATATAAATTCACTCTGTTTCTGACCCCGCAAGTGTTTGATGGGACCGTGTAGAGGAATAATCTCTCTGTGTCTGACACCGGGATTGTGTGATGGGACGGCGTGGAGGGAGATTCCCTCTGTGTCTGACGCGGGAGTGTTTGATGGGACCGTGTAGAGGAAAAATCACTCTGTATCTGACCCCGGGAGTGTTTGATGGGACCGTGTAGAGGAATAATCACTCTGTGTCCGACCACGGGAGTGTGAGATGGGACGGTGTGGAGGGAGATTCACTCTTTGTCTGACCCCGGGAGTGTTTGATGGGACCGTGTAGAGGAATAATCTCTCTGTGTCTGACACCGGGAGTGTGCGATGGGACGGCGTGGAGGGAGATTCACTCTGTGTCTGACCCGGGAGTGTTTGATGGGACCGTGTAGAGGAAAAATCACTCTGTGTCTGACCCCGGGAGAGTTTGATGGGACCGTGTAGAGGAATAATCACTCTGTTTCTGACCCCGCAAGTGTTTGATGGGACCGTGTAGAGGAATAATCTCTCTGTGTCTGACACCGGGAGTGTGTGATGGGACGGCGTGGAGGGAGATTCATTCTGTGTCTGACCCGAGAGTGTTTGATGGGACCGTGTAGAGGAAAAATCACCCTGTGTCTGTCCCCGGGAGTGTTTGATGGGAGCGTGTAGAGGAATAATCACTCTGTGTCTGACCACGGGTGCGTATGATGGGACGCTGTGGATATAAATTCACTCTGTGTCTGACCCCGGGATTGTTTGATGGGACCGTGTAGAGGAATAATCACTCTGAGTCTGACCCCGGGAGTGTTTGATGGTACAGTGTAGAGGAATAATCACTCTGTGTCTGACCCCGGGAGTGTATGATGGGACGGTGTGGATATAAATTCACTCTGTTTCTGACCCCGCAAGTGTTTGATGGGACCGTGTAGAGGAATAATCTCTCTGTGTCTGACACCGGGAGTGTGTGACGGGACGTCGTGGAGGGAGATTCACTGTGTCTGACCCGGGAGTGTTTGATGGGACCGTGTAGAGGAAAAATCACTCTGTGTCCGTCCCAAGGAGTGTTTGATGGGTCCGTGTAGAGGAATAATCACTCTGTGTCTGACCCCGGGAGTGTTTGATGGGACCGTGTAGAGGAATAATCAATCTGTGTCTGACCCACGGAGTGTTTGATGGTACAGTGTAGAGGAATAATCACTCTGTGTCTGACACCGGGAGTGTTTGATGGGACCGTGTAGAGGAATAATCACTGTGTGTCTGAACCACGGAGTGGTTGATGGTACAGTGTAGAGGAATAATCACACTGTGTCTGACCACAGGGAGTGTGTGATGGGACGGTTTGGAGGGAGATTCACTCTGTGTCTGACCCCGGGAGAGTATGATGGGACGGTGTGGATATAAATTCACTCTGTGTCTGACCCACGGAGTGTTTGATGGGACGGCGTGGAGGGAGATTCACTCTGTGTCTGACCCCGGGAGTGTTTGATGGGACCGTGTAGAGGAACAATCACTCTGTGTCTGACCCACGGAGTGTTTGATGGTACAGTGTAGAGGAATAATCACTCTGTGTCTGACGCCGGGAGTGTTTATTGGGACCGTGTAGAGGAATAATTACTCCTAGTCTGAACCCGGGAGTGTTTGATGGGACCTTGTAGAGGAATAATCACTCTGAGTCTGACCCCGGGAGTGTTTGATGGGACCGTGTAAAGGAATAATCACTGTGTGTCTGACCCACGGAGTGGTTGATGGTACAGTGTAGAGGAATAATCACACTGTGTCTGACCACGGGAGTGTGTGATGGGACGGTGTGGAGGAAAAATCACTCTGTGTCCGTCCCAAGGAGTGTTTGATGGGTCCGTGTAGAGGAATAATCACTCTGTGTCTGACCCCGGGAGTGTTTGATGGGACCGTGTAGAGGAATAATCAATCTGTGTCTGACCCACGGAGTGTTTGATGGTACAGTGTAGAGGAATAATCACTCTGTGTCTGACACCGGGAGTGTTTGATGGGACCGTGTAGAGGAATAATCACTGTGTGTCTGAACCACGGAGTGGTTGATGGTACAGTGTAGAGGAATAATCACACTGTGTCTGACCACAGGGAGTGTGTGATGGGACGGTTTGGAGGGAGATTCACTCTGTGTCTGACCCCGGGAGAGTATGATGGGACGGTGTGGATATAAATTCACTCTGTGTCTGACCCACGGAGTGTTTGATGGGACGGCGTGGAGGGAGATTCACTCTGTGTCTGACCCCGGGAGTGTTTGATGGGACCGTGTAGAGGAACAATCACTCTGTGTCTGACCCACGGAGTGTTTGATGGTACAGTGTAGAGGAATAATCACTCTGTGTCTGACGCCGGGAGTGTTTATTGGGACCGTGTAGAGGAATAATTACTCCTAGTCTGAACCCGGGAGTGTTTGATGGGACCTTGTAGAGGAATAATCACTCTGAGTCTGACCCCGGGAGTGTTTGATGGGACCGTGTAAAGGAATAATCACTGTGTGTCTGACCCACGGAGTGGTTGATGGTACAGTGTAGAGGAATAATCACACTGTGTCTGACCACGGGAGTGTGTGATGGGACGGTGTGGAGGGAGATTCTCTCTGTGTCTGACCCCGGGAGAGTATGATGGGACGGTGTGGATATAAATTCACTCTGTGTCTGACCCACGGAGTGTTTGATGGGACGGCGTGGATATAAATTCACTCTGTTTCTGACCCCGCAAGTGTTTGATGGGACCGTGTAGAGGAATAATCTCTCTGTGTCTGACACCGGGAGTGTGTGATGGGACGGCGTGGAGGGAGATTCACTCTGTGTCTTACCCGGGAGTGTTTGATGGGACCGTGTAGAGGAAAAATCACTTTGTGTCTGTCCCCGGGGGGTGTTTGATGGTACCGTATAGAGGAATAATCACTCTGTGTCTGACCACGGGTGCGTATGATGGGTTGGTGTGGAAATAAATTCACTCTGTGTCTGACCCCGGGATTGTTTGATTGGACCGTGTAGAGGAATAATCACTCTGAGTCTGACCCCGGGAGTGTTTGATGATACAGTGCAGAGGAATAATCACTCTGTGTCTGACCCCGGGAGTGTATGATGGGACGGTGTGGATATAAATTCACTCTCTTTCTGACCCCGCAAGTGTTTGATGGGACCGTGTAGAGGAATAATCTCTCTGTGTCTGACACAGGGAGTGTGTGATGGGACGGCGTGGAGGGAGATTCACTCTGTGTCTGACCCGGGAGTGTTTGATGGGACCGTGTAGAGGAAAAATCACTCTGTGTCTGACACCGGGAGTATTTGATGGGACCGTGTAGAGGAATAATCACTCTGTGTCCGACCACGGGAGTGTGTGATGGGACGGTGTGGAGGGAGATTCACTCTTTGTCTGACCCCGGGAGTGTTTGATGGGACCGTGTAGAGGAATAATCTCTCTGTGTCTGACACCGGGAGTGTGTGATGGGACGGCGTGGAGGGAGATTCACTCTGTGTCTGACCCGGGAGTGTTTGATGGGACCGTGTAGAGGAAAAATCACTCTGTGTCTGACCCCGGGAGTGTTTTGATGGGACCGTGTAGAGGAATAATCACTCTGTTTCTGTCCCCGCAAGTGTTTGATGGGACCGTGTAGAGGAATAATCTCTCTGTGTCTGACACCGGGAGTGTGTGATGGGACGGCGTGGAGGAAGATTCACTCTGTGTCTGACCCGGAGTGCTTGATGGGACCGTGTAGAGGAAAAATCACTCTGTGTCTGTCCCCGGGAGTGTTTGATGGGAGCGTGTAGAGGAATAATCACTCTGTGTCTGACCCCGGGAGTGTATGATGGGACGGTGTGGATATAAATTCACTCTGTTTCTGACCCCGCAAGTGTTTGATGGGACCGTGTAGAGGAATAATCTCTGTGTGTCTGACCCCGGGATTGTTTGATGGGACCGTGTAGAGGAATAATCACTCTGAGTCTGACCCACGGAGTGGTTGATGGTACAGTGTAGAGGAATAATCACACTGTGTCTGACCACGGGAGTGTGTGATGGGACGGTGTGGAGGGAGATTCACTCTGTGTCTGACCCCGGGAGTGTTTGATGGGACCGTGTAGAGGAATAATCACTCTGTGTCTGACCCCGGCATTGTTTGATGGGACCGTGTAGAGGAATAATCACTGTGTGTCTGCCCCACCGAGTGTTTGATGGTACAGTGTAGAGGAATAATCACTCTGTGTCTGACCCCGGGAGTGTATCATGGGACGGTGTGGATATAAAATCACTCTGTTTCTGACCCCGCAAGTGTTTGATGGGACCGTGTAGAGGAATAATCTCTCTGTGTCTGACACCGGGAGTGTGTGATGGGACGGCGTGGAGGGAGATTCACTCTGTGTCTGACCCGGGAGTGTTTGATGGGACCGTGTAGAGGAAAAATCACTCTGTGTCTGATCCCGGGAGTGTTTGATGGGACCGTGTAGAGGAATAATCACTCTGTGTCTGACCCCGGCATTGTTTGATGGGACCGTGTAGAGGAATAATCACTGTGTGTCTGCCCCACCGAGTGTTTGATGGTACAGTGTAGAGGAATAATCACTCTGTGTCTGACCCCGGGAGTGTATGATGGGACGGAGTGGATATAAATTCACTCTGTTTCTGACCCCGCAAGTGTTTGATGGGACCGTGTAGAGGAATAATCTCTCTGTGTCTGACACCGGGAGTGTGTGATGGGACGGCGTGGAGGGAGATTCACTCTGTGTCTGACCCGGGTAGTGTTTGATGGGACCGTGTAGAGGAAAAATCACTTTGTGTCTGTCCCCGGGAGTGTTTGATGGGACCGTGTAGAGGAATAATCACTCTGTGTCTGACCACGGGTGCGTATTATGGGACGGTGTGGATATAAATTCACTCTGTGTCTGACCCCGGGATTGTTTGATGGGACCGTGTAGAGGAATAATCACTCTGAGTCTGACCCCGGGAGTGTTTGATGGTACAGTGCAGAGGAATAATCACTCTGTGTCTGACCCCGGGAGTGTATGATGGGACGGTGTGGATATAAATTCACTCTGTTTCTGACCCCGCAAGTGTTTGATGGGACCGTGTAGAGGAATAATCTCTCTGTGTCTGACACCGGGAGTGTGTGATGGGACGGCGTGGAGGGAGATTCCCTCTGTGTCTGACCCGGGAGTGTTTGATGGGACCGTGTAGAGGAAAAATCACTCTGTGTCTGACCCGGGAGTGTTTGATGGGACCGTGTAGAGGAAAAATCACTCTGTGTCTGACCCCGGGAGAGTTTGATGGGACCGTGTAGAGGAATAATCACTCTGTTTCTGACCCCGCAAGTGTTTGATGGGACCGTGTAGAGGAATAATCTCTCTGTGTCTGACACCGGGAGTGTGTGATGGGACGGCGTGGAGGGAGATTCATTCTGTGTCTGACCCGAGAGTGTTTGATGGGACCGTGTAGAGGAAAAATCACTCTGTGTCTGTCCCCGGGAGTGTTTGATGGGAGCGTGTAGAGGAATAATCACTCTGTGTCTGACCACGGGTGCGTATGATGGGACGCTGTGGATATAAATTCACTCTGTGTCTGACCCCGGGATTGTTTGATGGGACCGTGTAGAGGAATAATCACTCTGAGTCTGACCCCGGGAGTGTTTGATGGTACAGTGTAGAGGAATAATCACTCTGTGTCTGACTCCGGGAGTGTATGATGGGACGGTGTGGATATAAATTCACTCTGTTTCTGACCCCGCAAGTGTTTGATGGGACCGTGTAGAGGAATAATCTCTCTGTGTCTGACACCGGGAGTGTGTGACGCGACGTCGTGGAGGGAGATTCACTGTGTCTGACCCGGGAGTGTTTGATTGGACCGTGTAGAGGAAAAATCACTCTGTGTCCGTCCCAAGGAGTGTTTGATGGGACCGTGTAGAGGAATAATCACTCTGTGTCTGACCCCGGGAGTGTTTGATGGGACCGTGTAGAGGAATAATCAATCTGTGTCTGACCCACGGAGTGTTTGATGGTACAGTGTAGAGGAATAATCACTCTGTGTCTGACACCGGGAGTGTTTGATGGGACCGTGTAGAGGAATAATCACTGTGTGTCTGACCCACGGAGTGGTTGATGGTACCATGTAGAGGAATAATCACACTGTGTCTGACCACAGGGAGTGTGTGATGGGACGGTTTGGAGGGAGATTCACTCTGTGTCTGACCCCGGGAGAGTATGATGGGACGGTGTGGATATAAATTCACTCTGTGTCTGACCCACGGAGTGTTTGATGGGACGGCGTGGAGGGAGATTCACTCTGTGTCTGACCCCGGGAGTGTTTGATGGGACCGTGTAGAGGAACAATCACTCTGTGTCTGACCCACGGAGTGTTTGATGGGACCGTGTAGAGGAAAAATCACTCTGTGTCTGACCCCGGGAGTGTTTGATGGGATCGTGTAGAGGAATAATCACTGTGTGTCTGACCCACGGAGTGTTTGATGGTACAGTGTAGAGGAATAATCACTCTGTGTCTGACCCCGGGAGTGTTTATTGGGACCGTGTAGAGGAATAATTACTCCTAGTCTGAACCCGGGAGTGTTTGATGGGACCTTGTAGAGGAATAATCACTCTGAGTCTGACCCCGGGAGTGTTTGATGGGACCGTGTAAAGGAATAATCACTGTGTGTCTGACCCACGGAGTGGTTGATGGTACAGTGTAGAGGAATAATCACACTGTGTCTGACCACGGGAGTGTGTGATGGGACGGTGTGGATATAAATTCACTCTGTGTCTGACCCACGGAGTGTTTGATGGGACGGCGAGGATATAAATTCACTCTGTTTCTGACCCCGCAAGTGTTTGATGGGACCGTGTAGAGGAATAATCTCTCTGTGTCTGACACCGGGAGTGTGTGATGGGACGGCGTGGAGGGAGATTCACTCTGTGTCTTACCCGGGAGTGTTTGATGGGACCGTGTAGAGGAAAAATCACTTTGTGTCTGTCCCCGGGGGGTGTTTGATGGTACCGTATAGAGGAATAATCACTCTGTGTCTGACCACGGGTGCGTATGATGGGTTGGTGTGGATATAAATTCACTCTGTGTCTGACCCGGGATTGTTTGATTGGACCGTGTAGAGGATTAATCACTCTGAGTCTGACCCCGGGAGTGTTTGATGATACAGTGCAGAGGAATAATCACTCTGTGTCTGACCCCGGGAGTGTATGATGGGACGGTGTGGATATAAATTCACTCTCTTTCTGACCCCGCAAGTGTTTGATGGGACCGTGTAGAGGAATAATCTCTCTGTGTCTGACACCGGGAGTGTGTGATGGGACGGCGTGGAGGGAGATTCACTCTGTGTCTGACCCGGGAGTGTTTGATGGGACCGTGTAGAGGAAAAATCACTCTGTGTCTGACACCGGGAGTATTTGATGGGACCGTGTAGAGGAATAATCACTCTGTGTCCGACCACGGGAGTGTGTGATGGGACGGTGTGGAGGGAGATTCACTCTTTGTCTGACCCCGGGAGTGTTTGATGGGACCGTGTAGAGGAATAATCTCTCTGTGTCTGACACCGGGAGTGTGTGATGGGACGGCGTGGAGGGAGATTCACTCTGTGTCTGACCCGGGAGTGTTTGATGGGACCGTGTAGAGGAAAAATCACTCTGTGTCTGACCCCGGGAGTGTTTTGATGGGACCGTGTAGAGGAATAATCACTCTGTTTCTGACCCCGCAAGTGTTTGATGGGACCGTGTAGAGGAATAATCTCTCTGTGTCTGACACCGGGAGTGTGTGATGGGACGGCGTGGAGGAAGATTCACTCTGTGTCTGACTCGGGAGTGCTTGATGGGACCGTGTAGAGGAAAAATCACTCTGTGTCTGTCCCCGGGAGTGTTTGATGGGAGCGTGTAGAGGAATAATCACTCTGTGTCTGACCCCGGGAGTGTATGATGGGACGGTGTGGATAGAAATTCACTCTGTTTCTGACCCCGCAAGTGTTTGATGGGACCGTGTAGAGGAATAATCTCTGTGTGTCTGACCCCGGGATTGTTTGATGGGACCGTGTAGAGGAATAATCACTCTGAGTCTGACCCACGGAGTGGTTGATGGTACAGTGTAGAGGAATAATCACACTGTGTCTGACCACGGGAGTGTGTGATGGGACGGTGTGGAGGGAGATTCACTCTGTGTCTGACCACGGGAGTGTTTGATGGGACCGTGTAGAGGAATAATCACTCTGTGTCTGACCCCGGCATTGTTTGATGGGACCGTGTAGAGGAATAATCACTGTGTGTCTGCCCCACCGAGTGTTTGATGGTACAGTGTAGAGGAATAATCACTCTGTGTCTGACCCCGGGAGTGTATGATGGGACGGTGTGGATATAAAATCACTCTGTTTCTGACCCCGCAAGTGTTTGATGGGACCGTGTAGAGGAATAATCTCTCTGTGTCTGACACCGGGATTGTGTGATGGGACGGCGTGGAGGGAGATTCACTCTGTGTCTGACCCGGGAGTGTTTGATGGGACCGTGTAGAGGAAAAATCACTCTGTGTCTGATCCCGGGAGTGTTTGATGGGACCGTGTAGAGGAATAATCACTCTGTTTCTGACCCCGCAAGTGTTTGATGGGACCGTGTAGAGGAATAATCTCTCTGTGTCTGACACCGGGAGTGTGTGATGGGACTGCGTGGAGGGAGATTCAGTCTGTGTCTGACCCGGGAGTGCTTGATGGGACCGTGGAGAGGAAAAATCACTCTGTGTCTGTCCCCGGGAGTGTTTGATGGGAGCGTGTAGAGGAATAATCACTCTGTGTCTGACCCCGGGAGTGTATGATGGGACGGTGTGGATATAAATTCACTCTGTTTCTGACCCCGCAAGTGTTTGATGGGACCGTGTAGAGGAATAATCTCTCTGTGTCTGACCCCGGGATTGTTTGATGGGACCGTGTAGAGGAATAATCACTCTGAGTCTGACCCACGGAGTGGTTGATGGTACAGTGTAGAGGAATAATCACACTGTGACTGACCACGGGAGTGTGTGATGGGACGGTGTGGAGGGAGATTCACTCTGCGTCTGACCCCGGGAGAGTATGATGGGACGGTGTGGATATAAATTCACTCTGTGTCTGACCCACGGAGTGTTTGATGGGACGGCGTGTAGGGAGATTCACTCTGTGTCTGAACCCGGGAGAGTTTGATGGGACCGTGTAGAGGAATAATCACTCTGTGTCTGACCCCTGCATTGTTTGATGGGACCGTGTAGAGGAATAATCACTGTGTGTCTGCCCCACCGAGTGTTTGATGGTACAGTGTAGAGGAATAATCACTCTGTGTCTGACCCCGGGAGTGTATGATGGGACGGTGTGGATATAAATTCACTCTGTTTCTGACCTCGCAAGTGTTTGATGGGACCGTGTAGAGGAATAATCTCTCTGTGTCTGACACCGGGAGTGTGTGATGGGACGGCGTGGAGGGAGATTCACTCTGTGTCTGACCCGGGTAGTGTTTGATGGGACCGTGTAGAGGAAAAATCACTTTGTGTCTGTCCCCGGGAGTGTTTGATGGGACCGTGTAGAGGAATAATCACTCTGTGTCTGACCACGGGTGCGTATGATGGGACGGTGTGGATATAAATTCACTCTGTGTCTGACCCCGGGATTGTTTGATGGGACCGTGTAGAGGAATAATCACTCTGAGTCTGACCCCGGGAGTGTTTGATGGTACAGTGCAGAGGAATAATCACTCTGTGTCTGACCCCGGGAGTGTATGATGGGACGGTGTGGATATAAATTCACTCTGTTTCTGACCCCGCAAGTGTTTGATGGGACCGTGTAGAGGAATAATCTCTCTGTGTCTGACACCGGGAGTGTGTGATGGGACGGCGTGGAGGGAGATTCCCTCTGTGTCTGACCCGGGAGTGTTTGATGGGACCGTGTAGAGGAAAAATCACTCTGTGTCTGACCCCGGGAGTGTTTGATGGGACCGTGTAGAGGAATAATCACTCTGTGTCCGACCACGGGAGTGTGAGATGGGACGGTGTGGAGGGAGATTCACTCTTTGTCTGACCCCGGGAGTGTTTGATGGGACCGTGTTGAGGAATAATCTCTCTGTGTCTGACACCGGGAGTGTGCGATGGGACGGCGTGGAGGGAGATTCACTCTGTGTCTGACCCGGGAGTGTTTGATGGGACCGTGTAGAGGAAAAATCACTCTGTGTCTGACCCCGGGAGAGTTTGATGGGACCGTGTAGAGGAATAATCACTCTGTTTCTGACCCCACAAGTGTTTGATGGGACCGTGTAGAGGAATAATCTCTCTGTGTCTGACACCGGGAGTGTGTGATGGGACGGCGTGGAGGGAGATTCATTCTGTGTCTGACCCGAGAGTGTTTGATGGGACCGTGTAGAGGAAAAATCACTCTGTGTCTGTCCCCGGGAGTGTTTGATGGGAGCGTGTAGAGGAATAATCACTCTGTGTCTGACCACGGGTGCGTATGATGGGACGGTGTGGATATAAATTCACTCTGTGTCTGACCCCGGGATTGTTTGATGGGACCGTGTAGAGGAATAATCACTCTGAGTCTGACCCCGGGAGTGTTTGATGGTACAGTGTAGAGGAATAATCACTCTGTGTCTGACCCCGGGAGTGTATGATGGGACGGTGTGGATATAAATTCACTCTGTTTCTGACCCCGCAAGTGTTTGATGGGACCGTGTAGAGGAATAATCTCTCTGTGTCTGACACCGGGAGTGTGTGACGGGACGTCGTGGAGGGAGATTCACTGTGTCTGACCCGGGAGTGTTTGATGGGACCGTGTAGAGGAAAAATCACTCTGTGTCCGTCCCAAGGAGTGTTTGATGGGACCGTGTAGAGGAATAATCACTCTGTGTCTGACCCCGGGAGTGTTTGATGGGACCGTGTAGAGGAATAATCAATCTGTGTCTGACCCACAGAGTGTTTGATGGTACAGTGTAGAGGAATAATCACTCTGTGTCTGACACCGGGAGTGTTTGATGCGACCGTGTAGAGGAATAATCACTGTGTGTCTGACCCACGGAGTGGTTGATGGTACAGTGTAGAGGAATAATCACACTGTGTCTGACCACAGGGAGTGTGTGATGGGACGGTGTGGAGGGAGATTCACTCTGTGTCTGACCCACGGAGTGTTTGATGGGACGGCGTGGAGGGAGATTCACTCTGTGTCTGACCCCGGGAGTGTTTGATGGGACCGTGTAGAGGAATAATCACTCTGTGTCTGACCCACGGAGTGTTTGATGGGACCGTGTAGAGGAAAAATCACTCTGTGTCTGACCCCGGGAGTGTTTGATGGGATCGTGTAGAGGAATAATCACTGTGTGTCTGACCCACGGAGTGTTTGATGGTACAGTGTAGAGGAATAATCACTCTGTGTCTGACCCCGGGAGTGTTTATTGGGACCGTGTAGAGGAATAATTACTCTGAGTCTGAACCCGGGAGTGTTTGATGGGACCTTGTAGAGGAATAATCACTCTGAGTCTGACCCCGGGAGTGTTTGATGGGACCGTGTAAAGGAATAATCACTGTGTGTCTGACCCACGGAGTGGTTGATGGTACAGTGTAGAGGAATAATCACACTGTGTCTGACCACGGGAGTGTGTGATGGGACGGTGTGGAGGGAGATTCTCTCTGTGTCTGACCCCGGGGGAGTATGATGGGACGGTGTGGATATAAATTCACTCTGTGTCTGACCCACGGAGTGTTTGATGGGACGGCGTGGATATAAATTCACTCTGTTTCTGACCCCGCAAGTGTTTGATGGGACCGTGTAGAGGAATAATCTCTCTGTGTCTGACACCGGGAGTGTGTGATGGGACGGCGTGGAGGGAGATTCACTCTGTGTCTTACCCGGGAGTGTTTGATGGGACCGTGTAGAGGAAAAATCACTTTGTGTCTGTCCCCGGGGGGTGTTTGATGGTACCGTATAGAGGAATAATCACTCTGTGTCTGACCACGGGTGCGTATGATGGGTTGGTGTGGATATAAATTCACTCTGTGTCTGACCCCGGGATTGTTTGATTGGACCGTGTAGAGGAATAATCACTCTGAGTCTGACCCCGGGAGTGTTTGATGGTACAGTGCAGAGGAATAATCACTCTGTGTCTGACCCCGGGAGTGTATGATGGGACGGTGTGGATATAAATTCACTCTCTTTCTGACCCCGCAAGTGTTTGATGGGACCGTGTAGAGGAATAATCTCTCTGTGTCTGACACCGGGAGTGTGTGATGGGACGGCGTGGAGGGAGATTCACTGTGTCTGACCCGGGAGTGTTTGATGGGACCGTGTAGAGGAAAAACCACTCTGTGTCTGACACCGGGAGTATTTGATGGGACCGTGTAGAGGAATAATCACTCTGTGTCCGACCACGGGAGTGTGTGATGGGACGGTGTGGAGGGAGATTCACTCTTTGTCTGACCCCGGGAGTGTTTGATGGGACCGTGTAGAGGAATAATCTCTCTGTGTCTGACACCGGGAGTGTGTGATGGGACGGCGTGGAGGGAGATTAACTCTGTGTCTGACCCGGGAGTGTTTGATGGGACCGTGTAGAGGAAAAATCACTCTGTGTCTGACCCCGGGAGTGTTTGATGGGACCGTGTAGAGGAATAATCACTCTGTTTCTGACCCCGCAAGTGTTTGATGGGACCGTGTAGAGGAATAATCTCTCTGTGTCTGACACCGGGAGTGTGTGATGGGACGGCGTGGAGGAAGATTCACTCTGTGTCTGACCCGGGAGTGCTTGATGGGACCGTGTAGAGGAAAAATCACTCTGTGTCTGTCCCCGGGAGTGTTTGATGGGAGCGTGTAGAGGAATAATCACTCTGTGTCTGACCCCGGGAGTGTATGATGGGACGGTGTGGATATAAATTCACTCTGTTTCTGACCCCGCAACTGTTTGATGGGACCGTGTAGAGGAATAATCTCTGTGTGTCTGACCCCGGGATTGTTTGATGGGACCGTGTAGAGGAATAATCACTCTGAGTCTGACCCACGGAGTGGTTGATGGTACAGTGTAGAGGAATAATCACACTGTGTCTGACCACGGGAGTGTGTGATGGGACGGTGTGGAGGGAGATTCACTCTGTGTCTGACCCCGGGAGTGTTTGATGGGACTGTGTAGAGGAATAATCACTCTGTGTCTGACCCCGGCATTGTTTGATGGGACCGTGTAGAGGAATAATCACTGTGTGTCTGCCCCACCGAGTGTTTGATGGTACAGTGTAGAGGAATAATCACTCTGTGTCTGACCCCGGGAGTGTATGATGGGACGGTGTGGATATAAATTCACTCTGTTTCTGACCCCGCAAGTGTTTGATGGGACCTTGTAGAGGAATAATCTCTCTGTGTCTGACACCGGGAGTGTGTGATGGGACGGCGTGGAGGGAGATTCACTCTGTGTCTGACCCGGGAGTGTTTGATGGGACCGTGTAGAGGAAAAATCACTTTGTGTCTGTCCCCGGGAGTGTTTGATGGGACCGTGTAGAGGAATAATCACTCTGTGTCTGACCACGGATGCGTATGATGGGACGGTGTGGATATAAATTCACTCTGTGTCTGACCCCGGGATTGTTTGATGGGACCGTGTAGAGGAATAATCACTCTGAGTCTGACCCCGGGAGTGTTTGATGGTACAGTGCAGAGGAATAATCACTCTGTGTCTGACCCCGGAAGTGTATGATGGTACGGTGTGGATATAAATTCGCTCTGTTTCTGACCCCGCAAGTGTTTGATGGGACCGTGTAGAGGAATAATCTCTCTGTGTCTGACACCGGGAGTGTGTGATGGGACGGCGTGGAGGGAGATTCACTCTGTGTCTGACCCGGGAGTGTTTGATGGGACCGTGTAGAGGAAAAATCACTCTGTGTCTGACCCCGGGAGTGTTTGATGGGACCGTGTAGAGGAATAATCACTCTGTGTCCGACCACTGGAGTGTGAGATGGGACGGTGTGGAGGGAGATTCACTCTTTGTCTGACCCCGGGAGTGTTTGATGGGACCGTGTAGAGGAATAATCTCTCTGTGTCTGACACCGGGAGTGTGTGATGGGACGGCGTGGAGGGAGATTCACTCTGTGTCTGACCCGGGAGAGTTTGATGGGACCGTGTAGAGGAAAAATCACTCTGTGACTGTCCCCGGGAGTGTTTGATGGGAGCGTGTAGAGGAATAATCACTCTGTGTCTGACCACGGGTGCGTATGATGGGACGGTGTGGATATAAATTCACTCTGTGTCTGACCCCGGGATTGTTTGATGGGACCGTGTAGAGGAATAATCACTCTGAGTCTGACCCCGGGAGTGTTTGATGGTACAGTGTAGAGGAATAATCACTCTGTGTCTGACCCCGGGAGTGTATGATGGGACGGTGTGGATATAAATTCCCTCTGTTTCTGACCCCGCAAGTGTTTGATGGGACCGTGTAGAGGAATAATCTCTCTGTGTCTGACACCGGGAGTGTGTGATGGGACGGCGTGGAGGGAGATTCACTCTGTGTCTGACCCGGGTAGTGTTTGAATGGACCGTGTAGAGGAAAAATCACTTTGTGTCTGTCCCCGGGAGTGTTTGATGGGACCGTGTAGAGGAATAATCACTCTGTGTCTGACCACGGGTGCGTATTATGGGACGGTGTGGATATAAATTCACTCTGTGTCTGACCCCGGGATTGTTTGATGGGACCGTGTAGAGGAATAATCACTCTGAGTCTGACCCCGGGAGTGTTTGATGGTACAGTGCAGAGGAATAATCACTCTGTGTCTGACCCCGGGAGTGTATGATGGGACGGTGTGGATATAAATTCACTCTGTTTCTGACCCCGCAAGTGTTTGATGGGACCGTGTAGAGGAATAATCTCTCTGTGTCTGACACCGGGAGTGTGTGATGGGACGGCGTGGAGGGAGATTCCCTCTGTGTCTGACCCGGGAGTGTTTGATGGGACCGTGTAGAGGAAAAATCACTCTGTGTCTGACCCCGGGAGTGTTTGATGGGACCGTGTAGAGGAATAATCACTCTGTGTCCGACCACGGGAGTGTGAGATGGGACGGTGTGGAGGGAGATTCACTCTTTGTCTGACCCCGGGAGTGTTTGATGGGACCGTGTTGAGGAATAATCTCTCTGTGTCTGACACCGGGAGTGTGCGATGGGACGGCGTGGAGGGAGATTCACTCTGTGTCTGACCCGGGAGTGTTTGATGGGACCGTGTAGAGGAAAAATCACTCTGTGTCTGACCCCGGGAGAGTTTGATGGGACCGTGTAGAGGAATAATCACTCTGTTTCTGACCCCACAAGTGTTTGATGGGACCGTGTAGAGGAATAATCTCTCTGTGTCTGACACCGGGAGTGTGTGATGGGACGGCGTGGAGGGAGATTCATTCTGTGTCTGACCCGAGAGTGTTTGATGGGACCGTGTAGAGGAAAAATCACTCTGTGTCTGTCCCCGGGAGTGTTTGATGGGAGCGTGTAGAGGAATAATCACTCTGTGTCTGACCACGGGTGCGTATGATGGGACGGTGTGGATATAAATTCACTCTGTGTCTGACCCCGGGATTGTTTGATGGGACCGTGTAGAGGAATAATCACTCTGAGTCTGACCCCGGGAGTGTTTGATGGTACAGTGTAGAGGAATAATCACTCTGTGTCTGACCCCGGGAGTGTATGATGGGACGGTGTGGATATAAATTCACTCTGTTTCTGACCACGCAAGTGTTTGATGGGACCGTGTAGAGGAATAATCTCTCTGTGTCTGACACCGGGAGTGTGTGACGGGACGTCGTGGAGGGAGATTCACTGTGTCTGACCCGGGAGTGTTTGATGGGACCGTGTAGAGGAAAAATCACTCTGTGTCCGTCCCAAGGAGTGTTTGATGGGACCGTGTAGAGGAATAATCACTCTGTGTCTGACCCCGGGAGTGTTTGATGGGACCGTGTAGAGGAATAATCAATCTGTGTCTGACCCACAGAGTGTTTGATGGTACAGTGTAGAGGAATAATCACTCTGTGTCTGACACCGGGAGTGTTTGATGCGACCGTGTAGAGGAATAATCACTGTGTGTCTGACCCACGGAGTGGTTGATGGTACAGTGTAGAGGAATAATCACACTGTGTCTGACCACAGGGAGTGTGTGATGGGACGGTGTGGAGGGAGATTCACTCTGTGTCTGACCCACGGAGTGTTTGATGGGACGGCGTGGAGGGAGATTCACTCTGTGTCTGACCCCGGGAGTGTTTGATGGGACCGTGTAGAGGAATAATCACTCTGTGTCTGACCCACGGAGTGTTTGATGGGACCGTGTAGAGGAAAAATCACTCTGTGTCTGACCCCGGGAGTGTTTGATGGGATCGTGTAGAGGAATAATCACTGTGTGTCTGACCCACGGAGTGTTTGATGGTACAGTGTAGAGGAATAATCACTCTGTGTCTGACCCCGGGAGTGTTTATTGGGACCGTGTAGAGGAATAATTACTCTGAGTCTGAACCCGGGAGTGTTTGATGGGACCTTGTAGAGGAATAATCACTCTGAGTCTGACCCCGGGAGTGTTTGATGGGACCGTGTAAAGGAATAATCACTGTGTGTCTGACCCACGGAGTGGTTGATGGTACAGTGTAGAGGAATAATCACACTGTGTCTGACCACGGGAGTGTGTGATGGGACGGTGTGGAGGGAGATTCTCTCTGTGTCTGACCCCGGGGGAGTATGATGGGACGGTGTGGATATAAATTCACTCTGTGTCTGACCCACGGAGTGTTTGATGGGACGGCGTGGATATAAATTCACTCTGTTTCTGACCCCGCAAGTGTTTGATGGGACCGTGTAGAGGAATAATCTCTCTGTGTCTGACACCGGGAGTGTGTGATGGGACGGCGTGGAGGGAGATTCACTCTGTGTCTTACCCGGGAGTGTTTGATGGGACCGTGTAGAGGAAAAATCACTTTGTGTCTGTCCCCGGGGGGTGTTTGATGGTACCGTATAGAGGAATAATCACTCTGTGTCTGACCACGGGTGCGTATGATGGGTTGGTGTGGATATAAATTCACTCTGTGTCTGACCCCGGGATTGTTTGATTGGACCGTGTAGAGGAATAATCACTCTGAGTCTGACCCCGGGAGTGTTTGATGGTACAGTGCAGAGGAATAATCACTCTGTGTCTGACCCCGGGAGTGTATGATGGGACGGTGTGGATATAAATTCACTCTCTTTCTGACCCCGCAAGTGTTTGATGGGACCGTGTAGAGGAATAATCTCTCTGTGTCTGACACCGGGAGTGTGTGATGGGACGGCGTGGAGGGAGATTCACTGTGTCTGACCCGGGAGTGTTTGATGGGACCGTGTAGAGGAAAAACCACTCTGTGTCTGACACCGGGAGTATTTGATGGGACCGTGTAGAGGAATAATCACTCTGTGTCCGACCACGGGAGTGTGTGATGGGACGGTGTGGAGGGAGATTCACTCTTTGTCTGACCCCGGGAGTGTTTGATGGGACCGTGTAGAGGAATAATCTCTCTGTGTCTGACACCGGGAGTGTGTGATGGGACGGCGTGGAGGGAGATTAACTCTGTGTCTGACCCGGGAGTGTTTGATGGGACCGTGTAGAGGAAAAATCACTCTGTGTCTGACCCCGGGAGTGTTTGATGGGACCGTGTAGAGGAATAATCACTCTGTTTCTGACCCCGCAAGTGTTTGATGGGACCGTGTAGAGGAATAATCTCTCTGTGTCTGACACCGGGAGTGTGTGATGGGACGGCGTGGAGGAAGATTCACTCTGTGTCTGACCCGGGAGTGCTTGATGGGACCGTGTAGAGGAAAAATCACTCTGTGTCTGTCCCCGGGAGTGTTTGATGGGATCGTGTAGAGGAATAATCACTCTGTGTCTGACCCCGGGAGTGTATGATGGGACGGTGTGGATATAAATTCACTCTGTTTCTGACCCCGCAACTGTTTGATGGGACCGTGTAGAGGAATAATCTCTGTGTGTCTGACCCCGGGATTGTTTGATGGGACCGTGTAGAGGAATAATCACTCTGAGTCTGACCCACGGAGTGGTTGATGGTACAGTGTAGAGGAATAATCACACTGTGTCTGACCACGGGAGTGTGTGATGGGACGGTGTGGAGGGAGATTCACTCTGTGTCTGACCCCGGGAGTGTTTGATGGGACCGTGTAGAGGAATAATCACTCTGTGTCTGACCCCGGCATTGTTTGATGGGACCGTGTAGAGGAATAATCACTGTGTGTCTGCCCCACCGAGTGTTTGATGGTACAGTGTAGAGGAATAATCACTCTGTGTCTGACCCCGGGAGTGTATGATGGGACGGTGTGGATATAAATTCACTCTGTTTCTGACCCCGCAAGTGTTTGATGGGACCTTGTAGAGGAATAATCTCTCTGTGTCTGACACCGGGAGTGTGTGATGGGACGGCGTGGAGGGAGATTCACTCTGTGTCTGACCCGGGAGTGTTTGATGGGACCGTGTAGAGGAAAAATCACTTTGTGTCTGTCCCCGGGAGTGTTTGATGGGACCGTGTAGAGGAATAATCACTCTGTGTCTGACCACGGATGCGTATGATGGGACGGTGTGGATATAAATTCACTCTGTGTCTGACCCCGGGATTGTTTGATGGGACCGTGTAGAGGAATAATCACTCTGAGTCTGACCCCGGGAGTGTTTGATGGTACAGTGCAGAGGAATAATCACTCTGTGTCTGACCCCGGAAGTGTATGATGGTACGGTGTGGATATAAATTCGCTCTGTTTCTGACCCCGCAAGTGTTTGATGGGACCGTGTAGAGGAATAATCTCTCTGTGTCTGACACCGGGAGTGTGTGATGGGACGGCGTGGAGGGAGATTCACTCTGTGTCTGACCCGGGAGTGTTTGATGGGACCGTGTAGAGGAAAAATCACTCTGTGTCTGACCCCGGGAGTGTTTGATGGGACCGTGTAGAGGAATAATCACTCTGTGTCCGACCACTGGAGTGTGAGATGGGACGGTGTGGAGGGAGATTCACTCTTTGTCTGACCCCGGGAGTGTTTGATGGGACCGTGTAGAGGAATAATCTCTCTGTGTCTGACACCGGGAGTGTGTGATGGGACGGCGTGGAGGGAGATTCACTCTGTGTCTGACCCGGGAGAGTTTGATGGGACCGTGTAGAGGAAAAATCACTCTGTGACTGTCCCCGGGAGTGTTTGATGGGAGCGTGTAGAGGAATAATCACTCTGTGTCTGACCACGGGTGCGTATGATGGGACGGTGTGGATATAAATTCACTCTGTGTCTGACCCCGGGATTGTTTGATGGGACCGTGTAGAGGAATAATCACTCTGAGTCTGACCCCGGGAGTGTTTGATGGTACAGTGTAGAGGAATAATCACTCTGTGTCTGACCCCGGGAGTGTATGATGGGACGGTGTGGATATAAATTCCCTCTGTTTCTGACCCCGCAAGTGTTTGATGGGACCGTGTAGAGGAATAATCTCTCTGTGTCTGACACCGGGAGTGTGTGATGGGACGGCGTGGAGGGAGATTCACTCTGTGCCTGACCCGGGAGTGTTTGATGGGACCGTGTAGAGGAAAAATCACTCTGTGTCCGTCCCCGGGAGTGTTTGATGGGACCGTGCAGAGGTATGATCACTCTGTGTCTGACCCCGGGAGTGTTTGATGGGACCGTGTAGAGGAATAATCACTCTGTGTCTGACCCACGGAGTGTTTGATGGTACAGTGTAGAGGAATAATCACTCTGTATCTGACCCGGGAGTGTTTGATGGGACCGTGTAGAGGAAAAATCACTCTGTGTCTGACCCCGGGAGAGTTTGATGGGACCGTGTAGAGGAATAATCACTCTGTTTCTGACCCCGCAAGTGTTTGATGGGACCGTGTAGAGGAATAATCTCTCTGTGTCTGACACCTGGAGTGTGTGATGGGACGGCGTGGAGGGCGATTCATTCTGTGTCTGACCCGAGAGTGTTTGATGGGACCGTGTAGAGGAAAAATCACTCTGTGTCTGTCCCCGGGAGTGTTTGATGGGAGCGTGTAGAGGAATAATCACTCTGTGTCTGACCACGGGTGCGTATGATGGGACGCTGTGGATATAAATTCACTCTGTGTCTGACCCCGGGATTGTTTGATGGGACCGTGTAGAGGAATAATCACTCTGAGTCTGACCCCGGGAGTGTTTGATGGTACAGTGTAGAGGAATAATCACTCTGTGTCTGACCCCGGGAGTGTATGATGGGACGGTGTGGATATAAATTCACTCTGTTTCTGACCCCGCAAGTGTTTGATGGGACCGTGTAGAGGAATAATCTCTCTGTGTCTGACACCGGGAGTGTGTGACGGGACGTCGTGGAGGGAGATTCACTGTGTCTGACCCGGGAGTGTTTGATGGGACCGTGTAGAGGAAAAATCACTCTGTGTCCGTCCCAAGGAGTGTTTGATGGGACCGTGTAGAGGAATAATAACTCTGTGTCTGACCCCGGGAGTGTTTGATGGGACCGTGTAGAGGAATAATCAATCTGTGTCTGACCCACGGAGTGTTTGATGGTACAGTGTAGAGGAATAATCACTCTGTGTCTGACACCGGGAGTGTTTGATGGGACCGTGTAGAGGAATAATCACTGTGTGTCTGACCCACGGAGTGGTTGATGGTACAGTGTAGAGGAATAATCACACTGTGTCTGACCACGGGAGTGTGTGATGGGACGGTGTGGAGGGAGATTCTCTCTGTGTCTGACCCCGGGAGAGTATGATGGGACGGTGTGGATATAAATTCACTCTGTGTCTGACCCACGGAGTGTTTGATGGGACGGCGTGGAGGGAGATTCACTCTGTGTCTGACCCCGGGAGTGTTTGATGGGACCGTGTAGAGGAATAATCACTCTGTGTCTGACCCCGGCATTGTTTGATGGGACCGTGTAGAGGAATAATCACTGTGTGTCTGCCCCACCGAGTGTTTGATGGTACAGTGTAGAGGAATAATCACTCTGTGTCTGACCCCGGGAGTGTATGATGGGACGGTGTGGATATAAATTCACTCTGTTTCTGACCCCGCAAGTGTTTGATGGGACCGTGTAGAGGAATAATCTCTCTGTGTCTGACACCGGGAGTGTGTGATGGGACGGCGTGGAGGGAGATTCACTCTGTGTCTGACCCGGGAGTGTTTGATGGGACCGTGTAGTGGAAAAATCACTTTGTGTCTGTCCCCGGGAGTGTTTGATGGGACCGTGTAGAGGAATAATCACTCTGTGTCTGACCACGGGTGCGTATTATGGGACGGTGTGGATATAAATTCACTCTGTGTCTGACCCCGGGATTGTTTGATGGGACCGTGTAGAGGAATAATCACTCTGAGTCTGACCCCGGGAGTGTTTGATGGTACAGTGCAGAGGAATAATCACTCTGTGTCTGACCCCGGGAGTGTATGATGGGACGGTGTGGATATAAATTCACTCTGTTTCTGACCCCGCAAGTGTTTGATGGGACCGTGTAGAGGAATAATCTCTCTGTGTCTGACACCGGGATTGTGTGATGGGACGGCGTGGAGGGAGATTCCCTCTGTGTCTGACGCGGGAGTGTTTGATGGGACCGTGTAGAGGAAAAATCACTCTGTATCTGACCCCGGGAGTGTTTGATGGGACCGTGTAGAGGAATAATCACTCTGTGTCCGACCACGGGAGTGTGAGATGGGACGGTGTGGAGGGAGATTCACTCTTTGTCTGACCCCGGGAGTGTTTGATGGGACCGTGTAGAGGAATAATCTCTCTGTGTCTGACACCGGGAGTGTGCGATGGGACGGCGTGGAGGGAGATTCACTCTGTGTCTGACCCGGGAGTGTTTGATGGGACCGTGTAGAGGAAAAATCACTCTGTGTCTGACCCCGGGAGAGTTTGATGGGACCGTGTAGAGGAATAATCACTCTGTTTCTGACCCCGCAAGTGTTTGATGGGACCGTGTAGAGGAATAATCTCTCTGTGTCTGACACCGGGAGTGTGTGATGGGACGGCGTGGAGGGAGATTCATTCTGTGTCTGACCCGAGAGTGTTTGATGGGACCGTGTAGAGGAAAAATCACCCTGTGTCTGTCCCCGGGAGTGTTTGATGGGAGCGTGTAGAGGAATAATCACTCTGTGTCTGACCACGGGTGCGTATGATGGGACGCTGTGGATATAAATTCACTCTGTGTCTGACCCCGGGATTGTTTGATGGGACCGTGTAGAGGAATAATCACTCTGAGTCTGACCCCGGGAGTGTTTGATGGTACAGTGTAGAGGAATAATCACTCTGTGTCTGACCCCGGGAGTGTATGATGGGACGGTGTGGATATAAATTCACTCTGTTTCTGACCCCGCAAGTGTTTGATGGGACCGTGTAGAGGAATAATCTCTCTGTGTCTGACACCGGGAGTGTGTGACGGGACGTCGTGGAGGGAGATTCACTGTGTCTGACCCGGGAGTGTTTGATGGGACCGTGTAGAGGAAAAATCACTCTGTGTCCGTCCCAAGGAGTGTTTGATGGGTCCGTGTAGAGGAATAATCACTCTGTGTCTGACCCCGGGAGTGTTTGATGGGACCGTGTAGAGGAATAATCAATCTGTGTCTGACCCACGGAGTGTTTGATGGTACAGTGTAGAGGAATAATCACTCTGTGTCTGACACCGGGAGTGTTTGATGGGACCGTGTAGAGGAATAATCACTGTGTGTCTGACCCACGGAGTGGTTGATGGTACAGTGTAGAGGAATAATCACACTGTGTCTGACCACAGGGAGTGTGTGATGGGACGGTTTGGAGGGAGATTCACTCTGTGTCTGACCCCGGGAGAGTATGATGGGACGGTGTGGATATAAATTCACTCTGTGTCTGACCCACGGAGTGTTTGATGGGACGGCGTGGAGGGAGATTCACTCTGTGTCTGACCCCGGGAGTGTTTGATGGGACCGTGTAGAGGAACAATCACTCTGTGTCTGACCCACGGAGTGTTTGATGGTACAGTGTAGAGGAATAATCACTCTGTGTCTGACGCCGGGAGTGTTTATTGGGACCGTGTAGAGGAATAATTACTCCTAGTCTGAACCCGGGAGTGTTTGATGGGACCTTGTAGAGGAATAATCACTCTGAGTCTGACCCCGGGAGTGTTTGATGGGACCGTGTAAAGGAATAATCACTGTGTGTCTGACCCACGGAGTGGTTGATGGTACAGTGTAGAGGAATAATCACACTGTGTCTGACCACGGGAGTGTGTGATGGGACGGTGTGGAGGGAGATTCTCTCTGTGTCTGACCCCGGGAGAGTATGATGGGACGGTGTGGATATAAATTCACTCTGTGTCTGACCCACGGAGTGTTTGATGGGACGGCGTGGATATAAATTCACTCTGTTTCTGACCCCGCAAGTGTTTGATGGGACCGTGTAGAGGAATAATCTCTCTGTGTCTGACACCGGGAGTGTGTGATGGGACGGCGTGGAGGGAGATTCACTCTGTGTCTTACCCGGGAGTGTTTGATGGGACCGTGTAGAGGAAAAATCACTTTGTGTCTGTCCCCGGGGGGTGTTTGATGGTACCGTATAGAGGAATAATCACTCTGTGTCTGACCACGGGTGCGTATGATGGGTTGGTGTGGAAATAAATTCACTCTGTGTCTGACCCCGGGATTGTTTGATTGGACCGTGTAGAGGAATAATCACTCTGAGTCTGACCCCGGGAGTGTTTGATGATACAGTGCAGAGGAATAATCACTCTGTGTCTGACCCCGGGAGTGTATGATGGGACGGTGTGGATATAAATTCACTCTCTTTCTGACCCCGCAAGTGTTTGATGGGACCGTGTAGAGGAATAATCTCTCTGTGTCTGACACAGGGAGTGTGTGATGGGACGGCGTGGAGGGAGATTCACTCTGTGTCTGACCCGGGAGTGTTTGATGGGACCGTGTAGAGGAAAAATCACTCTGTGTCTGACACCGGGAGTATTTGATGGGACCGTGTAGAGGAATAATCACTCTGTGTCCGACCACGGGAGTGTGTGATGGGACGGTGTGGAGGGAGATTCACTCTTTGTCTGACCCCGGGAGTGTTTGATGGGACCGTGTAGAGGAATAATCTCTCTGTGTCTGACACCGGGAGTGTGTGATGGGACGGCGTGGAGGGAGATTCACTCTGTGTCTGACCCGGGAGTGTTTGATGGGACCGTGTAGAGGAAAAATCACTCTGTGTCTGACCCCGGGAGTGTTTTGATGGGACCGTGTAGAGGAATAATCACTCTGTTTCTGACCCCGCAAGTGTTTGATGGGACCGTGTAGAGGAATAATCTCTCTGTGTCTGACACCGGGAGTGTGTGATGGGACGGCGTGGAGGAAGATTCACTCTGTGTCTGACCCGGAGTGCTTGATGGGACCGTGTAGAGGAAAAATCACTCTGTGTCTGTCCCCGGGAGTGTTTGATGGGAGCGTGTAGAGGAATAATCACTCTGTGTCTGACCCCGGGAGTGTATGATGGGACGGTGTGGATATAAATTCACTCTGTTTCTGACCCCGCAAGTGTTTGATGGGACCGTGTAGAGGAATAATCTCTGTGTGTCTGACCCCGGGATTGTTTGATGGGACCGTGTAGAGGAATAATCACTCTGAGTCTGACCCAGGAGTGGTTGATGGTACAGTGTAGAGGAGTAATCACACTGTGTCTGACCACGGGAGTGTGTGATGGGACGGTGTGGAGGGAGATTCACTCTGTGTCTGACCCCGGGAGTGTTTGATGGGACCGTGTAGAGGAATAATCACTCTGTGTCTGACCCCGGCATTGTTTGATGGGACCGTGTAGAGGAATAATCACTGTGTGTCTGCCCCACCGAGTGTTTGATGGTACAGTGTAGAGGAATAATCACTCTGTGTCTGACCCCGGGAGTGTATCATGGGACGGTGTGGATATAAAATCACTCTGTTTCTGACCCCGCAAGTGTTTGATGGGACCGTGTAGAGGAATAATCTCTCTGTGTCTGACACCGGGAGTGCGTGATGGGACGGCGTGGAGGGAGATTCACTCTGTGTCTGACCCGGGAGTGTTTGATGGGACCGTGTAGAGGAAAAATCACTCTGTGTCTGATCCCGGGAGTGTTTGATGGGACCGTGTAGAGGAATAATCACTCTGTGTCTGACCCCGGCATTGTTTGATGGGACCGTGTAGAGGAATAATCACTGTGTGTCTGCCCCACCGAGTGTTTGATGGTACAGTGTAGAGGAATAATCACTCTGTGTCTGACCCCGGGAGTGTATGATGGGACGGAGTGGATATAAATTCACTCTGTTTCTGACCCCGCAAGTGTTTGATGGGACCGTGTAGAGGAATAATCTCTCTGTGTCTGACACCGGGAGTGTGTGATGGGACGGCGTGGAGGGAGATTCACTCTGTGTCTGACCCGGGTAGTGTTTGATGGGACCGTGTAGAGGAAAAATCACTTTGTGTCTGTCCCCGGGAGTGTTTGATGGGACCGTGTAGAGGAATAATCACTCTGTGTCTGACCACGGGTGCGTATTATGGGACGGTGTGGATATAAATTCACTCTGTGTCTGACCCCGGGATTGTTTGATGGGACCGTGTAGAGGAATAATCACTCTGAGTCTGACCCCGGGAGTGTTTGATGGTACAGTGCAGAGGAATAATCACTCTGTGTCTGACCCCGGGAGTGTATGATGGGACGGTGTGGATATAAATTCACTCTGTTTCTGACCCCGCAAGTGTTTGATGGGACCGTGTAGAGGAATAATCTCTCTGTGTCTGACACCGGGAGTGTGTGATGGGACGGCGTGGAGGGAGATTCCCTCTGTGTCTGACCCGGGAGTGTTTGATGGGACCGTGTAGAGGAAAAATCACTCTGTGTCTGACCCGGGAGTGTTTGATGGGACCGTGTAGAGGAAAAATCACTCTGTGTCTGACCCCGGGAGAGTTTGATGGGACCGTGTAGAGGAATAATCACTCTGTTTCTGACCCCGCAAGTGTTTGATGGGACCGTGTAGAGGAATAATCTCTCTGTGTCTGACACCGGGAGTGTGTGATGGGACGGCGTGGAGGGAGATTCATTCTGTGTCTGACCCGAGAGTGTTTGATGGGACCGTGTAGAGGAAAAATCACTCTGTGTCTGTCCCCGGGAGTGTTTGATGGGAGCGTGTAGAGGAATAATCACTCTGTGTCTGACCACGGGTGCGTATGATGGGACGCTGTGGATATAAATTCACTCTGTGTCTGACCCCGGGATTGTTTGATGGGACCGTGTAGAGGAATAATCACTCTGAGTCTGACCCCGGGAGTGTTTGATGGTACAGTGTAGAGGAATAATCACTCTGTGTCTGACTCCGGGAGTGTATGATGGGACGGTGTGGATATAAATTCACTCTGTTTCTGACCCCGCAAGTGTTTGATGGGACCGTGTAGAGGAATAATCTCTCTGTGTCTGACACCGGGAGTGTGTGACGCGACGTCGTGGAGGGAGATTCACTGTGTCTGACCCGGGAGTGTTTGATGGGACCGTGTAGAGGAAAAATCACTCTGTGTCCGTCCCAAGGAGTGTTTGATGGGACCGTGTAGAGGAATAATCACTCTGTGTCTGACCCCGGGAGTGTTTGATGGGACCGTGTAGAGGAATAATCAATCTGTGTCTGACCCACGGAGTGTTTGATGGTACAGTGTAGAGGAATAATCACTCTGTGTCTGACACCGGGAGTGTTTGATGGGACCGTGTAGAGGAATAATCACTGTGTGTCTGACCCACGGAGTGGTTGATGGTACCATGTAGAGGAATAATCACACTGTGTCTGACCACAGGGAGTGTGTGATGGGACGGTTTGGAGGGAGATTCACTCTGTGTCTGACCCCGGGAGAGTATGATGGGACGGTGTGGATATAAATTCACTCTGTGTCTGACCCACGGAGTGTTTGATGGGACGGCGTGGAGGGAGATTCACTCTGTGTCTGACCCCGGGAGTGTTTGATGGGACCGTGTAGAGGAACAATCACTCTGTGTCTGACCCACGGAGTGTTTGATGGGACCGTGTAGAGGAAAAATCACTCTGTGTCTGACCCCGGGAGTGTTTGATGGGATCGTGTAGAGGAATAATCACTGTGTGTCTGACCCACGGAGTGTTTGATGGTACAGTGTAGAGGAATAATCACTCTGTGTGTGACCCCGGGAGTGTTTATTGGGACCGTGTAGAGGAATAATTACTCCTAGTCTGAACCCGGGAGTGTTTGATGGGACCTTGTAGAGGAATAATCACTCTGAGTCTGACCCCGGGAGTGTTTGATGGGACCGTGTAAAGGAATAATCACTGTGTGTCTGACCCACGGAGTGGTTGATGGTACAGTGTAGAGGAATAATCACACTGTGTCTGACCACGGGAGTGTGTGATGGGACGGTGTGGATATAAATTCACTCTGTGTCTGACCCACGGAGTGTTTGATGGGACGGCGAGGATATAAATTCACTCTGTTTCTGACCCCGCAAGTGTTTGATGGGACCGTGTAGAGGAATAATCTCTCTGTGTCTGACACCGGGAGTGTGTGATGGGACGGCGTGGAGGGAGATTCACTCTGTGTCTTACCCGGGAGTGTTTGATGGGACCGTGTAGAGGAAAAATCACTTTGTGTCTGTCCCCGGGGGGTGTTTGATGGTACCGTATAGAGGAATAATCACTCTGTGTCTGACCACGGGTGCGTATGATGGGTTGGTGTGGATATAAATTCACTCTGTGTCTGACCCGGGATTGTTTGATTGGACCGTGTAGAGGATTAATCACTCTGAGTCTGACCCCGGGAGTGTTTGATGATACAGTGCAGAGGAATAATCACTCTGTGTCTGACCCCGGGAGTGTATGATGGGACGGTGTGGATATAAATTCACTCTCTTTCTGACCCCGCAAGTGTTTGATGGGACCGTGTAGAGGAATAATCTCTCTGTGTCTGACACCGGGAGTGTGTGATGGGACGGCGTGGAGGGAGATTCACTCTGTGTCTGACCCGGGAGTGTTTGATGGGACCGTGTAGAGGAAAAATCACTCTGTGTCTGACACCGGGAGTATTTGATGGGACCGTGTAGAGGAATAATCACTCTGTGTCCGACCACGGGAGTGTGTGATGGGACGGTGTGGAGGGAGATTCACTCTTTGTCTGACCCCGGGAGTGTTTGATGGGACCGTGTAGAGGAATAATCTCTCTGTGTCTGACACCGGGAGTGTGTGATGGGACGGCGTGGAGGGAGATTCACTCTGTGTCTGACCCGGGAGTGTTTGATGGGACCGTGTAGAGGAAAAATCACTCTGTGTCTGACCCCGGGAGTGTTTTGATGGGACCGTGTAGAGGAATAATCACTCTGTTTCTGACCCCGCAAGTGTTTGATGGGACCGTGTAGAGGAATAATCTCTCTGTGTCTGACACCGGGAGTGTGTGATGGGACGGCGTGGAGGAAGATTCACTCTGTGTCTGACTCGGGAGTGCTTGATGGGACCGTGTAGAGGAAAAATCACTCTGTGTCTGTCCCCGGGAGTGTTTGATGGGAGCGTGTAGAGGAATAATCACTCTGTGTCTGACCCCGGGAGTGTATGATGGGACGGTGTGGATATAAATTCACTCTGTTTCTGACCCCGCAAGAGTTTGATGGGACCGTGTAGAGGAATAATCTCTGTGTGTCTGACCCCGGGATTGTTTGATGGGACCGTGTAGAGGAATAATCACTCTGAGTCTGACCCACGGAGTGGTTGATGGTACAGTGTAGAGGAATAATCACACTGTGTCTGACCACGGGAGTGTGTGATGGGACGGTGTGGAGGGAGATTCACTCGGTGTCTGACCCCGGGAGTGTTTGATGGGACCGTGTAGAGGAATAATCACTCTGTGTCTGACCCCGGCATTGTTTGATGGGACCGTGTAGAGGAATAATCACTGTGTGTCTGCCCCACCGAGTGTTTGATGGTACAGTGTAGAGGAATAATCACTCTGTGTCTGACCCCGGGAGTGTATGATGGGACGGTGTGGATATAAAATCACTCTGTTTCTGACCCCGCAAGTGTTTGATGGGACCGTGTAGAGGAATAATCTCTCTGTGTCTGACACCGGGATTGTGTGATGGGACGGCGTGGAGGGAGATTCACTCTGTGTCTGACCCGGGAGTGTTTGTTGGGACCGTGTAGAGGAAAAATCACTCTGTGTCTGATCCCGGGAGTGTTTGATGGGACCGTGTAGAGGAATAATCACTCTGTTTCTGACCCCGCAAGTGTTTGATGGGACCGTGTAGAGGAATAATCTCTCTGTGTCTGACACCGGGAGTGTGTGATGGGACTGCGTGGAGGGAGATTCAGTCTGTGTCTGACCCGGGAGTGCTTGATGGGACCGTGGAGAGGAAAAATCACTCTGTGTCTGTCCCCGGGAGTGTTTGATGGGAGCGTGTAGAGGAATAATCACTCTGTGTCTGACCCCGGGAGTGTATGATGGGACGGTGTGGATATAAATTCACTCTGTTTCTGACCCCGCAAGTGTTTGATGGGACCGTGTAGAGGAATAATCTCTCTGTGTCTGACCCCGGGATTGTTTGATGGGACCGTGTAGAGGAATAATCACTCTGAGTCTGACCCACGGAGTGGTTGATGGTACAGTGTAGAGGAATAATCACACTGTGTCTGACCACGGGAGTGTGTGATGGGACGGTGTGGAGGGAGATTCACTCTGCGTCTGACCCCGGGAGAGTATGATGGGACGGTGTGGATATAAATTCACTCTGTGTCTGACCCACGGAGTGTTTGATGGGACGGCGTGTAGGGAGATTCACTCTGTGTCTGACCCCGGGAGAGTTTGATGGGACCGTGTAGAGGAATAATCACTCTGTGTCTGACCCCTGCATTGTTTGATGGGACCGTGTAGAGGAATAATCACTGTGTGTCTGCCCCACCGAGTGTTTGATGGTACAGTGTAGAGGAATAATCACTCTGTGTCTGACCCCGGGAGTGTATGATGGGACGGTGTGGATATAAATTCACTCTGTTTCTGACCTCGCAAGTGTTTGATGGGACCGTGTAGAGGAATAATCTCTCTGTGTCTGACACCGGGAGTGTGTGATGGGACGGCGTGGAGGGAGATTCACTCTGTGTCTGACCCGGGTAGTGTTTGATGGGACCGTGTAGAGGAAAAATCACTTTGTGTCTGTCCCCGGGAGTGTTTGATGGGACCGTGTAGAGGAATAATCACTCTGTGTCTGACCACGGGTGCGTATTATGGGACGGTGTGGATATAAATTCACTCTGTGTCTGACCCCGGGATTGTTTGATGGGACCGTGTAGAGGAATAATCACTCTGAGTCTGACCCCGGGAGTGTTTGATGGTACAGTGCAGAGGAATAATCACTCTGTGTCTGACCCCGGGAGTGTATGATGGGACGGTGTGGATATAAATTCACTCTGTTTCTGACCCCGCAAGTGTTTGATGGGACCGTGTAGAGGAATAATCTCTCTGTGTCTGACACCGGGAGTGTGTGATGGGACGGCGTGGAGGGAGATTCCCTCTGTGTCTGACCCGGGAGTGTTTGATGGGACCGTGTAGAGGAAAAATCACTCTGTGTCTGACCCCGGGAGTGTTTGATGGGACCGTGTAGAGGAATAATCACTCTGTGTCCGACCACGGGAGTGTGAGATGGGACGGTGTGGAGGGAGATTCACTCTTTGTCTGACCCCGGGAGTGTTTGATGGGACCGTGTTGAGGAATAATCTCTCTGTGTCTGACACCGGGAGTGTGCGATGGGACGGCGTGGAGGGAGATTCACTCTGTGTCTGACCCGGGAGTGTTTGATGGGACCGTGTAGAGGAAAAATCACTCTGTGTCTGACCCCGGGAGAGTTTGATGGGACCGTGTAGAGGAATAATCACTCTGTTTCTGACCCCACAAGTGTTTGATGGGACCGTGTAGAGGAATAATCTCTCTGTGTCTGACACCGGGAGTGTGTGATGGGACGGCGTGGAGGGAGATTCATTCTGTGTCTGACCCGAGAGTGTTTGATGGGACCGTGTAGAGGAAAAATCACTCTGTGTCTGTCCCCGGGAGTGTTTGATGGGAGCGTGTAGAGGAATAATCACTCTGTGTCTGACCACGGGTGCGTATGATGGGACGGTGTGGATATAAATTCACTCTGTGTCTGACCCCGGGATTGTTTGATGGGACCGTGTAGAGGAATAATCACTCTGAGTCTGACCCCGGGAGTGTTTGATGGTACAGTGTAGAGGAATAATCACTCTGTGTCTGACCCCGGGAGTGTATGATGGGACGGTGTGGATATAAATTCACTCTGTTTCTGACCCCGCAAGTGTTTGATGGGACCGTGTAGAGGAATAATCTCTCTGTGTCTGACACCGGGAGTGTGTGACGGGACGTCGTGGAGGGAGATTCACTGTGTCTGACCCGGGAGTGTTTGATGGGACCGTGTAGAGGAAAAATCACTCTGTGTCCGTCCCAAGGAGTGTTTGATGGGACCGTGTAGAGGAATAATCACTCTGTGTCTGACCCCGGGAGTGTTTGATGGGACCGTGTAGAGGAATAATCAATCTGTGTCTGACCCACAGAGTGTTTGATGGTACAGTGTAGAGGAATAATCACTCTGTGTCTGACACCGGGAGTGTTTGATGCGACCGTGTAGAGGAATAATCACTGTGTGTCTGACCCACGGAGTGGTTGATGGTACAGTGTAGAGGAATAATCACACTGTGTCTGACCACAGGGAGTGTGTGATGGGACGGTGTGGAGGGAGATTCACTCTGTGTCTGACCCACGGAGTGTTTGATGGGACGGCGTGGAGGGAGATTCACTCTGTGTCTGACCCCGGGAGTGTTTGATGGGACCGTGTAGAGGAATAATCACTCTGTGTCTGACCCACGGAGTGTTTGATGGGACCGTGTAGAGGAAAAATCACTCTGTGTCTGACCCCGGGAGTGTTTGATGGGATCGTGTAGAGGAATAATCACTGTGTGTCTGACCCACGGAGTGTTTGATGGTACAGTGTAGAGGAATAATCACTCTGTGTCTGACCCCGGGAGTGTTTATTGGGACCGTGTAGAGGAATAATTACTCTGAGTCTGAACCCGGGAGTGTTTGATGGGACCTTGTAGAGGAATAATCACTCTGAGTCTGACCCCGGGAGTGTTTGATGGGACCGTGTAAAGGAATAATCACTGTGTGTCTGACCCACGGAGTGGTTGATGGTACAGTGTAGAGGAATAATCACACTGTGTCTGACCACGGGAGTGTGTGATGGGACGGTGTGGAGGGAGATTCTCTCTGTGTCTGACCCCGGGGGAGTATGATGGGACGGTGTGGATATAAATTCACTCTGTGTCTGACCCACGGAGTGTTTGATGGGACGGCGTGGATATAAATTCACTCTGTTTCTGACCCCGCAAGTGTTTGATGGGACCGTGTAGAGGAATAATCTCTCTGTGTCTGACACCGGGAGTGTGTGATGGGACGGCGTGGAGGGAGATTCACTCTGTGTCTTACCCGGGAGTGTTTGATGGGACCGTGTAGAGGAAAAATCACTTTGTGTCTGTCCCCGGGGGGTGTTTGATGGTACCGTATAGAGGAATAATCACTCTGTGTCTGACCACGGGTGCGTATGATGGGTTGGTGTGGATATAAATTCACTCTGTGTCTGACCCCGGGATTGTTTGATTGGACCGTGTAGAGGAATAATCACTCTGAGTCTGACCCCGGGAGTGTTTGATGGGACGGTGTGGATATAAATTCACTCTCTTTCTGACCCCGCAAGTGTTTGATGGGACCGTGTAGAGGAATAATCTCTCTGTGTCTGACACCGGGAGTGTGTGATGGGACGGCGTGGAGGGAGATTCACTGTGTCTGACCCGGGAGTGTTTGATGGGACCGTGTAGAGGAAAAACCACTCTGTGTCTGACACCGGGAGTATTTGATGGGACCGTGTAGAGGAATAATCACTCTGTGTCCGACCACGGGAGTGTGTGATGGGACGGTGTGGAGGGAGATTCACTCTTTGTCTGACCCCGGGAGTGTTTGATGGGACCGTGTAGAGGAATAATCTCTCTGTGTCTGACACCGGGAGTGTGTGATGGGACGGCGTGGAGGGAGATTAACTCTGTGTCTGACCCGGGAGTGTTTGATGGGACCGTGTAGAGGAAAAATCACTCTGTGTCTGACCCCGGGAGTGTTTGATGGGACCGTGTAGAGGAATAATCACTCTGTTTCTGACCCCGCAAGTGTTTGATGGGACCGTGTAGAGGAATAATCTCTCTGTGTCTGACACCGGGAGTGTGTGATGGGACGGCGTGGAGGAAGATTCACTCTGTGTCTGACCCGGGAGTGCTTGATGGGACCGTGTAGAGGAAAAATCACTCTGTGTCTGTCCCCGGGAGTGTTTGATGGGAGCGTGTAGAGGAATAATCACTCTGTGTCTGACCCCGGGAGTGTATGATGGGACGGTGTGGATATAAATTCACTCTGTTTCTGACCCCGCAACTGTTTGATGGGACCTTGTAGAGGAATAATCTCTGTGTGTCTGACCCCGGGATTGTTTGATGGGACCGTGTAGAGGAATAATCACTCTGAGTCTGACCCACGGAGTGGTTGATGGTACAGTGTAGAGGAATAATCACACTGTGTCTGACCACGGGAGTGTGTGATGGGACGGTGTGGAGGGAGATTCACTCTGTGTCTGACCCCGGGAGTGTTTGATGGGACCGTGTAGAGGAATAATCACTCTGTGTCTGACCCCGGCATTGTTTGATGGGACCGTGTAGAGGAATAATCACTGTGTGTCTGCCCCACCGAGTGTTTGATGGTACAGTGTAGAGGAATAATCACTCTGTGTCTGACCCCGGGAGTGTATGATGGGACGGTGTGGATATAAATTCACTCTGTTTCTGACCCCGCAAGTGTTTGATGGGACCTTGTAGAGGAATAATCTCTCTGTGTCTGTCACCGGGAGTGTGTGATGGGACGGCGTGGAGGGAGATTCACTCTGTGTCTGACCCGGGAGTGTTTGATGGGACCGTGTAGAGGAAAAATCACTTTGTGTCTGTCCCCGGGAGTGTTTGATGGGACCGTGTAGAGGAATAATCACTCTGTGTCTGACCACGGATGCGTATGATGGGACGGTGTGGATATAAATTCACTCTGTGTCTGACCCCGGGATTGTTTGATGGGACCGTGTAGAGGAATAATCACTCTGAGTCTGACCCCGGGAGTGTTTGATGGTACAGTGCAGAGGAATAATCACTCTGTGTCTGACCCCGGAAGTGTATGATGGTACGGTGTGGATATAAATTCGCTCTGTTTCTGACCCCGCAAGTGTTTGATGGGACCGTGTAGAGGAATAATCTCTCTGTGTCTGACACCGGGAGTGTGTGATGGGACGGCGTGGAGGGAGATTCACTCTGTGTCTGACCCGGGAGTGTTTGATGGGACCGTGTAGAGGAAAAATCACTCTGTGTCTGACCCCGGGAGTGTTTGATGGGACCGTGTAGAGGAATAATCACTCTGTGTCCGACCACTGGAGTGTGAGATGGGACGGTGTGGAGGGAGATTCACTCTTTGTCTGACCCCGGGAGTGTTTGATGGGACCGTGTAGAGGAATAATCTCTCTGTGTCTGACACCGGGAGTGTGTGATGGGACGGCGTGGAGGGAGATTCACTCTGTGTCTGACCCGGGAGAGTTTGATGGGACCGTGTAGAGGAAAAATCACTCTGTGACTGTCCCCGGGAGTGTTTGATGGGAGCGTGTAGAGGAATAATCACTCTGTGTCTGACCACGGGTGCGTATGATGGGACGGTGTGGATATAAATTCACTCTGTGTCTGACCCCGGGATTGTTTGATGGGACCGTGTAGAGGAATAATCACTCTGAGTCTGACCCCGGGAGTGTTTGATGGTACAGTGTAGAGGAATAATCACTCTGTGTCTGACCCCGGGAGTGTATGATGGGACGGTGTGGATATAAATTCCCTCTGTTTCTGACCCCGCAAGTGTTTGATGGGACCGTGTAGAGGAATAATCTCTCTGTGTCTGACACCGGGAGTGTGTGATGGGACGGCGTGGAGGGAGATTCACTCTGTGCCTGACCCGGGAGTGTTTGATGGGACCGTGTAGAGGAAAAATCACTCTGTGTCCGTCCCCGGGAGTGTTTGATGGGACCGTGCAGATGTATGATCACTCTGTGTCTGACCCCGGGAGTGTTTGATGGGACCGTGTAGAGGAATAATCACTCTGTGTCTGACCCACGGAGTGTTTGATGGTACAGTGTAGAGGAATAATCACTCTGTATCTGACCCGGGAGTGTTTGATGGGACCGTGTAGAGGAAAAATCACTCTGTGTCTGACCCCGGGAGAGTTTGATGGGACCGTGTAGAGGAATAATCACTCTGTTTCTGACCCCGCAAGTGTTTGATGGGAACGTGTAGAGGAATAATCTCTCTGTGTCTGACACCTGGAGTGTGTGATGGGACGGCGTGGAGGGCGATTCATTCTGTGTCTGACCCGAGAGTGTTTGATGGGACCGTGTAGAGGAAAAATCACTCTGTGTCTGTCCCCGGGAGTGTTTGATGGGAGCGTGTAGAGGAATAATCACTCTGTGTCTGACCACGGGTGCGTATGATGGGACGCTGTGGATATAAATTCACTCTGTGTCTGACCCCGGGATTGTTTGATGGGACCGTGTAGAGGAATAATCACTCTGAGTCTGACCCCGGGAGTGTTTGATGGTACAGTGTAGAGGAATAATCACTCTGTGTCTGACCCCGGGAGTGTATGATGGGACGGTGTGGATATAAATTCACTCTGTTTCTGACCCCGCAAGTGTTTGATGGGACCGTGTAGAGGAATAATCTCTCTGTGTCTGACACCGGGAGTGTGTGACGGGACGTCGTGGAGGGAGATTCACTGTGTCTGACCCGGGAGTGTTTGATGGGACCGTGTAGAGGAAAAATCACTCTGTGTCCGTCCCAAGGAGTGTTTGATGGGACCGTGTAGAGGAATAATAACTCTGTGTCTGACCCCGGGAGTGTTTGATGGGACCGTGTAGAGGAATAATCAATCTGTGTCTGACCCACGGAGTGTTTGATGGTACAGTGTAGAGGAATAATCACTCTGTGTCTGACACCGGGAGTGTTTGATGGGACCGTGTAGAGGAATAATCACTGTGTGTCTGACCCACGGAGTGGTTGATGGTACAGTGTAGAGGAATAATCACACTGTGTCTGACCACGGGAGTGTGTGATGGGACGGTGTGGAGGGAGATTCTCTCTGTGTCTGACCCCGGGAGAGTATGATGGGACGGTGTGGATATAAATTCACTCTGTGTCTGACCCACGGAGTGTTTGATGGGACGGCGTGGATATAAATTCACTCTGTTTCTGACCCCGCAAGTGTTTGATGGGACCGTGTAGAGGAATAATCTCTCTGTGTCTGACACCGGGAGTGTGTGATGGGACGGCGTGGAGGGAGATTCACTCTGTGTCTTACCCGGGAGTGTTTGATGGGACCGTGTAGAGGAAAAATCACTTTGTGTCTGTCCCCGGGGGGTGTTTGATGGTACCGTATAGAGGAATAATCACTCTGTGTCTGACCACGGGTGCGTATGATGGGACGGTGTGGATATAAATTCACTCTGTGTCTGACCCCGGGATTGTTTGATTGGACCGTGTAGAGGAATAATCACTCTGAGTCTGACCCCGGGAGTGTTTGATGGTACAGTGCAGAGGAATAATCACTCTGTGTCTGACCCCGGGAGTGTATGATGGGACGGTGTGGATATAAATTCACTCTCTTTCTGACCCCGCAAGTGTTTGATGGGACCGTGTAGAGGAATAATCTCTCTGTGTCTGACACCGGGAGTGTGTGATGGGACGGCGTGGAGGGAGATTCACTCTGTGTCTGACCCGGGAGTGTTTGATGGGACCGTGTAGAGGAAAAATCACTCTGTGTCTGACACGGGGAGTATTTGATGGGACCGTGTAGAGGAATAATCACTCTGTGTCCGACCACGGGAGTGTGTGATGGGACGGTGTGGAGGGAGATTCACTCTTTGTCTGACCCCGGGAGTGTTTGATGGGACCGTGTAGAGGAATAATCTCTCTGTGTCTGACACCGGGAGTGTGTGTTGGGACGGCGTGGAGTGAGATTCACTCTGTGTCTGACCCGGGAGTGTTTGATGGGACCGTGTAGAGGAAAAATCACTCTGTGTCTGACCCCGGCAGTGTTTGATGGGACCGTGTAGAGGAATAATCACTCTGTTTCTGACCCCGCAAGTGTTTGATGGGACCGTGTAGAGGAATAATCTCTCTGTGTCTGACACCGGGAGTGTGTGATGGGACGGCGTGGAGGAAGATTCACTCTGTGTCTGACCCGGGAGTGCTTGATGGGACCGTGTAGAGGAAAAATCACTCTGTGTCTGTCCCCGGGAGTGTTTGATGGGAGCGTGTAGAGGAATAATCACTCTGTGTCTGACCCCGGGAGTGTATGATGGGACGGTGTGGATATAAATTCACTCTGTTTCTGACCCCGCAAGTGTTTGATGGGACCGTGTAGAGGAATAATCTCTCTGTGTCTGACCCCGGGATTGTTTGATGGGACCGTGTAGAGGAATAATCACTATGAGTCTGACCCACGGAGTGGTTGATGGTACAGTGTAGAGGAATAATCACACTGTGTCTGACCACGGGAGTGTGTGATGGGACGGTGTGGAGGGAGATTCACTCTGTGTCTGACCCCGGGAGTGTTTGATGGGACCGTGTAGAGGAATAATCACTCTGTGTCTGACCCCGGCATTGTTTGATGGGACCGTGTAGAGGAATAATCACTGTGTGTCTGCCCCACCGAGTGTTTGATGGTACAGTGTAGAGGAATAATCACACTGTGTCTGACCCCGGGAGTGTATGATGGGACGGTGTGGATATAAATTCACTCTGTTTCTGACCCCGCAAGTGTTTGATGGGACCGTGTAGAGGAATAATCTCTCTGTGTCTGACACCGGGAGTGTGTGATGGGACGGCGTGGAGGGAGATTCACTCTGTGTCTGACCCGGGAGTGTTTGATGGGACCGTGTAGAGGAAAAATCACTTTGTGTCTGTCCCCGGGAGTGTTTGATGGGACCGTTTAGAGGAATAATCACTCTGTGTCTGACCACGGATGCGTATGATGGGACGGTGTGGATATAAATTCACTCTGTGTCTGACCCCGGGATTGTTTGATGGGACCGTGTAGAGGAATAATCACTCTGAGTCTGACCCCGGGAGTGTTTGATGGTACAGTGCAGAGGAATAATCACTCTGTGTCTGACCCCGGGAGTGTATGATGGTACGGTGTGGATATAAATTCGCTCTGTTTCTGACCCCGCAAGTGTTTGATGTGACCGTGTAGAGGAATAATCTCTCTGTGTCTTGCACCGGGAGTGTGTGATGGGACGGCGTGGAGGGAGATTCACTCTGTGTCTGACCCGGGAGTGTTTGATGGGACCGTGTAGAGGAAAAATCACTCTGTGTCTGTCCCCGGGAGTGTTTGATGGGAGCGTGTAGAGGAATAATCACTCTGTGTCTGACCACGGGTGCGTATGATGGGACGGTGTGGATATAAATTCACTCTGTGTCTGACCCCGGGATTGTTTGATGGGACCGTGTAGAGGAATAATCACTCTGAGTCTGACCCCGGGAGTGTTTGATGGTACAGTGTAGAGGAATAATCACTCTGTGTCTGACCCCGGGAGTGTATGATGGGACGGTGTGGATATAAATTCCCTCTGTTTCTGACCCCGCAAGTGTTTGATGGGACCGTGTAGAGGAATAATCTCTCTGTGTCTGACACCGGGAGTGTGTGATGGGACGGCGTGGAGGGAGATTCACTCTGTGCCTGACCCGGGAGTGTTTGATGGGACCGTGTAGAGGAAAAATCACTCTGTGTCCGTCCCCGGGAGTGTTTGATGGGACCGTGCAGAGGTATAATCACTCTGTGTCTGACCCCTGGAGTGTTTGATGGGACCGTGTAGAGGAATAATCATTCTGTGTCTGACCCACGGAGTGTTTGATGGTACAGTGTAGAGGAATAATCACTCTGTGTCTGACACAGGGAGTGTTTGATGGGACCGTGTAGAGGAATAATCACTGTGTGTCTGACCCACGGAGTGGTTGATGGTACAGTGTAGAGGAATAATCACACTGTGTCTGACCAGGGGAGTGTGTGATGGGACGGTGTGGAGGGAGATTCACTCTGTGTCTGACCCCGGGAGTGTATGATGGGACGGTGTGGATATAAATTCGCTCTGTTTCTGACCCCGCAAGTGTTTGATGTGACCGTGTAGAGGAATAATCTCTCTGTGTCTGACACCGGGAGTGTGTGATGGGACGGCGTGGAGGGAGATTCACTCTGTGTCTGACCCGGGAGTGTTTGATGGGACCGTGTAGATGAAAAATCACTCTGTGTCTGTCCCCGGGAGTGTTTGATGGGAGCGTGTAGAGGTATAATCACTCTGTGTCTGACCACGGGTGCGTATGATGGGACGGTGTGGATATAAATTCACTCTGTGTCTGACCCCGGGATTGTTTGATGGGACCGTGTAGAGGAATAATCACTCTGAGTCTGACCCCGGGAGTGTTTGATGGTACAGTGTAGAGGAATAATCACTCTGTGTCTGACCCCGGGAGTGTATGATGGGACGGTGTGGATATAAATTCCCTCTGTTTCTGACCCCGCAAGTGTTTGATGGGACCGTGTAGAGGAATAATCTCTCTGTGTCTGACACCGGGAGTGTGTGATGGGACGGCGTGGAGGGAGATTCACTCTGTGCCTGACCCGGGAGTGTTTGATTGGACCGTGTAGAGGAAAAATCACTCTGTGTCCGTCCCCGGGAGTGTTTGATGGGACCGTGCAGAGGTATAATCACTCTGTGTCTGACCCCTGGAGTGTTTGATGGGACCGTGTAGAGGAATAATCATTCTGTGTCTGACCCACGGAGTGTTTGATGGTACAGTGTAGAGGAATAATCACTCTGTGTCTGACACCGGGAGTGTTTGATGGGACCGTGTAGAGGAATAATCACTGTGTGTCTGACCCACGGAGTGGTTGATGGTACAGTGTAGAGGAATAATCACACTGTGTCTGACCACGGGAGTGTGTGATGGGACGGTGTGGAGGGAGATTCACTCTGTGTCTGACCCCGGGAGAGTATGATGGGACGGTGTGGATATAAATTCACTCTGTGTCTGACCCACGCAGTGTTTGATGGGACGGCGTGGAGGGAGATTCACTCTGTGTCTGACCCACGGAGTGTTTGATGGGACCGTGTAGAGGAAAAATTACTCTGTGTCTGACCCCGGGAGTGTTTGATGGGATCGTGTAGAGGAATAATCACTCTGTGTCTGACCCCGGCATTGTTTGATGGGACCGTGTAGAGGAATAATCACTCTGAGTCTGACCACGGGAGTGTTTGATGGGACCGTGTAGAGGAATAATCACCGTGTGTCTGACCCACGGAGTGTTTGATGGTACAGTGTAGAGGAATAATCACTCTGTGTCTGACCCCGGGAGTGTTTATTGGGACCGTGTAGAGGAATAATTACTCTGAGTCTGAACCCGGGAGTGTTTGATGGGACCTTGTAGAGGAATAATCACTGTGTTTCTGCCCCACCGAGTGTTTGATGGTACAGTTTAGAAGAATAAACACTCTGTGTCTGACCACGGGTGCGTATGATGGGACGGTGTGGATATAAATTCACTCTGTGTCTGACCCCGGGATTGTTTGATGGGACCGTGTAGAGGAATAATCACTCTGAGTCTGACCCCGGGAGTGTTTGATGGTACAGTGTAGAGGAATAATCACTCTGTGTCTGACCCCGAGAGTGTATGATGGGACGGTGTGGATATAAATTCACTCTGTGTCTGACACCGCAAGTGTTTGATGGGACCGTGTAGAGGAATAACCTCTCTGTGACTGACCCCGGGAGTGTGTGATGGGAGGGCGTGGAGGGAGATTCACTCTGTGTCTGACCCCGGGAGTGTTTGTTGGGACAGTGTAGAGGAATAATCACTCTGAGTCTGACCCCGGGAGTGTTTGATGGGACCGTGTAGAGGAATAATCACTCTGTGTCTGACCA